>NC_045440.1:25465981-25553549 GCF_002776525.5 Piliocolobus tephrosceles | reverse complement strand
GGTCAGGAATTGGGCCTGCCTTAGCTCTGGGTGCCTCTGCCTCAAGGCCTGTCATGAGGGGCTGTAGGTACAGAGCTGTGGTCTCATCTGAAGGCTCAGCTAGGGCAGGATCCTCATTTACGCTCACATGTGTAGTTGTTGGCAGGATTCAGGTCTTCACTGGCTGTTTGCCTGAGAGCATGAGTCTCTCACTGGCTGTAGGTCAGAAGCTACTGTCAGTTTCTTGCCCCAACAGTCACTCCCAGGACAGCTGACCACATGGGCAGCTGGCTGCCATCCCAGTGAGCAAGCTAGAGAGAGCAAGGCAGGGTGTGCACAGCCTTTGTCACCTAACCTCTGAGGTGACTTAGTATCACTTGCCACATTCTTTTGGTCAGAAGCAAGTCACTAGCCCACAGGGCAGGGGATTTCACAAGGGCATGAGTACCAGGAAGTGAGGGTCATTGGGGCCACTTTAGAGGCTGCCTGCCTGAATCTGAATCTTTGCCCATAAGGAGTCATGTCCCTCCCACATGCAAAATGCACTTGCCCTCTCCCAAGCTCCCCAAACATCTCATCCCTTTACAGCATCAGCCCAAAGTCCAGATTTGTCATCTAAATCAGGTCCAGATGGGAATAAGGTTTTGGGGGACACCTGTATAATTTATGGCTGCATAACCAGTCACCCCAACATTTAGCAGCTTAAAACACTCATCTCACAGGAGGGAGGGATCACTGGGTACTGTCTCAGCAGCTGCCTCCACAGCTGTCCAGGTTCACGTCCTGACTCTTCCACGTACAAGCTGTGTGCCCTTGGGCTGGTCATTTCCCTTCTGTACCTCACTTTCTCATCTGTAAATGGGACCAGTAATATAACTTATCTGCTAGGGAGGAGTGATGATTAAATGACATAAATTCTCAAGTAACTGGCATAGTCCTTGGCACAGAGTAAGTGCTGAATACATGATAACCATTTATAATTGTTTGAATTTTTTTCTTAGGAAAAAACTTCAGACGCTTCCTGAGAATATAGATCAAAAAGGATAAAGAGGGAGAGAAAATGATAGGCCTCAGATACAAGAGGCAGGAATCCAACATAAAACACTGTTGTGGTTCTTCAGGTCTTCCAAGGACATCAGAAACAATCATTAAAGTTTAAGAAACAAAAACTACTAAACGAAAAATATTTGTGCCTGCTGATTAAAGTATTCCATGTGGTCCAAGCAGTGTTAGAATGTCAGGATGCGGGAGGGGTATGGAGGGGCAGGTTGAGGTAAGGCCTCATGGGAGGTAACTGAACCCCATGGGAAATGACCGGCTCCACCCCCATTGTCAGTTACCGCCCATTAGAGATTGCAGACCCATTCAGTCTAGGAAATTGCAAAGGGAACCTGTGATCACACTGTCTGCAGTTGTCTGCACAGCTCGGGGATTCAGACGCAGCACAAACCAGCTTTTGGCCCTCATGGGACACTCTTCTGGCTGGTGCTGTGACCAACATGAGAGCAGGTCACTTCTCAGCCCCATCTCCCAGTCTGTACCAGGCTGGACTAGAGGATATCTGAGGGCCTTAGAGGATATCTGAGGGCCCTTTATCCCATAGATGTCTGATTCAGGATCAGGACTGTACTTACCATCTGTGCCCACAGCACTTGGCATGGATGGGGTTCAGCAAATGCATTTGAGTTACACTTGTGTTGAAGTGGAGTCCCAGTTGTAAATGTGATGTGTCTGCCCTCCCAGCCCAACCTCCAGCCCTAACCTGTCTTCCTCTCATTCCCACATCAGGCCAAGTGCAGGAACATGGAGCATGCACTGCGGGAGAAGGCCAAGGCCTTCTGGGCCATGCGGCGCTCCTATGAGGCCATCGCCAAGCACAATCAGGTGAGTGAACGATGGGGCTGAGCGGGGAGATTGGGTCCACTCAGGGCAGTCGGGGGAGGAGTGAAGATGCGTCGGCCCTGGCTTTGTCTCACATAACCCTCTGGGTAGAGGTGGGCTCCCTTACCTCTGATGGTCCTGTGCAACCATGTCCTGGATGCTGACCGTGGCTTCTCTGCTTTGGCCCCTCTAAAGACCCAGGTGTGATCATGCCAGCAGCCACAGGAGTGACTTAAAAAGCTACCAACACCATCTGCCCTGTGGCACATGCATTGTATCACCGCCACCTGTGCATTCAGTGATGACCTGGGACTCATGTAATTTCTTGTTTTCTTTCAGTTGCCACATCCACTCCATCAGCAATCCTATTCCTCCATCTCTAAAATACGTTATTTCTGTCAAACTCTCTATGTTCTGGTCCAGGTCGCCATCATCTCTCACTGGGCCTCCTGCCTGGGCCTCGTGCTTTCTTTCTTTTGTATTCTGCTTTCCACGGACTGGGGTGATTGTTTAGTAAAACACACCAGCAGTGCCCCTCCTCTGCTTAAAACTGCCAGTGGGCTTCCAGTCACCCTCAGTACCACCCAGATTCCTTACCATGGCCTCCAAGGCCATTGCCTGACCCTGCATATCCTCAACCTCATTTACTTCTCTGCCTCATCTTCTTTCTGTCCCTTAAGCAAACTAAGCCTTCTCCCCAGAATGCATGCCCAGCATCTTTGCCATTAAAATCTCAGATGTCCCCTTCAAGAAACTTTTCCTGATCACCCTCCTCTTTTACTCGATGGCACACTTCCCTGGTTTATTTCCTTGATGACACTTCATTACCTGTAATTACCTTTGGTTTTCTGTTTGCTTTTTATCCCTTCCCATCAGAATATAATGAAAACAGGGCACACTATTGCCAATTATCTAGAGGAGTTCTTGGCACACAATAGGTGACCAATAAAAATGTTTGTTGATTGAGTGAAGTGAGTAAGTAACCAGTAACTATTAATCAAATGAATGAATGGGCTCCCTCTGTCCCCACTCTGGTTGTTCTGCCTGGCACCCTCTCTTCCTCCAGGTCCTGTGTGGATTGGCAGCCTTGTTTCTGACTTTTGATCTTGGCTGTGGTCTTTGGCTTTCTGAGGTGGCTGCCTCTAGTGATTACCACTCTGTTAGACTCATGTTAGCGACAGCTGAGCCATGCCTGGTCCGGTTTGCTGGGCACTGTCCTCAGGAGCCTGTGGTCCCCTCTACTATGTGTCCAAAGGTGAGGATTAGGCCCAGGCAAGGGCCTCATTAACATCTGGCTGTGGAGTTTACCCTGAGCCACAGAGCTGGTGGAACAGAGTGGAAGAAAGGACTGTGTGACACACTGGGCGCCAGGGCAGTAACCGCAAAGCAGACCTATTTCCAAATCTAAGGCTAGTTCCCCAGCGGATCCCTCAGCCCCCTCCAAGCTAATCCCCTCCTCCAAAAAGAGGGCAATTCCCTCTTACTAGGATTTAAAAAAAAATAAAAATTCAGATAAAATAATGCATATAAGTGCCCAACAGAGAGAAGCCGTTAACATTTCTGATGTCTAATAGACAGACAAACTGGTGGGAGAGAGTTTTCACTTTTTCAGTGGATTATTTTGTCATCCAATGTCAGAGCTATAAATACATGTTGAAATTCCAACTCCAAATAGCAATTACGAACCTGCTGTTGCTGGAGTTTGTTGAGTTGTTTTTCCAGTAGTCATCGTGGAGTCATGTAGCTTCATCATTGTTCTCTTACTTGGTTTCCTTTTGTGGCTAAAGCCATATGACTGGCTTGCCTTGTCCAGGACTGGGTTGGGGATATTTGGGGAGCGTCTGTCTGTCCATGTGGCAGTACTGCCTGCCCATGCCAGGGAGTGTAGGAGTCCTGAGCTTTTTGCTGATGCTGAGGGTAATGAGGTCACGTGGGAAGCCCCTAGGATTCCAGCCTGCTTAATACTTTGTCTATTAAATTCATTTAATCAAGTCAATGAGAAAAGTGAAAGTTGTGGTGTTTATTCCTTTACAGTGAGGCCATCATTGCCCACGGTGAGTGGGCAGGAGTTGACCTTGCACTTGCTGGTTTTTCCTGCCATGCTCTGTTCTTGATTTTTCTGTGTGATAAGAATTATCGAGGAGAGGGAAAGCGTCAAGATAAATAGCTAATGCATGCGGGGCTTAATACCTAGGTGATGGGTTGACAGGTGCAGCAGACCATCATGGCGCACATTTACCTGTGTAGCAAACCTGCACATCCTGCACATGTGTTCTGGAACTTAAATGTAAAAAAAAAAAAAAAAAAAGAATCACCCTGGATTCTGCTCTCTCCAACGCAGACATCAGTCTTTTCAGTCTGATGGGTTAGCCATGCTGTTTGTCCTCATTTGCATTTCTTTGATTATTGGTAAGTCTGTACACCTTTTCACAAGCATAACGGCCATTTATGTTTCTTCTGTGAATGCTAATTCACATTCTTTTTTTCCCTTGGAATATTTGTCTGTTCTCTCAGTGGATTTGTAAGAGTGCTTTGTACATTAAGAATAATAGCCATTTGTCATAAATGTTGCAAATATACCTCCTGTTTGTCATTTCTTTTTCAGTGGATCATTTTCAATTTTTTTGGCCATTTTCACTTTTTCAGTGAATCCTTTTGTTATATTTTCAGAGCTATAAACATACAAACAGTCCCTGGCTTATGATTTTTTGACTTTACCATGGTGCACAGACAATGTGCATTCAGTAGAAACTGTACTTTGAGTACCCATCAACCATTCTGTTTTTCCCCTTCAGTACAGTATTCAATAAATTACATGAGACACTCGGTGCTTTGTTATGACATAGGCTTTGTGTTAGATGATTCTGCCCAACTGTAGGCTAATGTGAGTGTCCTGGGCACGTTTAAGGTAGGCTAGACTAGGCCGGGTGCAGTGGCTCACGCCTGTAATCCCAGCAGTTTGGGAGGCTGAGGCAGGCGGATCACAAGGTCAGGAGATCAAGACTATCCTGACTAACATGGTGAAACCCTGTCTCTACTAAAAAGGTACAAAAAATTAGCCAGGCGTGGTGGCGGCACCTGTAGTCCCAGCTACTTGGGAGACTGAGGCAGGAGAATGGCGTGAACCCAGGAGGCGGAGCTTGCAGTGAGCCAAGATCGTGCCACTGCACTCCAGCCCGGGCGACAGAGCAAGACTCTGTCTCATAAATAAATAAATAAATAAATAAATAAATAAATAAATAAATAAATAGGGTAGGCTAAGCTAACCTACGATGTTTTTAGTAGTTTAGGTGTATTCATTGCTTTGACTTAACCGTTTTTCAACTTATGATGGGCTTATTGGGATGTAACCCCATCATACGTTGAGGAACATCAATATTTAACTTTCAGTCCAAAGATGAGATTACTAACCTGCCATTGCCACAGCACACATTTCGAATGGTTTTTCTAACAGTTGTCGTGGAATTATATTTTTGTCTTTAACTTTATGAATAGTCTCTTGCCATACACACCTCTTAATTTTCTCTGTTTTCAGTTATCTCATTCTTTCTTCGAGGCTTCTCAGTTTTGTACTGCGCCAAGGAATGTCTTTCTTATTCCAAGCTGAGAAATATTTATTTGCTTTTTCTTTAATTACATTTATGGTTTTATCTTCCCTTTGAAAATACTTTTTGTGAGGACAGGCACGGTGGCTTACGCCTGTAATCCCAGCACTTTGGGAGGCCGAGGCGGGCGGATCACCTTAAGTCAGGAGTTTGAGACCAGCCTGACCAACATGGCGAAACCCCGTCTCTGCTAAAAAACACAAAACTTAGCCGGGCGTGGTGGCACACACCTGTAGTCCCAGCTACTTGGGAGGCTGAAGCAGGGAGAATTGCTTGAACCCAGGAGGCAGAGGCTGCAGTGAGCCAAGATCACGCCACTGCACTCCAGCCTAGGCGAAAGAGTGAGACTCAGTCTCAAAAAAAAAAAAAAAAGAGAAAAAAAAAAAAACCTTTTGTGGTTATGATTTGGAGTGTGTATATTATTTTAATGATTATTTTAAAATAAATACTTCCTACTGCTCCTTTGGTAAAGCCTCTGGATCAGACAAATTTTAAGTCCTAAGATTGGAAGGCAAATACGTTAAAAAAAAATCATTGCTATTTGCAGCCATTCATTTCTATGATTCAGGACTTCCTTGTTATGGTGCAACCTAAAAAAGGAACTGAACATTGTATGTAGATGAGATTATAGTACTACAATTGCAATCTATAAGCTGTGATTTTATTTTTAAAAAAACCCTATCAAAACAACCTATTATTAGGTTGTTGGACTTTCCCATTTGAAATCTGAACTTAGAAATGTGTGCTTATAAACTATTATGTTGATGCTTATAAACTATTACGTTGCTATTTTATCTATAGGCGTTCTATACATGATTTCTTTGAACATAAAGTTCCTTTGCTAAAAATGGGAAAGTTGCTGGGTTATGGAGGTTCCCTCCGTATCTGACCCCTGACTCACTCCCGCTCTCTGACGTAGGTGGAGGCTGCATGGCTAGAAGGCCGGATCCGGCAGGAGTTTGATAAGCTTCGCGAGTTCTTGAGAGTGGAGGAGCAGGCCATTCTGGATGCCATGGCGGAGGAGACAAGGCAGAAGCAGCTTCTGGCCGACGAGAAGATGAAGCAGCTCACGGAGGAGACAGAGGTGCTGGCACATGAGATTGAACGGCTGCAGATGGAGATGAAGGAGGACGACGTTTCTTTTCTCATGGTAAGGAGCTCAGCATCTTTATTCAGTGACAGGGCCAGATGTTCCGGCACCAACTGGGAGCCACAGCCCACCAGCCCTGGCCAACCTCATCTTCCTGGAGTTTCCTGGGTACTGGCCTGGAAGAGCTCACAAGTGACCTGCTCTGCTTGTGTCATGAAGCTAAAAAGAGTTATCAGGGTGGAGTTCCTTGAAACCCTCTTATTTCTTCCTCTCTCTTCTTTTTTTTTTTTTTAGAGACAGGGTCTTGCTCTGTCACGCAGGCTGGAGTACAGTGGGTGATTATAGCTCAGTGTAACCTCAAACTCATGGGCTCGAGTGATCCTCTCTCCTTAGCCTCCTGAGTAGCTGGGACTACAGGCACGAGCCACCATGCCCAGCTAAGTTTTTCATTTCTTAACAGTCAGGTGGGGGTGAGGGGGGTCTCACTATGTTGCCCAAGCTGGTCTTGAATCCCTGGCCTCAAGTGATGCTTCCAGCTTGGCCTCCCAGGTAGTTGGACTGCTGGCGCTCCACTGTGCCCAGCTCCTGTCTCTTCTTTCTTCCTTTCTCTTGCCCTCTCTCTTACTCTCATTTTTTTTCCTGTCTCTACCTTTTAATAAAATGAGTTCTTTTAAAAGCATTCAATTATTTAAATTTTTTATTTAAATATGATGCCTTGGCTTTCTGTCTTCTTAAGAAAAAGATGATTCTGTTCTCTCTTTTAAAAAAACAGTATTATTCATTTTTTCTTCCTTTTATTGATTTATTTCCTCCCCATGAGCCATCGGTCCTTACAAATTTCCTGCAGGGAAATTTCTGGGCTTGAAAGCCAGTCTGTAAACTGGCCAGTGTGGTGAGGTGTCTCCTGTCCCTGGAAAACAGCTGACTGCTGTGGAAGGGGTGTCACTGTAGACGGAGCGGGAGGCGACAGGGATGGTTATCTGTTCAGGCAGTGTCACCTCCTGGGTGGGACCTTTAGGAGTTCTCCACCTCACTCAGAGCCTTGAACCATGAAGCCATCTGTCTCCAAAATGTCCCTGATTATGAAATCATTCTGTGTTCAGAGCTGTCTCTAAAAAGAAAAATGAAGGAAAAAAAAAAAAGATAGAAAACCCATTTCGTGGGCTCCAAAAGCTGTGTGTCTCGTGGATTCTGTTTAGGGAACTGGGAGTATTGTCTTGCCCAGTACCCAGAGTGCTTTCAGGGATGATTTTGGTTTGTGATTCCTTTTTATTTTTTATTAGCAACTTTATTGAGATATAATTTACATGCTAAACAATTCACCCATTTAAAATGTACCACTCAGTGATTTTTAGTATATACAGAGTTGTGCAACCATCACGACAATTTTAGAACATTTCATGCCTCCAAAAGCAGCCCTGCTTTAGCTGTCACTCCCCAGTTCCTCCTCCCACATAAAAACTGTTACCTAAATTGAGTCTAACAGAGTGGTAACTACTAGAATTAGCAGCCCCTGGCAACCACTAATCTAAATACTATCTCCATAGATTTACCTATTCTAGACATTTCAAATGCATGGAATTATGTAACATGTAACCTTTTGTGACTGCCTTCTTTCAGTCGGCATATTTTGAAACATCATTCATATTGTAGCATCTATCAGTACTTCATTCCTTTTTATGGCCAAATAATATTCCATGGCATAGATATACAATTATGCATTGCTTGGTGATGGGGGTATGTTCTGAGAAATGTGTTATTAGGCAATTTTTTCATTATGCAAATGTCATGGAGTATGCTTACATAAACCTACATGGTGTAGCCTACTCCACACCTAGGTTATATGGAATAGCCTTTTGCTCCTAGGTTACAAACCTGTACAGCATGTTGCTGTACTGAATACTATAGGCAACTAGAGCCCACTGTTAAGTATTTGTGTATCTAAACAGAGAAAAAGTACAGTAAAAATATGGTGATGTAATCTCATGGGACCAGAGTCATATATGTGGTTCCTTGTTGACTGAAACATCGTTACGTCGCACATGGCTATATTACATTTTATTTATTGATTTATCAGTTGGTGGTTGCTGTGGTTTAAATATGTTCCCCAAAATTTATGTGTTGCAAACTTAATCCCCAATGCAACAGTGTGGGGAGGTGGAGCCTAATAAGAAGTGATTGGGTCCTGAGAGCCCTCATGAATGGGTTAATGTTGTTACTGGTGGAGTGGGTTAGTTATTGAGAGAGTGGGCTTGTTATAAAAGTGAATTTGGGCCCCTCTTGCTCTCTCGCTGTTGGTCTTATGTGTGGTCTCTTGCCCTTCTTCCTTCTGCCATGGGATGACACAGCCTGAGGGCTCTCATCAGAAGCCAGTGCCTTGCTCTTGGACTTCCCAGCTTCAGAACCACGAGTGAAATAAACTATTGTTTATAAGTTACCCAGTCTGTGGTATTTTGTTACAGCAGCACAAAATGAACTAAGACAGTGGTCATTTGGGTTGTTTCTATTTTGGCTATTATGAATAATATGGCTGTAAACATTCAGGTAGCAACTTTTATGTGGACATATTTTCATTTTTCTTGGAAATACGTCTGGGAGTAGATTTGCTGGATTATATGATAACTCTAGGTTTAACTATTGGAAGAACCACCAGGCCATTATCCAGAGCAGCTGTATCATTTTATATTCCCATCAGGAGTGTATGTGGATTCCAGTTTCTCCACATTTTTGCCAAAATTTGTTTTTTAAAAATTATAGCCATCCTTGTAGATGTGAAGTGGTATCTCCTTGTGTATTGCATGTCATCATTTCCCTGATGGCTAATGACCTGGAACATCTTTTCATGGGCTTTTTGATCATTAGTAGATCTTCCTTGGACAAATGTCTATTCAGATCCTTTGCCCATTTTTAACGTGGGTTGTCTTTTTATTGTTGAGTTGTTAGAGTTCTTTATATAGTCTAGATACAAGTTCTTTATCGGTTTTAACTCTACATGTAGGTCTTTGATGCATTTTGAGTTATTTTTTGTATATGGTATAGTAAGGGTTAGTCCAACTTCTTTTTTTTCTTTTCTTTTTTTTTGCATGTCAACATACAGTTTTCCCAGTGCCATTTGTTGGAAAGACTATCTATTCCTCCATTAAATCATCTTGGCACTCTTGTAAATAATTGATTGATGGTAAATATGAGGGTTTATTTCTGGACTTTCAATTCTATTCCATTGATCCCAACGCCTGTTTTTATATTAGCACCACATATCTTGATTACTGTTGATTTGTAGTAAGTCTTAAAATTGGGCATTGTGAGTCTTCCAATGTTCTTCTTTTTCAAGATGGTTTTGGCTGTTCTGGGTCCCTCGAAATTTTGTGTGAATTTTAGGATCAGTTTTTTAGTTTCTGCAAAGAAGCCAGCTAGGATAACGGATTGCACTGAGTCAGTAGATCAACTTAAGGAGTGTCTTAGTATGTTTTCTGTTGCTATGACAAATTATAAAACAGTCCAAGTTTATTCAGCTCATTGTTCTGGGTGAGGCCAGGAAGTCCAGGAACATGATGGCTCTGGCATTTGGTGTGGGCCATCTCATGGCAGAAGGAGGAAATGAATGCAAGACACAGTAGTTGCTCATTGTTTTATAGCAACCCAGTCTCATGATAACTAAACCACTTCACAGTAATGACATTAATCTATTTGTGAGGGCTCTGCACTCATGACCCAATCACCTCTTTTTAGGCCCTACCTCCCAACACAGTTGCATTGGGGATTTAGTGTTCAACACATGAACTTTCGGATAATAGGTTCAAATCATAGCAGGGATGTTATTGTTAACATCTTGGCAATATTAAGACTTATGATCCATGGAATGCATGACTCCTTTTGAGGTCAGAAATGTATACATTTCCTCTACATCTGTGTCTCTGTGTTGTTATTTTTTTATTTTCATTTTTTTCAGAAACACAAGAGCCGAAAACGCCGGTAAGTTGCCAAAGCGGGTGGAGGGGAGGGCAGGAGTGGGCAGAAATACCAGGAGTACAAACTCCAGTGGCCCCGGGGCAAGCAGGTAACAGCCAGCTGGGCGCACCAGCCCACAGGAGCTACTGTGCCCTGGTTTTGAGAGGGAGTGGTGGACAATGGCCAGGTGGAGAAAGCCCCCTCACAGCATCCGGTTCCAGTTGGCTCTGGGGCAGTGTTGTTCTCCTGAGTGTGGAGGGTCCCCGCCTGCTGTGCAGGGAAGGAGAACACCATCCTGCACGTGACTCGCGTTTCTCGGGGTCAATGTCAGGCTTGTTTCTCGGTCAGCCCCCTCCCTCTGAGAGCCTTAGGTCACAGTGGTTTGTGTTGATGGTTGTTGGGTTCACAGGGATGAATGAGGAAGAGCTGTGTCCCGGTCAGAGTTGTTCAAAGATGGAAGAGAGTGCTTTTGGAGGGAGTGAGTTCCCTGTGCTCACTTCCCACTGGCAGTGTGCAAGCAAAGGCCGGAGGACACCTTGGGACCACTGGACTAGAGCATCCTTAGGGTCCCTTCCAACTCAGACATCCCGTGAGCCAGATGTGTAAGTGTGATTTCTGCCTGCAAGGATGGCAGCCATGTTAGAGAACCTCCTGTTTGTATTTCTCCTAGGTAGGGCAGGGTGAGCCCTCGGACTGAATTCTGAAGGGAGGTAGCAGCCCTGTTGGCCTTGGCCCATCTCCCATCATAGCCCAGTCCAGTCTTGTCTTGGGGAAGGTGGCCAGGAAACTTGGGCCTGAGGGAAGGGAACGAGTCCTGTTGCTGGTTTCCAGCTGGCCCAGTTCGGCCCAGGATGCATGGCTCTGACCCTGCTCGCCATACCCCATTGTGCTTTTCCAGACTCTTCTGCACCATGGAGCCAGAGCCAGTCCAGCCTGGCATGCTTATCGATGTCTGCAAGTACCTGGGCTCCCTGCAGTACCGCGTCTGGAAGAAGATGCTTGCATCTGTGGAATCTGGTGAGCGGGGGTGCAGGCAGGTGTCCCAAGCATGGGTGGAAGCCCTTTATGTTAGCAAAGAGGCACCAGGGCTGGTCTCTGCCCACCTCCCACCTCCTCAGAGGTCCCCTCCTCTCTCAGGTGATCCCTCTGCCAGGCCCTTGCAGGCGAGTACCTGTACCTTGGTCTTCTCCACTCTGCCCAACACCTCCAACCCTTCTGGTAGAATGCCTTCTCTCAGGACCTTGACACTTGGTCCCCTCTTCAGAGAGGGAAACTGGCTTCCTTGTCTATTCAGAACTGTATTTTGTATGATAAAAGACCTCCTCCATCCGGGATCGCCTCTCCCAAGGCGACTGCAGCCCACACGAGCCACAGTGTCCTGGTTTTACAGGGAGGAATATCACTGACTCAGGGAATGGGCCATGCTGTCCTAACATCCCTGGGTCGTGTGAACGTTGTGTCTCTGCCTATATGAGTTCCTGTGGCTGCCATAACAAAGGACCAAAACTGGAAAATGAGAGAAGTCAACTCTCTCACAGTTCTGGAGGCTAGAAATCCAAAATCCAGATGTTGGCAGGGCCAGGCCCCCTCTGAAACCTGTAGAGGAGAGTCTTCATTGCCTCTTCCATCTTCTGGTGCCTCCTGGCCATTCTTGGCCTTATTGGCTCCCCCTCAGCGCTTTGATCCCCACCTCTGCCATCACACAGCATTTCCCCCTGTGTGTCTGTGTCTGTCTCCTCTTTATTATAAGGACACAGGTCATATTGGATTGGGGACCCTCCTCCAGTCTTACTAATACATGTACAACCACCCCACTCCCAAATAAGGTCACACTCTGAGGTACCAGGGGTTGGGACTGCCACATATCTTTTGGGGGATGCAGCCCAACCCCTGCCACCGCTCAAGCCCTGGGCCGCTCCTTGCATGGACTTGGGGCCAGGTGGGACACAGTGGTTGGTTTGTGGGGCTGGAGATATCTACGTGTGGCCTAAGGGACCTCAGGTTTGCTGATTCCCCATTTCTGCCCCTGCTCGCAGTACCCTTCAGCTTTGACCCCAACACCGCAGCCGGCTGGCTCTCCGTGTCTGACGACCTCACCAGCGTCACCAACCACGGCTACCGCGTGCAGGTGGAGAACCCGGAACGCTTCTCCTCGGCGCCCTGCCTGCTGGGCTCCCGTGTCTTCTCTCAGGGCTCACACGCTTGGGAGGTGGCCCTGGGAGGGCTGCAGAGCTGGCGGGTGGGCGTTGTGCGTGTGCGCCAGGACTCGGGCGCTGAGGGCCACTCGCACAGCTGCTACCACGACACACGCTCGGGCTTCTGGTACGTCTGCCGCACACAGGGCGTGGAGGGGGACCACTGCGTGACCTCCGACCCAGCCACGTCGCCCCTGGTCCTGGCCATCCCACGCCGCCTGCGTGTGGAGCTGGAGTGCGAGGAGGGCGAGCTGTCTTTCTATGACGCGGAGCGCCATTGCCACCTGTACACCTTCCACGCGCGCTTTGGGGAGGTGCGCCCCTACTTCTACCTGGGGGGTGCACGGGGAGCTGGGCCTCCAGAGCCTTTGCGCATCTGCCCCCTGCACATCAGCATCAAGGAAGAACTGGACGGCTGAGCCGGCCCGGGGCTACCCAGGTCTTGTGCCACGGCACTGTTTTCTTTCTTCCCTCTTCCTAATGCCCACATTGCTTGGGCACTGCTGTGCCCCCACCTCCTTGCCAGGCTCTTCCTCCTGTCCCGCCTGGTCCTTTCCCATGACTCCAGGCTGCGCCTCTCTCCATGTTTGGTCCCTTCTCTGTCCACAGTCAGTAGCTATCTGGGTTGCACCTCACTGGCCAGGCTCTCCCGAGTTGTGGCACCTCCACAATGTGAATTTTCTGAATCCCCATTCCAGGATTTCTGGGAATAATGTTTACTTCTAGAATGGGCCTGCTGTAGACCATGTCATCCAGGTGTGGTAAAGCCATTGGATGAGGAGGGGACTGCCATGGAAAGGAGAGTTTGTTACTTAGGGTTCCAAGAGGAGGGGCCGCATAGGAAAGCCCCAGGGTGGGTCAGAAGGAGGAAGGAGGGAGGGGAACATGTGGGCAGGAGACTTCCTCTGGTTTTCTCAGGAGGAAATGGACAAGGCAGAGTAAGCAGGGGAGACAGGTTTAGGGGTAGCTGACTTGAGTAATTTCAGTGGCTCTCAGCGTAGGGTCTGGCCTTTTTGTCTGATACCTGGCCCCACGATAGTCAGGACAGGTGAATGTTGGCCTGGGGTGACAGCCCTGAGAGAGCCATGTGAAGGAGGCAGCTGGCGCCATTGCTTCGGATTGGTTGGTTTCTGTAGGAAAGGTGTGTGCTCAGCCAGATGCTTGCTATCTCCAGGGATTAGGGGATTGGCTAGCCTGGGAGGAGCAGTCTGTCCAGGTCAGTCAGGCCCCAGATATCAGAGCATCAAGAGTACAGGAAATACAGTTAATGCAGGGCTTCTGCATGGCTGTATACCCCGTCCCCATCAGATCAGCTCTGATTGATCTGTTCTTGCACAATTTCTTCTGAACGCAGGGTTCCAGAGCACTTAAACGCAACATTTAAAAATCGTGGTTTCGGCCTGTTTGCTTGCCAGGCCCGTTTCCCCACTGGATGAGGACATCCTGCTATAATCGCTGTGGAGGAAATTCCTCTGGTTAATTCTCATCAGCGTCTGCAGAAAGGAAGGAAAGGCACCCTTTTCGGTTGGGAAGAAAGGAGAGGGGTGGCACCGTGGACGTGGCCCTAAACGCTATGGGAAAGGGAAAAGGAGACTGGGCCTCGCTGCCCTCTTGTCTCTGCTGACTTCAGCCTGGTCATGCTTGCTCTACCACTTGCGATTTCATCCTGAATTTCTTCCTCCACCGTGCCTGCAGACTTTTCCCTAGGCTTGTTTTTTCTCCCACATCTCTGAAGAGAGTTTTTAATCGTCAACTCACTATGTCCCAGGAAGTGGCATCATAAAAGGAAATACTTTTTTTCCTAGGAGCAGTGTTAAAATCTGGGTCACATTCCTGACCAAGGACTCAGCATCCCACTTTCTGCCCATCCCCTCCAGTTCACAAAAACTGACATTTTAAACAAATCATGACTCATGCCTATTAGTGGGTTATAAATATATTGTGTACACTGGTTACATAAAACTTACAGCCACAAGGAGGGCCCAGGTAGGCAATGCCAGTGTGTGAAGGGGCTGGGTTGGGTGTGGTGAGGATGTTGGCAAACCAGCTCATGCACCTGGTTGGAAGATGCTCAGCCTCACAAAGGCTCCAAGCCCTTTGGGAGCCAAAGCGTCTGAGAGTGTGACACTCCTATAAAGTATTTATCACACCCATTAATATAATTTCTATATAATAAACTTGACCTGAAATTATTTCATTTGTTATATTAAAATTTTTTAAATGTTTTTTATTTTCACTCTAGATATGGGAAGAGTTTTTTTGTTTTTTGTTTTTTGTTTTTTAAACAGGATAACTTGAGCAGGCTAGGTAGGCCTCTTAAAAAATGATATTTGAGCTAAAACTCATTTTTCTTTTGGCATTTTCTTTTCAACGTTCTTATAAGCAAAGTTCATCCACATTGTAGCATGTGTTCAACTTTATTTTTTCGTCGGCTAATATTCCATTGTATGGAATGATAGTACTACATTGTATTTATCATGCATCGATTGGTGGACATTTGGGTTGTTTCTACTTCTTGACTATTATACATAATGCTGCTAGGAACACTTGTGCACAAGTTTTTGTGTGGACGTATGTTTTCATTTCTCTTTGGTATCTGCCTGGGAGCAGATTTGCTGGATCATGTGGAAACTGTTTAACCCTTGAGGGACTCCCAAGCTGTTTTCCAGTGTGGCGACACAATTTTATATCCCATCAACAGGGCATGAGGGTTCTGATTACTCCACATGTCTCAGTGCTTTTTATTATCTATCTTTAGCCATCCTAGTAGGGGTGATGTGGCATCTCATTGTGATTTTGGTTTGCATTTCCCTGATGGCGAATGATAGTGAGCATCTTTTCATGAGCTTATTGGCCATTTGCATATCTTCTTAGGACAACTATCTTTAGATCACTTGCTTCTTTTTTAATTGGGTTATTTGTCTTTTTATTATTGAGTTGTAAGAGTCCCTTTATAGCCTAGCACAAGTTCCTTTAACTGGTATATGATTATAAAATGTTTCTCTGAACTGTTTCATGTCCTTGATGATGTCCTTTGAAATACTAAAGCTTTTAATTTTGATGATGTCCAGTTTTTATTAATTTTTCTTTTGTTGTATATGTATCCTAGAAATCTCACTTTTGATACTGTCCTTAGGTCCATGTAAGTTCTGGGTTTTGGCTCAGGGATGGGGCAGTTGTTCTGTTGGCAGGAAGCCCTAGTCCACGAGTTCATTAATTCTTCCCTGAAGTCCCTCTCCTGCCCTCACCTTCCATTCACCCCGTCACTCTCCTTCTCATTACTGTGTCCGGGCTCAAAGCAGCAGCTCCATGGGAAGGCCCCCGTTCTCCAGTTTCTCCCACTTTTGCATCCATTCCACATGCACCATCGTTCATGTTCCCATTACCCAGAGGGACCCCACTTCCAACTCGCTGCAGTGCATTTCTCCAGGGCAGCTCTCAGGGCACATTGTCATCGCGCTCTGCCTTTATACCCGGAGTCTTCTCAGTCTCTTCACACACTGCTGCAGCCGGACCAGGCTCCTGTTACCCTTGAAACAGGCCACCTGCCCTCGCCAGGGGCCCATTGTCACTGAAATGTCCTGACCTCAGTTGCTCTGGCTTTCCTGGTCATATTGACTCTGCCACTTACATGATATCTCCTGGGGCACACTCTGCCTGCCTGAGCTTATTTCCTCATCTGTAGAAGTGGGGCCCCTCCTCACCTCCTGAACGTCTCAGCAGCGTGAGCACTTCAGAAACCAGAGTCTCAGAGCATGCAAGAGCCTCAGTGACCTCCAGGCTCCCAGTCACGTGCATGTCAACCACCTGGTATCAATTGGTCAGAGTTAGGTGCACAGGGACCATTTCCTTTTTTGCTTCCTCTCGTGGGGGTTGAAATTTCTCTCAACAAAATTTGATTGCTCAATACCACAATAGTGGAAGTCTTTCATGACCCTTGTGATGAGTGATGGGGAAGTGGCAGGAGTTTTCCCAGCTCCAGAGTGACATTCAAGACCCCTCCCTGGCTGGCTCCTGCTACCATGGTCACCACTGTTTACACAGACCCTGCCCAGCCTTCCTGGGTGCAGGGTCCCATTGTTCCTCCTGCCTGCAGCGCCTGTCGCCCTCCTTTTATCGTCCTTCAGTCCCCCTTCTCAGCTTGGCGGTGCCTTCCCAGACCTGCCCGGGGCTCCCTGGGCTGCCACTGCATACTGTCCGTTTTGCTGGAAGAGCACCTCGCTGTCTTTTCTGCTTGGAGACCTGGGAGTGCAGGAAGCATGTCATCTTCCTCTTTCAGGCCCCAAATCTGTGAATGTTGCTGGACCATAACAAATGATTGTTGAGGCCAGGCGCGGTGGCTCATTCCTGTAATCCCAGCACTTTGGGAGGCCGAGATGGGTGGATCACCTGAGGTTGGGAGTTTGAGGCCAGCCTGACCAACATGGTGAAACTCCATCTTTACTAAATACAAAGTTAGCCATGCGTGGTGGCGCGTGCCTGTAATCCCAGCTACTTGGGAGGCTGAGGAAGGAGAATCGCTTGAACCCAGGAGGCGGAGGTTGCGGTGAGCCGAGATTGTGCCATTGCACTCCAGCCTGGGCAATGAGTGAAACTCCGCCTCAAAAAAAATAATAACAATAATTTAAAATAAATAAATGATTGTAGAGTGCGTGTATGGTTAGAGATGTGCACTGCGGGGCAGGAAAGCTGCCCTTGAAAGTGCCACAGACCAACTGGTGGCATTTTGGTAAGGAGAAAGTGGCATGAAGCCCACAGTCCAGATTCTGGATCCAGATGCGAGCCCTGTGATTTGTGGGCTGCCTGAATCTTCTGACCCTCTGCTCCCTCATGTAGAATGAAGATGACAGTATCTACCTCCGGCACTTGTGGGGATTCAGTGAGGAAAATGATGATAAAAATGTCAAGTATGGTGTTCTAAACTTAGGATAGGATTAATACACATTGGCTAGTTCTTCAGAAATGGGAGATTCTGAATGTAGACGTTGTGATTCCCAGTGGTGACGAATCCCAAATAAAAGTGAGAGAATGAGAAGTAGAAGTTAACCTGTGTTGGGAGTGCTCCGATTTCTTCAGACTTTTAACAAGAATGTTTGCATAAAACTCATGTTCATGAAAAACTTTCAGTAGCATAAGAAAATGGTTATGTTGTAAGAACCAAAAAAAAAAAGGATTCAAAGCAGTAAGTACAGGCATGCAACCACTCACAACAAGCAGGAGCCTGTCTTTAATTTGTGTTGTTTGATTAGATAATCCGTTTACATGGCTGTGAATTCCAAAGGTACAAAATGTACTAGAACAGTGTGTCTCCTTCTGCCCACTCAGCAACCCCCCGGTAGGCAACATATATTACCAGTTTTTTTCAATCTTCCCAGAGATATTGTATGCATAGCACATATCCTGTTGATGGGTATATTCTGTTCACCCCAATACATTATAATTTGGAGCAGACAGCTCTAGCTCTCATCGCTGAGCATCCCAGCCAAGAGGCAAAAACCCCAAAGATCTTATTAAAATCCTTTTCTCTCAAGGGGGCGGTTTGTACTGATGTTTTCATGCAGTCTGTTCAGTGGATGGCTTTTACTTTTTGTTTGTGTTTAAATACTTCACCTTAAGGTTTTAAAACAGAGAAAAAGCAAAGCAGAAACCTTCAACCTGAGACCTCAATACACATGTCACCCAGGCTGAAGTACAGTGGTGCGATCTCAGCTCAATGCAACCTCTACCTCCTGGGTTCAAGCAATTCTCCTGCCTCAGCCTCGTGAGTAGCTGGGATGCATGTGCCACCACACCTGGCTAATTTTTGTATTTTTAGTAGAGATGGGGTTTCACCAGGCTGGTCTCAAATCCCTGACCTCAGGTGATCCGTCCTCCGCCTTGGCTTCCCAAAGTGGTGGGATTGCAGGCATGAGCCACTGTGCCCGGCCTCAATGTACATTTTTAAAATCTAAATTCACTAGAACCCTTACAAAGGTTTCTAGTGGTTAAGAGGCTGGGATACCAGATTGGACAACCTGGACCTAAACTCTGACTCAACCGCTGTGTGACCTTGGGGGAGTTACTTAACCTCTCTGTGCCTTAGTTTCATCGTGAGGAAAATGAAGACAGTAAGAGTTCCTACCTCATAGGGTGGATATGAGGTTAAATGAGCAAATATGTGAAACACTTAGAAGAGGATCTGGCACAGTTGGGAGTTTACTGTTGTCTTACCTGGCTTTGCTATTTAAATAGCTGCAAGATTGATATAGCCATTGTATTTTTCTGTTAACAGGGAAACTTGGACATTTGCATGTGTTTTCTAGGTCATTCCATTCTGGCATCCTGTGATTCATAATTTATGTCACTAGCAAAAGCCTATGTCTTGTGCACAGTAGGGATTGCTGACTCAGGGTGCTGCTGCTGGCCAATATTCCAGAACCTGGGATTGGGAGCAGAAACTTTGTCTCATGTTTTGACCCTAGGGTGGAAAAAAGACTAATGAGTCATAACGTTTTAGGCATAAGAAAGGTTATTCTGGAGAGGAGTGAGATCTTTAAAAAAGTTCATAAAATTAGTAATCGATTATGCACAATGAAATCATGTTGTTATGTTCCAGAGATGACATATGTACTTGTATGTATGAGATTGATGACAAATACTGACTCATGTCCACTGTGAAGGTGACCTTAACTTCCAGTAGCAGTGGAGCTATTTGGGTTGGACAAAAATGATTGTTAGTGATGTGAGATGCTGGGATTACAGCATCTCCCTTCCAGATTTCAAAAAGAAAATGCAGCTTCTTGCACTGGCCTGTGCCACTCACTCCTCCCAGCCGTGACTTAAGGACCTGACAAATGCCTTCAGGAACTACTAAACAATAAGTACTGAAGTCTGATGGCCCAGGGCACGGGGAAGCTCCCCTTCTCTGAGGCGCTGTTTGTCCTTGTTTGTGGGTGTCACCTGGGTGGGATTCTTCTGCCAGGGAATAGGCTGAGGAAGATGGGAGATTCTGGTTTCTATGGATACTGGGCTAGCTGGGATTTGCATAACAGTTCAGAGAACAGACAGTCTGGGAACAATGTGGACCCAGGAGGAACATAAAGGCACATGGAAACGAGTTGGAGGGTCTGGGCAGCCGTGTTGCATACAGCCCCCTTCTAGGGACACGAATCTGTGTCTTCCCCTGCTCTCTGGATAGGCAGCAGTGTGGAGCACCGAGGATGGAGGGAGGCTGTGTGTGAGCAGTGCCCCAACCAGGATATGGCACATACTTGGGGCTCAACAAATATTGGTGCTTTTTACTCTCCACCCCCTCTTAAGTTGGCTATGGGCATGCGAAACCTCCCTTGTTTATTTAACAAAGCATCTCATGTAGGCTCTATTGTAATCCCTACTACCTGAGCACCGTGTGAGATAGGCTCCAAAAAGGGATCAGAGGGCTTGTTCAAGATCACAGGACTAATCAGTGACAGAGCTGAACCTCAGACCCTAGTCTCCTGGTGTTACTGTCCCTAGATCTCAAAAACATCTGGGTTTGCAGCAGTAAATGTGGTATAATCCAGGCAGTTCAGTTGATGAGGGGCTGAACTAAGATAGGGGGTGTGGGGGTGAGGCAGGCGATGTGAGGAGAAGTGGGTGGTTAGAAATCCTGGTGGAGGTGGGATTACCAGGCAGACCGTGTACAGACTGGACCAGGTGAAGAAAGGAGGCTGCCAGGTTTCTGTCCTGAACGACCGGTGCTGGTCACTAGGACGTGGTGGGGTCAGTGCGGTGTTTGGGGACATTGGGTGGAATGTCCCCAAAATAATTGCAGGGAAGGCCATTAGAGAGCTCTGGAGTCCAGGATCCGCACTGGAGATATGGAGTCATGCGGCACAGGCACATTTTAGATGGCGGGCTGAGGATTCAGGTTATAGACCTATGAGGAGTGAATAGAGGCAGAATTGCAACCAAAGGAAGGCGGCGTAACAGATGCAAATATAAACACGTTGAACAGCAGTGCCAAAAGACTCCGAATTCAGGTACAATGGGGATGGAAAGTAACACATCGACTCGTTTAAGGCAGCATACAGCCTGCAGCCCCCAGCATGGCTTTGCCCAGTACCAGGGAAGACAGAAGCAAAGACGAAAACACCGATGACCAACAAAAAGTGATGGATGGCCAACCTACTGGCAGAAATTGGGGAGGATTTCCCCTAACTATGAAGCCCATGGAGCCTGAATTCCAGCAGCCACCTAGACACATCGAAAGGTGCTTTGTCCCTTCCTCCCTCTCCCCTGTCTACACCGAGGATCAGACGCCACTGAGGTTCCGATGTTGGACCTTTGGGGTCTAAAGAGGTGGTCTGCGTGCTGCAGAGTCGGGCTTCCGGGTTACTCCTTGCAGCATGTCCTTTTGCTCTCTGAGAGCCTGGTCTCAGCTGTAGGAATTAAGGGAGGACTGCCACTGTGGGGTTCTAGGGATATCTGCAGCATGTGACGGGCAGTTACTGAGCTGGACATTTGTTGAGTGAATGCCTAAACAATTGAATCAACCCCCAGGGAGAAAGCGAATTTGGGAAATGTGCAAGGGAAATAAATCTTGGAGCCCCCAAATCACCAAGCTAAAGGGCAAAGTCAAGCTGGGAACTGCTTAGGGCCAACCTGCCTCCCACTGCATTCAAAGTCACCCCTCTGCTCACTGAGAGAAATGCATATCTGATTGCCTTCTTTGGAGAGGCTAATCAGAAACTCAAAAGAATGCAGCTGTTTGTCTCATCTATTTGTGACCTGGAAGCCCCCTCCCTGCTTGAGTTGTCCCGCCTTTCCGGACAGAACCAATATACACCTCACATACATTGATTGATGTCTTATGTCTCCCTAAAATGGATAAAACCAAGCTGTGATCTGACCAACTTGGGCACATGTCATCAGGACTTCTTGAGGTTGTGTCACAGGCGCACATCCTCAACCTTGGCAAAATAAACTTTTAAATTAACTGACACCTGTCTCAGCTTTTCGGGGTTCACAGAAACAAAAATTGAGGCTGTGAGATCTAGCCATTCTCCTGAGCATCAGGGCATTATTTTAATTAAGGGAGTTTCCTGACATGTCCTAACTCTCTACTGTTCTCCAGCTGCTTTTTGAAGTGGCCAGGAATACTGTTTTCTTCTGTCCTTCATCCTACCGTCACACACGTCCATGTGAACAGACCACCAAACAGGCTTTGTGTGAGCAACAAGGCTGTTTATTTCACCTGGGTGCAGGCGGGCTGAGTCCGAAAAGAGAGGCAGTGAAGGGAGATAGGGGTGGGGCCGTTTTATAAGATTTGGGTAGGTAAAGGAAAATTACAGTCACAGGGGGGTTCTCTGGCGGGCAGGGGTGGGGGTCACAAGGTGCTCAATGGGGGAGCTTTCGAGCCAGGATGGGCCAGGAGAAGGAATTTCACAAGGCAGTGCCGTCAAATAAGGCCGGGACCGGCCATTTTCACTTCTTTTGTGATTCTTCACTTGCTTCGGGCCATCTGGGCATATACGTGCAGGTAACAGGGGATACGATGGCTTAGCTTGGGGTCAGTACCCATCCTAGCGACTGCAAGCTCCAGGAAGCAACTGGGCAGAGAGGAGGGGGTACTGGTGGCTACATGGTGCATCCTGGGAGGTGGAATTCCTACAGGACAGTGCGGCAGGGATAGGAAGCACCTTTTCCAGTGTGCATGTGGGTTTGTAGTTTCTTGTTCTGTGTTTTTGTCAGTCCTTGTTTTCATAGTTTCAGGAGAGCTATAGGCATAGAAGATTTCGCCTTCAGACAGCAGAGCCACCCCACTTTGATGCTGAGAGAGGCTGGGAGGGTGCTGGCAGCTGGGTCACCCCAACCACTGTTTGTTGTACCCATCTCATCTCCTGTGTGGATTTTATGTGGAGCTGAGGGAATTTAGGATTTAGGTTTCACCTCCTTTGGTGTTGAGTCTATTAATTAAAAACAACAGACTCGGCGCAGTGGCTCACGTCTGTAATGCCAACACCTTGGGAGGCCAAGGAGGGAGGATAACTTGAGCCCAGGCATTCCAGACCAACCTGGGCAACAAGCGAGACCCCATCTCTCCAAAAAATTTTTTTAAAAATTAGCTGGGCATGGTGGTGTGTGTCTGTAGTCCCAGGTACACGAGAGGCTGAGGTGGGAGGATCTCTTGAGCCCAGGAGTTCCAGGCTGCAATGAACTGTGATTACACCACTGGACTCCAGCCTGGGCGACAGAGTGAGACTCTGTCTCTTAACATAAATAAATAAAATAAAAACAACATGGGAGCATGACAAAATACCACAGAACAAAGGGGAGGAATTATCCTGAAGATTCTGTGGAAGAAAATAATCTCTTTAAAAGGCCATCTGCAGTACCCGGAAGGAAGCTTTGGCATCCTTAATAAGGAGTCGTCTCTTTAAGCAGGAACAGACAGAGGAAGAGGACAGGAGGCTGAGTATGAGAAGGGAGTGAGTGAGATAGAGCAAAACTGCAAGGAAACTGAGACGATCACAGCGGACTTGAAACTCATAGAAGAGACAGTCAAGAACAGAGCTGTAACCAAGACAGAAAAATGGAGTAAGCGACATGGAAGACAAATTTGAGAAACATTGCCAGAAGATAGGGAGAGGGGAAAAAGAGGAGGGGAGGGAAGGGGAGGAGAGGGAGGGCAGAGGAAGGATTAAAATCTAACAAAAATTATAGGAAAAAAAAGAACAAATTAAAACTGAAATGACTGACAGAATTGCAGATTGGAAGTGCTTGGCACATTCCAAACAAATTCATGGCAAATACTTTGAATTATAGGATACAAAATAAATTATAATAACATCCAGGACTACAAAGCAAAACAACACAACACAACAAAAACCTAGCAATTACCAAGGAATAAAAATCAGTCTGCTTTGCCAAAAGACAAATGGGAAAATATGTACAGAATTTTGAGAAAGATTGTGAATCATCTGGAATTTTGTATCCAGGCAAGTTGTGCAAAGGTAAAATAAATGACATTTTCAAAATGCAAGGATTCAGAAAATATGCAAATGCAAGGATTCAGAAAATATGCCATAAGTGAACCCCACTTGGAATAATTTGATTGAATATGTGTTATATTGCAAACGTCAAAAGTTCTTGGAAGAGATGATATATAAAGTTAAATAGAATTTGACAACAGTGATCATATTATATAACTCCAGATTATAGTTACCAAACCCAGAAAATTTGGAGGCAAGGGAAGTAAAGTTTCTTAAATCCCCATATGGAGGAAAAGAGGTGGGAAGGAACAGAATTCTTTTTTAAAGTATTGTTTTATTATGTATTTCTGATATTGAAACAAGTATATGTTGAAAGGTTGCTTTCAGGGACCACTGAAACACTAAGAGACTTTTAAAACAGCATATATTTCTTCCAAAACATGAAAAAATAGAGAAGGAAAAAGATAGTCTATGCAGAAAGAATGACAACAAATGAAACAGTCATAAAAGAAAATGTCGTCATTGCTATGCCAGCAGATACACATTATCTAAATATTCTTATTAAAAACTAAGATTCTCAAATTTTAAAAAACCTAGAATTAACTTCCGATAAAAAATATCTCAAACTAAATGACCAACTGAATCACAGTACCAAGGAGTCTGATTTCTAACAAAACAGATCCAAACAAAACAGGATGGTGATAATTTCCGGCAGGAATTCAAAGGAAAAGGGCAAAATGAGATATAAAGAGATTTTTTTTCCTGGAAAATAAAAAGCCATCAAATACCTGAGGCAAGTTCTTTGATACACACTGAAAGTTTGGTGATGTAATGATTACCTAGAAACTCAATAGAATCAACTGATAATAAAAGACTTGGTGAAGTGAATTCAAATGACATTAATTTATAAATATGAACACTTGATATCAGCAATATTCAGGAAGAAAATATGCTGGAAATAAGACTCCATAATAGCAACTGAAATATAAAACTACCCTGAATTAAATTTTAAAACAGAACTATAAAACTTTACTGAAATCTAAAAAACTAATTAGAATAAGCAGTCATAACTGGAAATACCTAGAGGTCTGGTTTTAAATTAGACAAAGTGATTTTTATTTAATTTGGAATAACAAAAAAAAGCAAAATATTTTTAGGAAAACAATAATTTCACTAACATGTATCTTTTTTTTTTATTTTTTTTTTTTTTTATTTTTTTTTTTTTTGAGATGGAGTCTGGCTCTGTCGCCAAGGCTGGAGTGCAGTGGCGTGATCTCGGCTCACTGTAAGATTTATCTTAAGGAAATATTCAGATATTAGGACAAGAAAATATGTACAAAAGATCCATCGTTCATCATGGAATTATTTAAAATAGAAAATAGTTGAACCTAATCTAAATATCCAACAGTAGGGGAAGAGTTCGGTGCATTATTCCATGTGCTGGAATGCTACGAAGCCACTTAAAAAACAAAATTAAAAAAACAAGAATATTTAAAGACACGAGGAAATGCTTACTTGGCTAAAGCCAAACCCAAAACTATAGTCAATGCGATGCCAAATTTGTAAATCTATCATATTTTAGATACTGTTAGCCATGGATATCTCTGGATGCTGTTTACACGTTTGTTGACCCCTATCCCCACCCCCGCCCCCCGCCACTCCTCCTGTTTTCTAGAATGAGAAGCGTGACATTTATAGTGAGAAACGGTCGCGGTGTGAAGACGCCAGTCGGTTAGGTTTGGTTTAGTACGTGCTTCTTGGTGCCCTGGACACAGGGTTTTGTTTTAAGAGCTGCGAGGCTATAAGGATGGCTCACCACAAGCGAAAGCGGGCGTAACCCCTGGGCTGGGTCCCAAGAGAGGGGAAGAGAAAAATATGGGGACAAGGGAAGTCGCCGCCTTGACTCATTAGCAGGACGCAGTCACCTGCTGAGAAACAAGCGGCGAAGTTCCCCGGAGAGAAACTGGTGACGCCCTGGAAGAGAGGTGCTGGGGGAGGAACTAGAGTGGGAAGGGGCCCTCGCTAGGCACAGCCTAGAAGGTCCGGGTGTGCAGGGCGGGCGCCCACGGAGCCCAGCCGGCTGCGTATAGAAGGGCAACTACTACTACCCAACGGGTGCAGGAGGCTCATTAAGGCATCCGGGGCTTAAGAAACTTCCTCGGCAGGGGCGCTGCTATTGGCTCCCGCGACTGGCATGATGTCACTGTCATCCAATCTGAACTCAGTTGCTCCTCCCAGTCTAATGAGTTAATTAGGAGTTAATTAACTCTTCCTAAGCCATAGGGGCAACAAAAACAACCCTCCTCAACTCTTGGCTGTACTTTGCCAGATAGAGGAGTAAGAAGGTGGAAATGGAAATAAACTGAGTAAGAGCAGACGGGCAGGTTTTATAGATACAAGGTGTGTGTATATATATACACACACACACACGTGTGTATATGTGCACATATATACACCTTAAATCTATATAAATATATGGTGTATATAAATATATTGACATATATACCATACATAAATTTATATAAATATATATTTACATATGTCATATAAATTTATATATAATTTATATAAATATATTTAACTATATAAGTAAAAATACACATACTATATAAACCATATATAAAGTATACCATATACCATATGTACATTATAATATATACCATATATTTATACATAATGTATGTTCACTCAGAAATATGTATAAGGAATCACCCAGAATTCCACCATCCAGAGTTAATACTATTAAACATTTTTATGCAGTTTCTTTTTATATGTTTAAACTCAAAAGTGTGAGATTTGTACAGAAATTAGATCACACTACATTTTTGTAGCCCTTTTATTCACTTACTGTTTTCTTTGCTATTTAATATCTTCAAATGTGTAGGATTTAGTGGCTGTAAACCTTTTCAACTAAATAGACATTCCATAAATGTACCATTTTCCTTTATGGAAATCTATGGCATCAGTTTTACTGGCTCCAGTGATTTGTGCTGAGTATATCATAATTGACTTCTAAAATTTCCAGGACAAGTCTGCGTACGGTGGCTCACACCTGTAATCCCAGCATTTTGGGAGACTGAGGCAGGTGGATCACCTGAGGGCAGGAGTTCGAGACTAGCCTGGCCAACATGGTGAAATCCCATCTCTACTAAAACTACAAAAATTAGCTGGGCATGGTGACATGTGCCTGTAATCCCAGCTCCTCGGGAGGCTAAGGCAGGAGAATCACTTGAACCTGGGAGTTGGAGGTTGCAGTGAGCTGAGATCATGCTACTGCACTCCAGCCTGGGTGACAAAGCAACACCCCATCTCAAAAAAAAAAAAAAGAAAAAATCCTACCAGGTCACCATTATAAGCAGTACTGCAGTTGACACACTTACACATTGGCATATACATTGTATTTTATGCGTCCTGTTCAATTAGGATAAATTCCTAGAAAGAAAACTCCTGTGTCAAAGATGAAAATAAATGTTAGGCCCTTCTGTCCAAGATGGTAGACTGGACCCAGTTTTCCCTCCTCTTTCTGAGACACCATAACAAAGTTAGTAAAGTTATAAACCCACAACAACAAAGTCAATGGACCATGATGGGGAAGAAATTTGACAATGTCTGTTTCTGATTCTGGTCAATTTTCATAATCTCCCTAAGAAACAGAGACCCAACATGACATAGGTCCTCAGCACTGTAGGCTCGTCCTCTACAGAATCCCGTGTAACCTCCCTCAGAGTCCCTGAAGGTGGGTCTTAAATTACAGTGGTCTGGGTTCTAACAGCTCATCTGGGGGATAGGTGTTCAAAACTTGAAATGCATTACCCAGGAGATAGTAAGTTTGCTTCTATATTACTGCGGAATAACTCCATCTACAGCTTTTGTCCCCAAGAGTACTCTTCTTTGTTTCCTTCTTCCTGGGATGTTTCCTACATTCTGGGCTCAGAACCCTGCTGGATGAATCCCCAATACCTGCACTGCCCATGGGTTTCTGTTGAAATGCTCCACCCAGTCCAAGGAAAAAAATGAAGCAGACAGAGACAATGCACTGTCTTCCTTCTTTCTTCTCTTTGGACTTTTGAAGAGCTGTGGTGATCGTCCTTGAAAGGGGCCTTTGATAGGATCAGCCCCCTCATCTTACAGTCTGGGAGCATGAAACCCACTTCCTTTCTCCATCCCAGACAACACCTAGGACCTCAAGTTCTGCAGCCAAATCCTCAGGCCCAGGTTGGGATAGCCAAGGGCAGTCTGTTTCCTGTTTATTTATTTGTTTGTTTATGTCTTTTTTTTTTTTTTCATGACTTCCCAAATTTCACTGTGTTTGAGCCTCTGCCAGGCACTGAGATACATGCAGAGGATAAGAGGATAACAGGACATGGTCCTCGAACTTGAGAAGCTCATAGTCTAATGGGAGTAAAAGATATTGTGCAAGTGCAGGGACAACATTCAGTTCAAGAACTGAAAGGAACAGTGGAGTGGGGTGGGGAAGGTGGGGCTTCCTGTGAGGAGGAAGGCAGGATGAGTAGAAGAGAAGGAGCATGAGGTAACGTCTGCCCCGTCTAGGCTGTACACTCCGTGAAGGCTGACACACAACCGTGAATTTTACTTTCATAATATCAACCGACATAAAGTATTTACTCCTGGGTCCAGTGCAACATAGAGTCTTGCAGTCAGAAAACTCCAGTTCATCATTTGCCCCCACCATATAGCCATGTGACCTTGGCCAAATTAGTTAACCTCCCTGAGGCTCAGCTTCCTCATGTGTAAACCGGTAATAGTCATTCCCACCAGATAGGTTTATTGTGGAAAATCTATGTCAAGAACTTAGCAGAGGACCTGGCCTGTGCAAGAATCGGTGTCTAGCAGCTATTGTTGTTATTGTTTCAGGCTAAGATTCTAAGAAAACAGGACCCACCCCTGCCAAGTCTAAAGTGAGGAGTGGGACCCCAAATCAGGGTATCCAAGGAGGGCTGATAGCCTGTTTTGCAAATCTCAGTGGACTTCCCTCTTCAGCCTGTAAGAAGTTAGAAAATCAAAGGCAGAGCTGAGGTTAGAAGGTGGATTTCTTTTCTTTCCTTTTTTCTTTCCTTTCCTTTTTTTTTTTTTTTTTTTTGAGATGGAGTCTCACTCTGTCTCCCAGGTGGGAGTACAATAGCGTGATCTTGACTCACTGCAACCTCCGCCTACGGCGTTCAAGCAATTCTGCTACCTCAGCCTCCCGAGTAGGTGGGATTACAGGTGTGCACCACCACACCCAGCTAATTTTTGTATTTGTAGTAGAGATGGGGTTTCACCATGTTGGCCAGGATGGTCTCGAACTCCTGACCTCAGGTGATCCACCTGCTTCAGTCTCCCAAAGTGCTGGGATTATAGGCCTGAGCCACCGTGCCCAGCGAGGGTGTTGTTGGTATGCTGTGATCTCATCCTTCCTCCCAGTCCCACCATTCCAATTCCTTCCCACCCCGAGTCCAAGCTTCCACAACCATGAAGAATGAAAGACGTGTCTTTCTCTTCCTCCAACATGAATGCACTACCGGAATACTTGCTATGTGGCCCCTGGAGCTGGGAGGTCACGGTGGGCCACCATCTGACCATTGCTTGAGCAATTCAACAGAGAGTGTCCATGCTTGGCTGACTGCTCTGATGGCAGATGAAAGGGAGGCTGCTGCGTCAGGGACAGTCTGCCAGCTTTGTCAGAACAAAGGGCATGTGACAATGCCCTGAGGAGCAGATGTGGCTTGTGTGTGATCCCATCACTGTGGGAGGTTGAGGTGGGAGAATCACTTGAGCCCAGGAGTTCGGGGCTACAGTGAGCGACGATCACACCACTGCACTCCAGCCTGCATGACAGTACGAGACCCTGTCTCTAAAAAATATTTTTTTAAAGTAAATAAAAATAAGACATGGGTGGCAGGTGGAGGGAGGCTCTTTGAAGAACTCTTCAAAGTGCTACAAGGGGAAAAGTAAGCTCTAAACACCTACAAGGCCCAGAGAATGCCAAGGTCATCATGATGACCATCACAGCCTTGGACGACCTTTCTTTCCCTCACTCTCCTTCCCATCCCCTGTATCCCTATTCTGGCAGATGGGGCAAGAGGGGCAGAAAAGGAGGTGACGCCACCCACAAACATGCCCAGGCTGGAGCGGGGCCAGAGTGGTAACGTCAGAGTCAGAAGTTTCCATGGGATATATTGATCATTGAACTGAAGCTGCTTTGGGGACTGAAAAGATGATATTCCATCATCTGATTGAAACAAGAAGAGTCAGGCAGGCCAGGCACGGTGGCTCACCCCTATAATCCCAACATTCTGGGAGGCCGAGGCAGGAGGATTGCTTTAACCCAGAGTTGAAGGCTAGCCTAGGCAACTAAGTGGGACCCTGTCTCTACAAAAAATACAAAAATTAGCTGGGTATGGTGGTGTGCACTTGTAGTCCCAGCTACTTGGGAGACTGAGGCAGGAGGCTTGCTTGAGCCCAGGAGGTCGAGGCTGCAATGAGCGTCATCCTGCCACTGCACTCCAGCCTGGGCAACAGAGCAAGAGACTCTGTCTCAAAAAAAAAAAAAAAAAAAAAAAAATTGCTGTGCTTGCTTGAATTTGGTGTATGTATATCTGAAACTGGTTTTGAACCCATTGAGCAGAACGAGGCAGACCCTAAACTACAAAGGAAGAGGCATGAGAGTCACAGCAGCGTTTTGTTAGCAGTCACAGCAGACTGTATGCGTTTCTTCCTATTCCACCCCTTTTTAAAACCTACTTTATGATTTTCCAAGTCCCTACTGTCCTTAAATCTAAATCCTAGGGGGCTGGGGAAAGTGGACCAGTCTGGCCCCTTCCTCATCAAGTGCTCCTGAGTGCGGCAGGGAGGGAATGTGCTGGGTGACTCCAGAGCTGATTCCAGATCCCTGGTTCCAGCACCTTCAGCACATAAAAGCATGCAACAGATAGAACTGGACAGCTGGGGAAGAGGTGGCCCCTTTCCTTCCCTCCCAGTCTCTGGCCCTTTTGACAACCCATGTTAAAAGACTCATTTGTTCACACCCTGCTCTGACATCTCTAGGGGTGTTCAGCCCCTGGGGATTCTGCAACGGAGAGAGGCAGCTGTAGTGCTAGAGGTCAGGATACTCATAAGGCAAATCGTTTTCCCATCCCCAGCTTGCCTAACCCAATTAAAATGTTCCACCACTGGCAATGAACTTAGGTTCAGGCATTTTTGTAATGAGCACAATATTACCGTTTGCTTTTTAGTTGCTGGCCCTGATGGAGCACACATGTGGGGTGTCTGCTGGGCTCTCCGTTACCCTCCCCCCAGAACAGGACCCCTACCCCATACAGATTTGCACAATGCAGGCCACCCCCTGGTCAAAATCCTTGGCAGCAGACACACACATCTGACCCAAAGTGAGCCAGACGGATTCTCTTGCCTGGACATTCTGAAAGCAGGATGGAGAGAGGGCTAGCAGAGAGGAGATGGAAGATGCATCTTGGAGATGGGCTAGCATCTTGGAGATGGAAGATGCAGATGCAGAAAAAGGTGGGGGTGAGAGAAGGGGGGGAAAGGGGGAGAGGGGGAGAGGGGGGGGGGGGGAGGGGGAGAGGGGGAGAGAGAGAGAGAGAGAGCTGCTGCTGATTCCTGATTCCAGCCAGCTGTCCTTTTTGTGTTGGTTTGTTTGTGATATCTTTCTTGAATGAATTTCCTGTTTTTGCTTATGGTAATTTGGAGTAGATTTCTGTTAATTTGCAGCCAAATGAACTCTAAATAAGATGCAACCTGGTACTAGGAAATGAAGCCGCACATAACCATGTAACTGACCTGTTTCAGGGCGCGGAGACAATAGGATCCCATCATTCTGCGATGGGGGAAGCTGGCTGCCTGTCAGTGATATACAAACGGAAACAGCTGGTGAAATTAGTGTTGCTGGTTTTTGGAACTTGGACAGTTTTTCTACTGAGACGGAGGCTTTAGGGGATTGTAAGGCCATGTTGAAGGATGTCAGGCCGTGCTGGTGACTGGGATTTCAGTAAAGTGCATGGGGTCAAGTCTGAGGCTGTTGGGCTTAAAGTGGATGGGGAAAACCAAGAAAACTAGGTCAGTTATGTAAACTCTGCTCCTGAAGTCCTGTCTGCTCATAGTATAGGATCTGAGACCACTTAGGGTCAATTCTCGAAGTTAATCACAGGACTCACAGAGCTGCAGCAGTTACACTCTGCAGCAACCTACATCGAGAACTAAATTTGGTGCACCAATTATGAAACAGTGAGGTTCTGGCACTTGGAATAAGGACATTCAGGAAAGGCCAGGGGAGCTGGGAAACCCTGAATCTTCCAAACTTCTTCCGGTCCATTTTTCTGCACCCTCTTGCTGGACAAGATGGGGGGTGCCTCCCACTGTGAAGCACCCTTTGGAACCAGGTTTGGGATGATCTACAAGCTAACAAGGTGAAGGTGGGCTTTCCCAACTGCCCTTCGCACCCTAAGGCGAAATCCATTACGCGGAGAACCTGGGCCCTCCGCCTTCCTTCTAAGAAACTGCAACCCCACAGGCAGGGCCCAGCTCGGCTGCTCAGCTTCGCAAGTTGTCTAGAAACAGCTTTCAACAAATGGAGTCTCCCTAAATTAAATCGACGGGCTGCCAGTTAAGGTTTTATAGGTGCTGTGCTGCCAAAAAAAAACCTCAAGCACGGAGAACAGGGTCTTTAGATCAACACAAACCAACCACACACAGGGCGCCTTCATCCCTCAGGCAAGCTGCAGGCCAAGCCCGAAGGCTGCCAGCTGCCTTCAGAAGGTATCACATGACCACAGTCGTTTTCTTCTCAGTCTCCTTCCAAGGTGGGCCGGGAGGACCCTGGACAAGGGCAATATCCCTGTGGGCAGAGCCTACAGTGGTTTACTGGCTCACCAAGGAACTCTCTTGGGTGTCAGCTGGAGTCACCATGCAGGGGGCCACAAGCTTCGTCGTGTGTCCCGTGGGAGGCAGTTCACACTTTACACTGTGCCTGATGAGCTCTTCCTGCCCAATGCACAGACAAAAGCAATTCCTGAAGACCATGGAGTTTAATTGACCTGAGGTCTGTCACACCTTGGAGGAGACAGAGTTCTTACTCAAATCAGTCTTCCTGAGCATTTAGAGGCTAGGGTTTATCAAAGGCAGTTTGAAGGAAGGGGTGGAGGTAGTGAGGCAACGGGTGGTTGCTGCTGATTGGTTGGGGGCGCGATCATGGGGCATGGAAAGTGTTCCTCCTGCACACTGAGTTGCTTCTGGGTGGGGCCGCAGGAGCAGTTGGAGGGCCCAGGTAGGGCCACTGGTCATCAGATGCACAAAAAACCTGAAGAGATACCTCAAACGGCCAATCTTAGGTTCTCCAATAGTGATGTTACTTGCACCAGAGACTGGGGACGTTGCATATCTTGTGACCTCCGAAATAATGGCTGGCAGTCGTTTATGTCTGCACCTTAGCTGAATTCAGCCTCCTCTCCTCCTCCTAGCCTGGCGATCTCTCATTAACTTTACAAAGGCTAAAGTTTTGGGGAAGGGCTGTTATTATTTAAACTTTATTATTTATTGATTATTATTTGAACTGTAAATTAAATCTCTCCTAAAGTTAGCTTGTCCTAAGCCCGGAAATAATTAAGGGCAGCTTGAAGGCCAAAGGCAAGATGGGTTTTGGCTAGATCAGATCTCTCCCACTGCCATAATTTTCTCACTGATAATAATTTTTGGAAAGGTGGTTTCAACACCAGTAGCCTGCCCGGGGCTTCTGTCTTGAGGGTCCTTCCTTCTTTGTGTTTAAGTGGGAAAGCTTTGTGGCTACTGGCCAGCCTCCCTCCCAGTGTTCCATATCAGGTGGGTTATAGATGGTGAGCTTTTGTCATTTGCTTTAGAGACCCATCCATCTGGGATTGATCTGGAGGAGAAAGGGGCGTTGCCTGGGATCAGGACCTCAGCTCTGTGTAGAAAGGAGGAAGTGACCGTATTCCCGGAGGCAGTTACATCTGTACTGTGCGACCCCACTGCCATGGGAAGAGGCATGGACTCCAGGCTTAGGCAGGGTTAGTGGATTTTGTTTTCCTGAGAGCTTTGAACTGAATCTAAGAGAAGGGTAATGGGTTTCTCTGTGTGGCCCAACTACAACGAACGCTAGTACCACCGAAAAGCACTGGCATCCTTCATGGCTGTGAGGCAGCCACATGCAGGAGCAGCACAGAAGGTGGTCTGCAAAGATGAATGACGCAGCTTTGCAGAGAGAGAAGAGAGATGCAGAGAAATACAGAGGGAGGGAGAGAGAAAGAGAGGGAGAAAGAGGGAGAGGAAGAAAGGGAGAGAGAGGAAGAGAGAGAGGGAAAGAGAAAGGGAGAGAAAGAGGGAGAGAGAGAAAGGGAGAGAGAAAGGAGAGAGAGAAAGAGGGAGAGAGAAAGAGGGAGACAGAAGGAGAGAGAGAAGGAGGGAGAGAAAGAAAGAGCAAGAGAGAAAGAGGGAGAGAGAAAGAAAGGGAGAGAGGGAAAGAGGGAAAGAGAAAGGGAGAGAGAAAGAGGGAAAGAGAAAGAAAGGGAGAGAGAGAGAGGGAGAAAGGGAGAGAGAGAGAGAAAGGGAGGGAGAGAGAAAGAGGGAGAGAGAGAACAAAAGAGGGAGAGAGAGAGAAAGAAATAACTGACTCATGATTGCTTTCCTGACTCTTCTTTTTTGGAAAGAACCCTCTGTTTTGGGTTCCATAAATTATTCCCAACTCCCCTTTTCTCCCTTTTCTTTTCTGGTAACTATTTTTTTTGAAAGAATTAGAGATTCAGAGGAAGTTGCAAACGTAGTATAGAGAGGTCCCACCTACCCTCTACTCAGTTCCTCCCATGGTTACATTTTACAAAACTGTGGTACAATGTCAAACCAAGAAATGGGTGCAATGTGTTTCTATAGTTCTATGTCATTTTATCCCATGTGTAGACTGGTGTAACTACCACCCCAATCAAGACACAACTGTTCCATCCCACAAAGATTTTCTTTTTGCTACCCCTTTTAGAGTCATCCTTCCTCCTTTCCACCACTCCTAGCTCCTGGCAATTACCAGTCTGTTCTCCACCTCTATAATCTTGTCCTTTTGTGAATATTCTATCGATGGAATCATACACTTTGTGACCTTTTGAGGCTGGCTTTTTAAAAATTTTTTTCTCGGTTTGATTCCCTTGAGATCCACTCAAGTTGCTGTGTGTGTCAGTAGTTCATCCCTTTTTTTTACCAAATAGCATTCCATGGTATGGATAAACCACAGTCTGTTTATCCGTTCACCTACCGAGGGGCACGTTGGTTATTTCCAGTTTGGGGCTTTTATTAATAAAACTGTGATGAATATTTGTGTACAGATTTTTGTGTGAATATACTTTCATTTCTCTTGGAATCATGCCCAGGAGTGCAATTGCTTGGTGATCTGGCAAGTATATGTTTAGTTAAGAAACCCCCAAACAACTTACAAGAATGGTTGTACCATTTTCTGTTGCCACCAGCAACGCATGAGCTATCTAGTTTCTGTGCATTCTCGCCAGTATTTGGTATTGTCACTTTTTTTTTTTCTTTTAATGAATAGAGACAGGAGTCTCACTATGTTGCCCAGGCTGGTCTTGAACTCCTGAGATCAAATGTCTAGGCCTCCCAAAGTGCCAGGATGACAGGTGTGAACCACTATGCCTGGCCTACTGTTTTTTGTTTTGTTTTGTTTTTTCTGAGACTGAGTCCTGTCTGTCTCTAAGGCTGGAGTGCAGTGGCACCTTGTCGGCTCACTGCAACCTCTGCCTCCTGGCTTCAAGTGACTCTCCTGCCTCAGCCTCCCAATTAGCTGAGGTTACAGGCACGTGCCACTGCACCTGGTTAATTTTTGTATTTTTATTAGAAATGGGGTTTTGCCATGTTGGCCAGGTTGGTCTCCTACTCCTGACCTCAAGTGAGGCCTCATCATGGTCTTAAATTGCACTTGCCTTATGGTAGTAATGTTGAATATTTTGATATGTTTGCTATCTGTATATGCTCATTGGCGAAACATCTCTTCATATCTTTTGCCCCTTTTCTAATTGGATCGAATGGGTTTTGTTTGTTTTTGTGTCTTAAATTTTTTTGTTGTTGTTGAGATGGGGTCTTGCTATGTTGCCCAGGCTGGTCTTGAACTCCTGCACTCAGCAGTCCTTCTGCTTTGGCCTCCCAAAGTGCTTGGAGTATAGGTGAGAGCCACCGTGCCTAGTGAATATTTAAAATTTGTTTTACTGTTAGATTTTAATATAAATTGTCTTTTTTTTTTTTTTAAATAAGCAACCTTGGAATGTGCTTCTGTTACTTGCAAACCTAAGATTCATTTACAGTCTGCTCTTGTATTTAATGACATCATAATAATAGCTAACATTTACTGAGCCCATACTTTGTGCCAGGCACTGTTCTAAGTGATTTACAGGTTTTAGCTCACTTGATAAATATTGCTTTTATAAACATCATATGTTGTGGTTATAAATATTAACCGCCATTACAATTTAGTTAACAAATCTAACCATGGGCGTAAACAAACAGCTCTAGCAATCCGACTTGGCTTGGCTTCAAATCGGTTGAGTTGATTTGTGTTTTAATTGGTTGAAGGAAAATCTAAGCCACTAGTGTCTCCAGAGCATGAGTCAGGACAGCCTCTCTTCAGGTGACATAACAGAGTTCACATTTTAAAAATTACACAGTGCAAACATGTTTTTACTTGTTTCAAGTCAATAACTGATAATGTTCAATTCAACAAATTCTACAGAAGAAAATCCCACAAACTGCAATTTCCCATTGATAAATTCCCATTGATGTTCCATAGTTTTTACAAACCACATCGGTTTGAGTGGAAGAGAGACGCACGTATAGATTAGATACTATGAATTCCCATGTGAGACTAGGTCCACCTTTTCTGAGGGTTGGGAAGAAATCCCAGGCTCCATGAGGGTCCTCAGGGTGACTTCCCAGCTGGTCTTATGGTAGAACTACCTCCGAGAAGGGCAGGGGCCCCTTCCTTTGTGCCTGAGAGGCTGTGAATGTGAGTTATTGTATGAAGTCGAGTCACTGAGCAGTGGCTGCCCTGGGATTCCTGGGCAGAGATACAGGAATCGGGTCCCCATGGTGCAGCCAGGCAACGCATGGGGATTCAGGGAATGGCCGCACACACCCGGTCCAAGTATTGTTGCTGTAGTGCAACTTGGGCTGTGAGAGGTGGTGTCTGCAGAGGTGATGTTGCTGATCTGTGCGGTGTGGGACCTATGCTCCTTTGATTGAAGTCCAGCATTTGAGTGGATTGATCACAAGCAACAGGTCTAACCCAAAGCTGACTTGGCAGGTCCAGGGCCAGCCCACCTTTCTCAACGGCGCTCACAGGGGCTTTCCATATTGCGGTGTGAGGAGCACAGCGCCCACCTCGCCTTCCCCTCCACCTGCTCCCTGATTGCCATCCCATCCTTCTGAGTCTCCTAGTTTTGACCTTTCTGATTTCTTTTCTGATTTTGGTCTCTCTTCACCCTTGGTTCTATGGACTTGATTCTTCGTATATTTTCTTCCCATCACTGTGTTTCTTGTTTTAGCAACATATTGCTTTATGCCGTCTCAGGGAAGTCCCAGGGACTCTCCCACCCAGTAGGTCTTTGGGGCCGCGGCTCTACCCTGCTTACCTTACTCACTCTCTCGCCAGTGTCTCCCGCATCCCGTTCCCCAGAGTTCAAATCTAGGCCACGCTACATAACAGGTAGGCTGTTTGAGGTTACCTTTCCCATCGGAGTCTGTTTTTTTGTTTTTCGTTTTTTGTTTTTTTTTATAAATGGGGGGGATAAACCCTTTCTCACAGGGCAGTTGTGAGATGTACTGAGTGTGTGTTGTGTGTGTGTGTGTGTGTGTAACCATCACAGCCTAGTACCAAATGGAAACTACGTAATCCTAGAAATAAAGCAGCCCTCCCCATGACCCCTCTCCCCCACCTTGGTCTCTGCTGTTAGGCAGTGATGTCCGGTCTCTTTCTCCCCCATCCCCCGTTCCAGCCCCACCCTCCTTCACAGTTAGTGAGGGGGACTCAGACTGAACTTGCTCCTCCCCTAGCAGCAGAGGATCTCTGATTGGCTGCCATCACCATGGCAACCCACTGCCTTCTCTCCCCATCCCTCACTTTCCAGAGCCAGCAGATTTGTGGAGTTCCAGACTTCTCAGGGGTGGGAGGGAAGATACTAGGGGAGGACAGAGAGGCCCCCTTCACAGCCAGGACAACCATGCATTTGGGGTTTGCTTGGACTCCAAATTCCAGCCTCGTATGCAGTGTGGACTCTCCTGTCTCCACATGTTGAGGGAATGACTTTCTGATATCCTTAGTTGTCTTGATTCCCTCTGAAATGGCTCAGCTTGGTGGCTAAGGGTCCTGGGTTAGTGGCATGTGGCATGAATGATAAGTGTGTTGTTCAATGACACTCACTGAATGTCAAACAGCACAGTGTTCGTCCTGCCGTCCTTGCAGCCCTGCTGAGGGGATTACGCCATAGATTCAGCCCTGGTGTGCTTTGAAAACCTCAAAGGCTGTCAGGGCTCATTCCTCATGCTGGCCACCCCTTGGCCAGGAGCTGACAGCCTAACTGGGGTCCTCCCCTCCTGACGTGAAGTGGGGGCTTGGAGATGTGTGTCTGCATGGGGCCTCCTGGAGAACCACACGGGGTGCTGCAGTGAGATGCCAGCCTGCAGGTCCTGGCAGTGGGATGCAGGTCAGGGGTTCGTGCCAGGGCTTGAGAATCTACTTACTCCCCAGCACAGTCTGCAGGGTGAACATGTGACATCCATGCATTAACTATGATTTTCAAATGCTCATTGATGCTATTGTAGTTTAAAAATAATAACTTCAAAGCATGGACTGAATTCAAGGCAACTTTTGTCATTATTCGTGTTCTCAGTCAATAGGGATGTGGTGGTAGAAGGTTAACAAACCCTCCTAAAATAGGGTGAGGTGCCAGGCATGGTGGTTCATGCCTATAATCCCAGCACTTAAGGAGGCCAAGGCAGGTGGGATCCCAGAAGTTTGAGACCAGCCTGGCCAACATGGTGAAAACCTGATTCTACAAAAGTTAGCTGGGTGTGGTGGTGCATGCCTGTAGTCCCAGCTACTGGGGAGGTTGAGGTGGGAGTATCACTTGAGCCTGGGAGGCAGAGGTTGCAGTGAGCCATGATCACATCCCTGCACTCCAGCCTCAGTGACAAAGTAAGACTCGGTTAAAAAAAACAAGGAGGGGGGGAGCAAGGTGATGGAGTTCTCACACACGCCACAACATTGATGCTCCTTGAAGACATGCCAAGTGAATGAAGCCAGATACAAAAGGACAATACTGTTCGATTTCACTGATACGAGGTGCCTAGAATAGGCAAATTTATAGAGACAGAAAGCAGTTTGGGGTTAGCTGGAAAGGGGAGTTATTGATTACTGGTTACATATGAATATTGGAGAAGATGCAAAAGTTCTGGAGATGCAAAGCTGTGATGGCTACACAACAATGTGTGTGCCCATGAGGGCAGTGAGCTGTACAATTCAAAACAGTGAAAATGGTGAGTGTTATGTTGTACATGTTTGGCCACAATAAAATTACCCCTCCCTGGGCGCGGTGGCTCAGGCCTGTAATCCCAGCACTTTGGGAGGCTGAAGCGGGCGGATCACGAGATCAGGAGTTCAAGACCAGCCTGACCAATATGGTGAAACCCTGTCTCTATTAAAAATACAAAAATTAGCCGGGCGTGGTGGTGGGCACCAGCTATATGGGAGACTGAGGCAGGAGAATCGCTTGAACCCCAGAGGTGGAAGTTGCAGTGAGCCGAGATTGCGCCATTGCACTCTGCCCTGGGCGACAGAGTAAGACTGTCTCAAAAAAAAAAAAAAAAAAAAAAATTACCCCTCCCCTCCAAGAAGGACACATGAGGCCAGGCTGGATGGTGGAATGTGGGGATGATGGACACATCTTGAGGGGCTTTAATCTGGAGAGGTGTTCTGGAGGAGAGGCTCTCGCTCCACAGCTGCCAGGCTCCTCTCCTGCCTCACCCTGCCTTCTCCAGCTCACTGACTGAGGGCAGCAGCCTGTGAAGGTTATGTTAGTGGCTCCCCCATTCCCTGAGGGAACTACAGAAGCCACCATCACTGACCCGTCATCTCCCCTCAAGAGTCCACCATATGGAAATGTAAACTAGTACAACCACTATGGAAAACAGTGTGAAAAATTTTTAAAGAACTAAAAGTAAATCTACCATTTGATCCAGCAATCCCACTCCTGGATATCTACCCAGAGGAAAGGAAGTTATTGTACAAAAAAGATACTTGCACATGCATGCTTATGGCAGCACAATTTACAATTGCAAAAATATAGAACCAGACCAAATGCCCACCAATTAACAAGTGGGTAAAGAAAATGTTTTTTATATATACAAATATATTTTTTATATATATACCAAAATATATTTATATATATATAATATATTTTTATATTTATATATATACCATTCCATGGTGTGTATATATATACCATGGAATACTACTTAGTCATAAAAAGGAATGAAATAATGGCATTTGCAGCAACCTGGGTGGAATTGGAGACCATTATTCTAAGTGAAGTGACTCAGGAATGGAAAACCAAACATCATATGTTCTCACTCATAAGTGGGAGCTACGATATGAGGGCGTGAAGGCATAAGAATGATACAATGGACACTTAGGAGACTTGGGGGAAAGAGTGGCAGGAGAGTGAGGGATAAAAGACTACACACTGGGGACAGTGTACACTGCTCGGGTGGTGGGTGCACCAAAATCTCAGAAATCACCACTAAAGAACTTATTCATGTAACCAAACACCACCTGTTTCCCAAAAACCTATTGAAGTTTTTTAAAAATCCACCATATTTAGGAAACACCAGTGTAATAACCAATCCACCTTCCTACCTGTGGCTCCCTCTGGAAGGCCCAGGAGGGCTGGATGAGAGGGGCAGTGAGGACCCACTAGTGTCAGCAGAGATGTGGCTGATACCTTTGCAAAGGTGGCCAGAGGGAAGCCTTACTCTCCAGAGACTCCAGTGCAGGGCCCTCATCAGCTCCCAATCCTGGGGTTTTTGCAGTCCCTGCAACCCCCCGCCTTCTGAGTCATCGTTCAAACCCACCAGCCCTTCTGACAGAGCTGGAAACAGGCACCAAGCCCTCCAGGAAGCTATTTTTAGGGTTCATCTGTTCTTTTTTATTTCTTCTCTGGATTCCATATTCTCTCACCCCCAGATTTAAAGGACCTAAAGATTCTGGAAATCATTCATTATCCCCCCAGCTCACAAGCTGTGGCTTCCCCCCAACCTTCTCTGTACCACTCCCTCTTTCTTTCTTCCTCTCCGCCCTCACCCCTCTGGTTCTCCAGCTCCACAGGCAGCAGGGAAAGCAGGCTCTTTGTCTGACATCATCTTCCACTCCCTGGCCTGCTAAGAGTTACTCACTCAGGCAATCCCTGCTCCACCAGAGGAGACTGTCCAATTGCCAAGCAACCCACTGCTGGCCAATCACAGAGCTTGGAGGTGATGTCATGGTGAGAGCGAGCAGTGGTGCTGATGTTGAGAGAAGCCCAGGGTACCACTAATTGAGGGAGTGAGGAAGAGAGCAGCTCGCTTCTAACTGGACTGCACGTAAGTAGAAATAAAATGCAACTAATTTGAGGCTTTTCAGGCAAAAGAAAAAACAAGACAGCAGCTACAGTGGGGAGAAGTGAGGAGCCTAGCACCTTTTGTGTCACCTTTGATTTTACTCAATCATTTAAACTTTGTCAGATCTTAGGGGAAAGGGGGTGAGGCAAAAAGAATGGCGCTTGGCCAAGGGGTGAGGGTAGGCTGCAGGTGCCACTTTTATTCCGAGCTCAGGAGAGGCAGGATGGGTGGGAATTGTCAGATGCTACAGTGAGTTATTTCTGCATAAAAATGTTTTGTTGCTTAGAGAGAAAGGTTTTGTGCCAAGTCTGGCTGCCCCTGCAGCTGGCTGTGACCTGAAGATCCCTTTCAAGTGGGAAGCTCTCCTGTGTTTTTACCTTTTCTTCCTCAGACACAGCTTTTCTTGTCTCCCATTCTCATTTTTATCACCCATCTTTTCCTTCAGCTCTATGCACGGGTTACTTTTCTCTCTTGGTTCTCAGGATGCAATGAGATCATCACCTCGTCCTGGCCCCGCCCCACCCTGAGGTCAGCCTAATCCTACCTGGCCAGAGGTGGCTGGCTCCAAAGCTGAAAACTGCAAACACCCAGAACTGCCACGCCCTGGCCACTGACTGGGACCCTGGCCAGCCCCCCTCCTTATTCAGCCCACCACCCTCGCTAGGAGTTTAGGCATCATTCATTTCTCATCCTGGGACCCAGGGTTTTGATGTCCAGCGGCCAGCCTTCCCCACGTGGTGGTGCTGTCTTTGTTTTATTTCTCCCAGGAAGACACAATCAGGTGTGGTGGAGTCTTGTTGTCCTGAACATGGGCAGGTCTCCAGAATGCTGTGTGTGTGTGTGTGTGTGTGTGTGTGTGTGTGTGTGTATGGGGGTGGGAGGGAGAGGTTAGGAATGTTCATGCGCCCTTGTCTGAATACCCCGGGAAGGGATACCCCTCGTCTCAAGACCAAGAGAATACAAGGTGGGAATGGCCAGAGGTGGCCTGCCGAGGCTTGAGGGATGGGTGGGAGGTTGAGAGGGAATATGAGGGAATCTGTCTCAACCTGAGGCTGAGCCCCCCACCTCCCAGCGGGAGGAAACCTCTCCCACAGGCGGGTGCTAGGGGAATGAGATCATCCTTCAGATGAGGAAATAATCATAGTGCTGGAGCAGTGAGAAGGCAGAGGGGAAAAGGTCTGATCGGCAGCTCCACAGAAGGAAGCCAGAGTTTCCCAGCAATGCTGCCCTAGTCTCTGGCTCACCCCAACCCTCTACTTTGCTGCTAGGAGCTGTACTTTCACCCCACTTGGAAACCACGGAGCACCTGTCAGCTGGTCCCAGCCCTCCTGGTATTCTCAGCTCCACCTAGGCCACTCCTGGAACAGCTCTGGAGTGAGCAGGATCTGAAAATGCTAGATGGGTCTACCATAGAGCACGCTGCCCTGTAGGGAGTGAGTGCCCTAACACTGGAGGCACTCAAGCAGAAGTTGGATGGCCACCCAGCCGGAAGGCTTTGGAGGAGATTTTTGCATTATGTTAGGGATTGGTCTAGGTTAGTGTTTTAACTGCAGGCTGAGACCCATTAGTACACTGTGAAATCAATTTATGGATTGTAAATGGTTTTTTGTTTTAATAAAATGAAATAAGATAAAGTAGAAAATAATTAGAGCACATCTCATGTAATAGGATAAATAATGCTTCCTATGTGTCTTCAGTTACATATCAGTTATGTTATATTTGTCTGTACAAATGTACATATATGTCTGTATCTGTAATCATACATATGTGTATATGTCCGTATCATGACATATACATACTGGATCATAATATAAAATGTAGCACTTTTTGTGAGTTTCAGTCAAGAAAGTTTGAGAAACATTAGGCTAAGTGACCTCTAATTACCTCTCCTAACCCTGAGACTACAAGCCTATGAAAAACTCCCAATAGATAGTCAACCTTTTTTTTTAATTTTTAACTGTGGTAAATACACATAACATAAAATTTGCCATTTTAACTATTTTTAAGTGTAAATATCAGTAGTATTAAGATTTATGTTGTTGTGCATCCAATCTTCAGAACTCTTTTCATCTTGCAAAACTGAAGCTCCATACCCATTAAACACTAACTCCCCATTCTCCCGTGCCCCAGCCCCTGGAAAATCCCATCCTACATTCTTTCTCTATAATTTTAACTCCTCTAGGTACCTCAGATAAGTGGAATCAGTACTTGTCTTTTTGTGATTGGCTTATTTCACTGAGCCTAATGTCCTCAAGGCTTATCCATGTTGTACACTGTGTGTCCCTATTCCCAGGCAAAAAATTAGTGCCTTTAAGTTGCAGTTAAATCCAAATATTGTTTTTTATGGGAAGCTGTCCTTCTTTAGTGAGTTGCTTCATTCTAAAAGACCTATCAAAGATGGAGAAGTTTGGTCTCATATTGTCCATACTGGCCAGGTTGTCGACTGGAGGTGGAGGGACAGTGGAAGTGTCCTGCGTTTTTGGTTGGGTGGCTGCTTAATAGCTAGATTTCACTTTAGTTCAATAAAAGAAATGCAAGAGCCAAGTGGCTGTCTTCTTTCACTGGACTAGGCCATTTTAACCACATTTTTCCCGTAGGGGGATGTGGGCTGATTGATGACTTTTAAAATAGAGCAACAAAGATTGACAAATTGAGGTTCAGAGAATAGGGTAGTTGAGCAGAGAAAAGAAACATGGGGCAAAGAAATTAGGAAGGTAAGAGAGATAAAGAAAGGAGGAGAATAGTGTCTATATTAAACCAACTGTGTAGAAGGAATGGAAAAATTCAGATCTTTTGTGCTCGTGCTTTTAAATAATAAGATATTTAATCATCAAGATCATAATCAAAGAAAGGCTTAATTTTTCAGGAACCCCTAAGATTGTCTCCCCTGCTCCCTCTGATATCTTTATATTATTTCATACTTACCTGGAGATTCTCACTTGGAAACATAGAATTCCCGGAGATTTTGAAGACACAGATGGGGAGAAATGAAACTGCTTTTGTGGGAGGAGGGATAGAAATTTTGGGGAATTATACAACACGTAAAGTGTAACTTTTGTAATGCCACTTAGGGAACCAATCCATTTTTTTAAGCTTGAGAAATAAACATGCATCATGTATAATTTGGTTTGCTTATTAAATTAGCATTTGCTGTATTTAGAGATGTGACAGCCTGGCAAAGGTTGCTTTTTCTGTTTTTCTTTAGGGATGGATGGATACCAAAAATTCTTCCGTGCCATTTAAGAATTGGTTTTTTTCAGAGTTTTACATCTCTAGTCCCTCTAGGAAGACAAACGAATACATGCACACTTGCCCCCTTCCCACCTACATATGCATGCACACACATGAACCACCACATCTGAACACTCCCACCCCATCCCTACACACACATATGAGTGCTCCCACCCCATCCCTACACACACATGTGGGTGCTCCCACTCCATCCCCTACACACACACAGGCATACCTATCCCTCCCCACTGAAGCCCAAAGCTTGCTGGCCTTTCCATCAATTAAAACTGAGAGCTGCGTGTCCACTCCCCTAGGATCCTGCTGTCAGAGGCCGGTGGTGGGAGGCAGGAGAACAGAACAGATCAGAAAAGGTGGGAGCCTGGGGCAAGTTGGCCTGATTCATGGTGGGCTTTAGGCAACTCGAGAGTTTGGATAACAAATCGCAGAGTATGAATCCAGAGAAAGGAGCTGAGCTCAGATCCAGGATGAAAGACCCAGTAGGGGAGGATGAGCAGAGTGTCAGTGGACCATGTGGGTCTGTGCCTAGACAGCCAGACCAGAGAGAGAAAAGTTCACACGGAGTATGCAGAAAGAGTTGGATAGAGGGTAGTACCTTTCAGGCAGGCTCTGTCTGCCCACAACACAAACACAATTCAGCTATTGATCCTGGGCAGGTTGTCTAGCATCTGCACCTGCCATCAAACCAGATGCATAAAGACTTAAGAAACATACCATGGGCTGGGCACAGTGGCTTACACCTGTAATCCCAACACTTTGGGAGGCTGAGGGGGACGAATCACTTGAGGTCAGGAGTTCAAGACCAGCCTGGCCAATATGGTGAAATTTCATCTCTACTGCAAATGCAAAAAATAGCCGGACATGCTGGTGGCACATGCCTGTAATTCCAGCTCCTCGTGAGGCTGAGGCAGGAGAATCGCTTGAACCGGGGAGACAGAGGTTGCAGTGAGCTGAGATTGCGCCACTGAACTCCACCCTGGGTGACAGAGGGAGACTCCATCTCAAAAAAAAAACAAAAACAAAAACAAAAAGAAAACATGATCCCTTTCTGAAAAACAATTACTCCAACAAGTACTCTAGCTAATAAAAAAAATTATCAAATTAAAGAAATCAAATAAAAAAAACCCCCCATGGTGTCAATGATGGTCATAAGCAAAGAAAACACCAGAATTTAGAGTCATTGTCTAGTTAAAATTGGTATATTTATAAAGCTCAATGTAAATGTCAAACATCTTGAGGCTAGGGGGTGTGTCTGTAAGATCATCGCTGTATCCCTAGTGCTTTACACAGTGCACACAGTAGATCTTCAATCAATATTTGTTGGTTGAATAATGTAAGAAAGAACTCAATAACGATAATCCAGAACTGAAAATCCAGATCTTTCTGACAAAACCAGGTTTGTACAGAGAGGTTTGTTGCTAAACCTCTCATCTCACACAAATAAAATCATTAGATACTCTTTTATTCTTAATGTAGTGAAACATAGACATAAAAGATTTTAACATAAAGCTAAAATTAAAAGCAATACCTAAAATTTACAAAGCATTGGAGAATGAAAGAATAAAGAAAACAAGAGCAATATTGCAAAAGATAAGGAATTTCTGTCAGTGTAGTTGAATGTGGGCCAGAAGCTTGGCTCTGTTCTCTCTGAAACCTCAGGTAAGGCACTTCTTGGGCTCCCTGTCTCCTCCTCTGAAAAGAGGGAGGAATGGAAACTCCAGAGAGCTCCATGGCTCCTACTAACTCTGGGACTGCAGAATGGGCAGAGAGCTGGACCTCTGGGAATTTCTACAAGTTTCATTGCTTGTCCTCTGCTGATATGAAGATGAGTTAATTTAGTACACTTGATAGGTCAGGTGTGTGCATTTTAACAGGGACTCTCTGAGGCAATGCCTGAGCTGAAGGATAGATATAATGGTGAGAATTTTAAGCATGGAATGCACCCATAAAAGGGAGGCTAGTATGGGGTATTTGCTTGCCCTTCAATCACATGCCATCAGCAATCATCCATTGCACTTACATCTAGGATGACCTTGGATATGAGGACATAGCATGGAGCTTTATCAGAAATTGCATGGGCTTTGATATAAGAAGATTTCAATTCAGATCCCATCTTTACCACTTTCTACTCGTATGACTTTGGGCAAATCAAGTCACTTACCTAAATTGATGATCTATTAAGTGTGTATAGGATTTGGTATGGGGAATAAAATGATAAAATGTATATGCCCTGGCCAGACACGGTGGCTCACGCCTGTCATCCTAGCACTTTGGGAGACTGAGGCCAGAGGATCACTTGAGCACAGGAGCTTGAGGCCAGCATGGGTAACACAGTGAGACCCCATCTCTATCTTTAAAACATTTTTAGTGTAGATTCCCTTGCTTCTGTAAAAGCCCTGGTTCCTTGCTTATGTAAAAATAGTAGACAGAGGGGAAAAAAACCTAGAAGAAAATGCCAGTAGCATAAAGTAGCAAGACAACAGGGATTTATTTTCTTTTTTTCCATCACACAGGATTTCTAAAATATAATGTGAATATGTTTGTAATTAAAGCATTACTTATAAAGATGCACATATGCCTATAGATGTAATTGTAAAGCAATATTCAATTACACTGTTGTTATTGGGAGTAAGATTAAAAGGGCTTGCCCTATATATTGATGCCTTCATGTGCTTTTAACCCAGGACCTCACATGACGCTTGGGTCACGTGCCTCGCACACTCTCCAGCAGCCCAGAATGGAAGTCCATGCCCCTGAACTTATATTCTGTCACGCTAATTCTTCTGCATATACATATATACACACACATACATATATATACACATCTGAACACTCCCACTCCATCCCCGACACACACATATGAATGCTCCCACTCCATCCCCTACACACGCATAGGCATACCTATCCTACCGAAGCCCAAAGCTTGCTGGCCTTTCCATCAATTAAAACTGAGAGCTGCGTGTCCACTCCCCTAGGGTCCTGCTGTCAGAGGCTGGTGGTGGGAGGCAGGAGAACAGAACAGATCAGAAAAGGCGGGAGCCTGGGACTGGTTGGTCTGATTCATGATGGGCTTTAGGCAACTCAAGAGTTTGGATAACAAACTGCAGAGTATGAATCCAGAGAAAGGAGCTGAGTGCAGATCTAGGATGATCTGGGACTGCAGAATGGGCAGAGAGCTTGACCTCTGGGACACCCATCATCTACTCCTCTTGATGCTCTTGGAAGCAAGAGCCTAAGAGGTGATTAAACAATGCCAATTTCCCCAGACCCCGTGAATCACACACTGTTCTGTTTTGCCCAATTTCCCTCCGTATGTCTCACTGGTTCCTTCTTGGTCTGTGCTCTAATTCCCAGTCCTTCTCCTTTATGGCATGGTCCACATTATCGCGGCAGACCATGCTGAGGCCTGCAGAGCATCTGCAGAGCTTCCAAGGGCTCCAATGGCTCTAGATACCCACCCAGGGACTTGTTTTACTTTCTCACCAACAAAAACTCCTGTGGTTATTTTAGGATCTGGCAGAGGGCTTGGCACAGAATTAAATACTCAATAAATATTGTAGAAAGAATGAAAACCACATTCATGAAAAAATAATTTATGTCCTTTTGATTTTAAACCCAAAGAAGACCCATGGCTGCCAATCAGAGCCTTTTGATCAGCATGAAATAACCAGGGGCACTGTTCTGAGCTGACATGATTCTATCCCAAAGCAAATAAAGTGGCATTTAGATAGCTTATGCAGCTAATTTCAGGTAAATATATAACTTAACTGGATTTTGAAGAAGATTGGCAATAGGGCACAGACTTAAAGAACCACCTTCCTGTACTGCTTGTGGCTAGAGGACCTTAGTCAGAATTCATTGCCCCCACAACCATGAAGTATTCATCCTGATTGTTGGCCAGAGTTTCTAGATTTGTCTTCTGAAACCCTTGCCAGGTACAACTCTATTCAAGCCACTAGACATGCATTATCTGCTTATCCCTCAAAACTACTCTATATCCTGCAAGCATTCTTGGGGCATTTCTTCCAGTGACCAATAAAATGCTTGTTCACTCTGTCCTGTGGGCAGTCAGAGGCACTGAGAGGTCAGGCATACACCCAGCAGGTGGCCACGTGTCATCTGAGAGCTTGGTGCTTTTCTGTCTGCCCCTGGACATCAGCTGAGTTACCTGGACATCAGCTGAAAGCCTTGGAGTGTGGGTTGCAAGCAAGTGCCCTGCTGGGGCCTCCCTTCTGCGTATCCACTTTCTCATTCAAAGCTGCTCTGGTGACCATGTGGGCTATCCCCTCTCATCCAGGATGGTGTTTGGGGGCAGAGAAGGAACAAGTATAAAAGAGAAGGGCATTGACACTGGAATCCATCCCATCTCTGCCAGGAGTTCTCTGCGTGACCTCAGAATCTTTGGTCCCCAGGAAGGAGGCTATTGGCATTTTGGAAGGGACAGTTGTTTATTGTGTGGAACTGATGTGTACAATGCAAGACATTTAGACTCTGCAGCCCCTGCCCACTAAATGCCTGTAGCATCCTCAGTCTCATGACCGTTGAAAGGTCCCACGTAGTTTCTGGAAGTGAGACTGCACTGAATTGAGAACCACGGGCTTGTGATTGCCTGTTCTGTCCATCTCTGACATTCAAATATTCTGGGTGAAATCGAGGGCTCTGATCTCTTTACTTTAAGCACCTTTTTCTCCCCACTGTCCCACCATGAGATCCCTCCTCAGTCAACAGCCTACAACTTCACTCTCGGCCATGTCTGCCTCCAATCAAAACTTACTCATTCCATGTTTCCTTATGGCTGGCTCTCTGCTTGGTGGGATTATCACTCATTAATTTATTTCTTAACAATTATGCTAATGGTTCAAGCCATCAACAAAAAGCTCTGGTTCCTTGCTTTTCTGTACAGACTCTTAGATGCTGGTGCTGGGGGAAATGTATGGATCAGTTTGTAAATGGAAAAATAGTGCTGGGTGAGATGTGAAAACTTCAGAGTGGAACTCAATCCAGCAGGTCCGACCCACACTTTGTACCCATACTGCTATTTGGCTTCCAGCCTTTCCCTCCTAAATTTTTCCCCAAACGAATGCTGCCAGATGAATATTTTTACACTAGAAGCAGAACCTAAAGAGACAGAGACAGGCTTTCCAATGAAACACATGAGGACCTAAATCCCAGCTCTGCCGCTACCTACCTGTGTGAAGGTGTAATTTACTTAACCGCTGAGATTTAATGTCCTCATTCTCAAAGAACCTAATAGAAAAATGAGATAACAGTTGTGCTTTTCCTGCCCAAGAATGGTAGTTGTTATTATTGCTATTATTATCGCCATCACTGTTCCCTTCTCCCCTCATTCAAAAGATATCGGTGGCTTCCTACTGGGTGGGAGATAAAGCACAAAGTCCTTCACTGGTCTGGAGGGCTCTGTGATCTTCCAGTTCCTATTCTAGCATTCTGTCCCACTGCACCCTGCATGCAGTCCAGTGGGCCTCCTGTGTTCCTGAGTAAACCCGGTCCACATCCCCGGCACCACACAGTCAGGTTCAGAGTCATTGCAAGGTAATAGGCACTGCAGAACCTCAATTGCATAGTAACCTCATCACAGCCTGGGATGAGGCCACACTGGAATCTTTGCCATCTGAAGATCTAGCAGAGGGCTTGGCACAGAATTTACTAAATAAATGAATACGTAAATAAATTGAGTCCTCTCTCTACCTGCTCCGCTGGATCAATCCCTGCCAGCACAGGGGCTCAGCTCCACAGGGAGACCTTGGCTCTTGACCAACCAGTTTGTGTCCATCAGAAGTGCTTGAGAGTGACCACCAGGCACGAGCTGGAGGGCCTGCCATCCTGAGCTCTAGCTCTGGTTCTGGATATTGATGGAATGACTGCCACATTGACCTTCCAGAGGGGGCTCCTTTGATCTTTGTTGCCGCTGGGTGCAGTGAATTTCCTGGTCTTCCTCAGGGGCAATTGAAGGGCTAGGATTAGCTGGTACCTGAGGTGAAAAAAACCATGGGGTTGAGCCTGGTTTAGGTACTTCCTGAGGGCATTAGTTTCCCGGGGCTACTGTATCACATTACGACTAACTGGGAGGCTGGAAGTTCAAAGCTGAGATGTCAATGGACTGAACTCTGTTGAGGACTCCAGGGAAGGATCTGTCCTGCCTCTTGCAGGTTTTGGCGGCCCCAAACATTCCTTGGCTTGTGGCTGCCTTGCTCCCATCTCTGCCTCTGTCTGCACGTGGCCTTCTCTTTTCTGTCTCGCTTATAAGGACGCTCGCCATTGGGTTTAAGACTTTCTCAGGCAAGCAGGAATGATCTCTTCTTGAGATCTTTCATTAAGCCCTTTTTTCCAAATAAGCTCACATTCCCAGGTTGTGGGGGTTAGGATGAGGATGTGTATGTAGGGGACATTACTTAACCTACTGTACTGAATGGCCTTGAAAAGGCACTTCGCTTCTCTGAGCCTCAATTTCATTCTCTATAAAACGGGGATAGTAATTCCTACTTTACGAGGCTATTATGAAAATTAAAGTGAGTTTATCACATAGCAGCTGCTCGGTAAGCATACATTTTTAACATGCAGTCCGTACCCTGTAACACTGAGAGGTGTCCATTGCAAATCCCTTGACTATGACCATGCACACCTCTGCCCACCTCTACAACATCTTTTGTTTCCTGCCCTGGTCTTCTTTCTCTGGCTTTCCGACCTTCTCTGTGTTCCTAAAACTCCTAGCCCATGTCCTTCCATGTAGAAAGCACTTACTACATATTTTAAAGTTAACTCATATCCCCAGGCCAGACTGGCTTTCTGTGAGTCCTCAGGACCACAAGAGAAAGCATTAGTGAGTATCTAGTTCTTCCACTGGTTACAGTGGAAGAGCTTACAAGTCAAGAGACCTGGAGACTAGACTCAGCTCTGCACCCTTAGAGCTGTGTGACCTCAGGCAAGCGTCTTAACTTCTCTGAACCTCAGGTTCTTCATCTGAAAGCAAAGCTGATGATGCCTATCTTGTCAGCTTAAGCCAGCTTCATGCAAAGTTTGACTAGGATAATGTGGTGGGTGTAGAGTGCTCCCTGAGCACAGGGTCCTGTCATCATTTCTAGCTCGGGCTGGGGGCACATTCCATGACTCCAACTGCCTGCTCCTACTCAGTCTGCCTTCTTTCTCAGGCATCCCTCTCTACCTCCCCTCCACCTATCCACTTCTGATCCTTTCCCCAGGTGGAAGTCCAAGGCCACTGCCTCTCTGGCAAGGGCTTACTCACTGTGACTTGTCAGTCAGCCTGGCCATGAGCAGAGACTGTGGGATGGGGTGTCATGACCAGGGAAGTCGCATGCAGGCACCAGGCCTGCCTCTCTGTTCAGGGACTCACTGGTACCGTCAGGACCAGTTTAGTTCTGCAGAGAGAGGACCCATTGTGCTGCAATGACAGGGGCCTCTGGCTCCAAAGCAGAACAACAAGAACAAGGAGAACAAAGCACTTTAAGTCCAGCTGGACCTTGGTTCAAATGGGCACTCTAACTTGCTAGCTGCATCATCCTGAGCAAGCACATAAACCCTCTGAGCCTCAGTTTCCCCATCTACACATGGAAACAACAGTCCTTACTTGCGGGGCCAGAGGTAATGGCTGTGAAGCAGGCGTGTGGCACCTGGTAGCAGCCCTGATGTAAAATACAGGGCAAAGAGACTAACATTTATTCAGTGCTTCCTGTCTGCTGGATGCTATGCATGGGTTTTTCTCATTTAATTTGTACAGCTCTGTGCACGATTAAGATGGAGAAAAAGACTAGCGAGAGTTGGTAAGAGAGGTGATGCTTGTGTTTGACCCCACACTGGTCTAGCCCTAAAGCCAGAGTTGAGTTCACTGCCCCATTGCCTCCTCCTGCCAGTCCCCAGCCAGCACAGAAAGGCAAGGGGCTTTAAGTGGGTCTCAGAGTCTCTTTGGCTGGTGAGGATGCAGGCAGTGAGCCTGCTGGCTCTTGCCACTCTCCCCTGGCACAGTGACCACAGAGGGTGACCAAGGATCAAATGGTCCTGAGGATGGCCACTCACTGCTGGCCGTTCCTCACTCTCTTGGTAGTAGCCTTCGTGGGTTCCAATCACCTCCACCCTTCTGATCCTCCCAGATCTGCTCCTTCCCTGCCTCTCCTCTTTCGTCTCCTGCCCCGCCCCCTCCTCTTCCCACTTTCTGGTCTAGCGTCAACCAGCTCAACCTGATCCCATGGACACTGAGCGGTGTTCTCACCCTGACCCTTGGCCATGATGTTCCCTTGCAGAATGCCCTCCTGCTAGCTCCTGTCTGATTCTAACTCATCCTCAAGGCACCACTCAGGTGCTACCGACACCAGGGACCCCTCCCAGGCTTCCGGGGGTGTGGAGCCCTATCTCTGTGCCCCACGGCAATTCCTCATGCTGATTTCTGGCAGTGTGCTGGCCCTGTGATGACGACTTGATTCCTTAATGTTTTTCTTTCCTGTGTCCCGGATTGTCTTAAATAGGGTCAAACACAGCTTAGGTCAGTCGTCTCGGGAAAGGGAAGGTGAGAGGTATCTGAAGAGGCCTGTTAACATCCTATGTCCAATTCTCTGTCATCCCATATCAGAATTGGCCCAAAGAGTTCTGGGGCGTGTGCGGGGAGAAGTTCAGGACACAGTTATTTTATGAACGCCTCCCAGCTGATTCTGCTGGAGGATTTGCCTCTCACCCTAACCCTTGAATTGTGCCAGGTCCTTGAGCTACGGAGGGAGACAGATGAGCACCCCTTGATCCATACGTTTTCGGGAAACTCATGCTTGCATGCGCTGGGGGGCTTGAGATTGGAAAGCCAATTATGAAGTATCATTAGTGCATGGAATCTGAGCTTGTTTAGTGTCATGTGGGAGGGAGGTTGGGGTGGGGGACCCCCAGGGAGAGTTGGTGGGGAGAGGGCCTGGAGGAAGAGCAAATGAGGTACCCCTGAGATTCCTTCCCCAGTGTATAAAGACCTTTCTTATGAGAATAACCTGTCTAATCCATCGATGTTAAAATCCTGTCCTCCCCTTTTCTCAGGTTGGCGACAGCGTCCTGAGCTGGTGACAGACCCACTCTGTGACTTTCAGCTAGATTCAGCCACCAGATCCCAGAAACATGACCCTTGCTGGTAGGTACAAAACCATGTGTGATGGGGTATAGGTTATTCCCTCTGCCCTCACCCAACATGTACTCACAGAAGCAGGGAAGTACACAGCTGGCAGGGAGCACACGGGGTGGGGGGCGGTGCAGGTAGTGATGGGAGGCATGGGAACATGCAGGCAGTGGCAGAAGGCACACCACTGCTTGTCACCATAAGCGACAAATTGAGCAAGTGGTGGGGGATGTGTCACACCTAAGATTTTCTTCCTTTTGCTCATCTGTATATGTGGGGTTTTTTTTTTAGATTTTATGATGCCTATAGATTATTTTTGCAGTTACATGTATTTTCAAATTTGTAAAAGGAAGCCAGGTGTAGTGGCATATGCCTATAGTCGCCGATATCAGGAGTCTGAGGCACGAGGATCACTTGAGCCCAGGAGTTTGAGTCCAGCCTAGGCAACATATTGAGACCCTCATCTCAACAAAAAATTGTACAAGGAAATGAGGATGGGGGGAACACCTGCGTTGTGCTAGGTAGGGGTCAGCTAAGGGCTGTAGTTGGAGCAGCCAGACATACGGGCCCCAGGGCGGTAGGGGAGGGACTTTCAGGAGCCAGGGCAGCTCTGGCCCCTGACATCCCAAACACAGATAGACTAGAAGGTGGCGGGGATATGTTCCAACTTTTGGGGACACCAGCGACCTCCAGGCTCTGTGCACTGTGTTGGAAAGGTCAGAGAAGGCTCACAGCCTGACCTTATGAGGGGCAGACTAGAGGGATGGTGGTGAGGACAGCCCCCTCCTATCTAGCTCCTTAACCCCGCAGGCCAGTGCTGCCAAGTATTTGGAGTAGAATGGAGTGTGGGTCTCCTGTGTCCTGGAGAAAAAGAATCCGAATGTCCTGGAGCAGATGTTGGGGGATAGAGAGCTGAGGCACTGCTGCTTGGGACCTTTCCACGAGGGCATTTTGCTTTCTGGTCTGGAAGGGGAGGAGACATCCTGTGGAGAAGGATCTGATGCTCTGGAAGGTTCAGGTTTCCCTAGGAAACAGGAGTGGGTTCGAATCCCACACAGGGATCCTGAACAGCCGGCTCAGGGCAAAAGGCCTGGATCCCCAGCCTCGGCGTGGGTCTGCGTGGTTTGAGTGCCTTTGTGGAACCCTGGGCTGCTCAGAGCCCCAGACCCGCGGGGACGCTGGCTTCTGAGGCTAGGAGAGGCGCCATCCTCACCTGACTTGGTGTTTCCGCAGCCTACAAAGAGAAGATGAAGGAGCTTCCGCTGGTTTCCTTGTTCTGCTCCTGCTTCCTGGCTGATCCCCTGAATAAGTCTTCCTACAAATATGAAGGTCAGTGAAGGCTCAGCCAGGAAAGTGAGGGGCGGGGGGCCCTGTGTCCTGTCCTCATGGGTCCTGCACCCCGACCCCAGTTCAGTGAAACTCTCATCCCGAGACACAGTTTCCTTCCCAGTGCAGATGAAATCACAGCGGGTGAGCCTGAGGGTCTGAGCTGCAGTGGTGCAGCCTGGGCACTAGGGGGAGGCCACGAAGGTCTGCATCAGACGCCCCCAGAGTCCACTCGATCTTGTCACCTCTGTGCATTCGTCCAGCAAATCGGGACTGGGGGGTATGCAAAGGTGAGCCAGACAGAGATTCTGCCTGTGGGGAACATCTAGACCAGAAGAGAAGATGAGGCGATGTGAGTCAGTTTCCAGGTCAACCGGTCTCCTCTGGGAAGGGTAGAGAATGCTCTGGGACAGTCCAGAGGTGGGAAGAGGAAGTTCTGTGACAGCCATGCTGTGTGGGGCTTATAGCCCAGACAGCCCCAAGACACCAGCAAGGAGCACTGGGTGGCCACGTCCTCACTAGGGGTGCTCGGGGACCAGGTCACCTCCTAATGTCCTGGTTAGAAGCAGGGATGGGTTTGGTTTGGTCTGGCACCAAGGAACAGGCATGCTCGGATGACCTGAGGTTGTTTTTTCTGTCTAGGCTGGTGTGGGAGACAGTGTAGGAGGAAGGATGAAAGCCAGCGGAAAGACAGTGCTGACTGGAGAGAAAGAAGAGCGCAGGGTAGGAGGGAGGCAGCGGAGGGGTTCCACAGGCCGAGCGTCAGATGGGCAGTGGCCGGGGGTGGGCGGGGCTGAAAGGCACCCCTGCCTGTCACCACAGATGATAAATTGGGCAGCTCAGCAGTCAGAGGAGGCTGGTGGGGGAAGCAAAGGCAAAAGCAGCCAGCGTCGTAGGAAATCACATTGCCTGGGGCCCCCTACTCTTGGGGGCTGAAGCCTCACTGTGGCTACAAACTCCTTCAGCCCCGTCAGAGGCCATCGTCCTTAGGTGCTAGGGTGCAGGACTGAGCCAGACCCCAGGCTCCAGCTTGCTTGGGGCCCCAGCTCGCCCACTCCCGTGCGCATGCGCTGCGTGCTGGCTGAGTGCCTGTGCATTCTTCAGGAAGTGAGCAACCCTTTCTCTACCGTCTGTAGCAGACACGGTGGACCTGAATTGGTGCGTCATTTCCGACATGGAAGTCATCGAGTTGAACAAATGCACCTCGGGCCAGTCCTTCGAAGTCATCCTGAAGCCACCCTCCTTTGATGGGGTGCCCGAGTTCAATGCCTCCCTGCCCAGGCGGCGAGACCCATCCCTGGAAGAGATCCAGAAGAAACTAGAAGCGGCTGAGGAGCGAAGGAAGGTACATGCTGCCCTTTCCTTGTTTCCTCCCTCTCAGCATAAAGGGGAGGGAGGTGGAGAAGACAGGTGGTGGACCTGAGCTGGGGTAAACTCATCAGCAATCTGCAATATTTAGGGAGCATCTCCCGAGTGTGCGGTGGAGAATGAGGCACAATTGAGGGAAACAAAGAACTAAACACGCTTGACCTCTCGGAGCTCACAGTTTGGTTAGGGGGATAGGACATTGCACCACCTTCCTCCAAGAGGTGGCCCTATATGCATGGTGGCAAAAATAAGACTTTGACAAACAGTAAGGATTTAGGGAAAGGCTAGGGAATTAAGGAAAGAGCTTCTTCATTGGAGGAGGGAGAGTAGATCATGGTGTAGTGCATCTCCAGGCCCGGGATGTCTTCTATGGATTCTCATGGCTTGATTCTGATGCCATATTCTACATGTACCTTTTCTTCATCTTTCAATCAGAAAATAATCCCCTATCGTGAATTCCTTCAGTGCATCCTGTCTACACCTTAGGGCATATGTCTACACTAGTCTAGGTTTTAGTGATTTATATATGTCTTCTCTCTATGACACTTTTTTTTACCCCAAGCTGTTAGACCAGTGTCTGGCACATAGTATAAGATCATTTAGTGTTTGCGAATGAATGAATGAATGAATGAATGATGGCAATGAGCAAAAGGGCCGTGAAGGTATTTAGGAAAAGGCTGGGGGAAAAAAAAAATCAAAGAATGTGGAAGGCTCTGAAAGTGGTGGGGAGAATTTAGGAAATGTCCTTGCTTCCTGCTAATGGGCTGGGGACCAGGCCCAGGGAGGCGAGTGTTCCGGGTGTGCAGCTTTTCAGCCATAACGGTGAAAATAAACCCCGGCGCACTCACTGTGAAGAACCTCCTTCTGCCTTTATGCTTCCCCAGTACCAGGAAGCGGAGCTCCTGAAACACCTAGCAGAGAAACGGGAACATGAGAGAGAGGTGATCCAAAAAGCCATTGAGGAAAACAACAACTTCATCAAGATGGCTAAGGAAAAACTGGCCCAGAAGATGGAATCCAATAAGGAGAACCGGGAGGCCCACCTCGCCGCCATGTTGGAACGGCTGCAAGAGAAGGTGAGGGGTCCCTGGCTAGAGAGGAGGTTCCTGGGACACGCTGGTTTCCTTCTGCAGCAAGTATGCGGGGACCTACTGATCATCTCAGACAGGAAGCAGCCTCGGGCAAGAATTGAGATCTTTCTCTTAGGCAGGATCCTTAGAGAGTTCCAAAGGATGATCTGGGAAGTCAGAGGCAAGAAACAGGAACCAGACTCAGGGTTTCCTTGGGGAATATTCTGCACAGTTACACAATTAAAATCCTTCATTGCCTTAGGGAGAGTATATGTCTGATTCTCTAGAAGAAGCCTATCTAATACAAAGGAGTAGAGATAGACAAACAGGTGTGCATTCCTAGCTTCATCCCTGAACGGACTGATTTGATGGAAAGAAAGATGCTTTCTTGAGCTCTTGGCTCTAAGTCATGGGTATGATGAGCTGAGATTCCCACTGAGCAGGAAACATGATTCTCTCTAAACCTCTTGACACAGACCCAGTGAGTTAAAGGTCCTTCCAATATGTTGCCTTTTGTCAATAAATGGAACGGTGTCACCTAAATATGAGAAACATGAGGCCGGGGTTGGTTCTGTGTGTCAGCAGAATATCGGCCCGTTCTGCTGAGAACATGCTGGCCTCATTTCCTGAGTCTCAAGGCCGCCCCAGTTTCTCCTGCAGCTCCTGGGAGAGCTCCAGCTCTGTGTTTTATTTCCAGGAACCGCCTGCTGCGCGGTGACTCCCGGGACCTGATCGGTGGCCTCGTCCCATGGTGAGCAGCGTGGTCCCCGCTCCTTCCTACCCATCCACCTAGAGTCTCAGGCCCTTGGCAACAGGTCCTAGAAGGATCTGGTTTCTTCACGAGGGGTCTGAATGTTGCATAGGCCCTGGAACTGGCCAGCACAAGGCAGCCCCTGTGCTCTGATGCACCAGCCTGCGAAACTTGGCAAGGCCTCCACCAAGTGCCACATGGGAGGGAGGTGATCTGGGTCGGCCCTCAGGCTTCCCCAGTTATGGAGGGATGACCTGGAGCAAACTCTTAACAAAAATCTGGGGTTGAGCTAAGATGGGCATGGCCCTGAGACCAAACCCAAAACAAATCACTGAGGCTCCACCCGACCCAGGATGTAGCACGTGAGAGACTCTTTGCAAAACACTTTCATTTCCTCTCGCCAGTATCCTCACAACAAGTCCCTGAGGCAAGCTGGACAGGTGTTATCCTTATTTTGCAGATGAGAAAAACGTGTCAACAAAGGTCAAATGACTCACCCAGGGTCACGAAACTAATAAGCAGTGGAGATAGGACTAGCATTCAGCTCTTTGGCTCCAAGTCCAAGTGGTTCAGGGAGACCAGCCCATGATTGTCCTGCCAGCCTTTTGTCATCAAGAGATACTTTGGAGGCCAAGGAAATGGAGTGCAGAACCTAGGGCTCTGCCCAGTGAGCTCACCCAAGAATGGAGGTAGATTCAGAGGCAGAGAGATCAGTAGATTCAGAGGCAGAGAGATTGGAAAGGTCCATATTGTAGAGTGATAGCTGTGGAGGTAGGGTAGACTCAAAGAGGTGTGATGTCAGAGCAGACATTTGAGGGAGCAGCATCCCTCTGGGACCTCGGCCCCCTTTCTCCCCTTTACCCACTGGTGGAGGCAGGAGGTTGGGTGAGAGTTGGGTGTATGTTTTCTGCCCTGTCCACCTGTGCACCAGGCCATGGACACCTTCAACAAAGCCTGCTATGCCAGTGTTTGTGTGGGTCACTTACCCCATGTACCAGACTCGCTTGGTATCAAATTCAAAAATACAGATACGTGGGTCCTTCCCCAGAATACTAACCCTGGCTGTCTAGGGATGGTGCTTCCTAGGTCATGCTGATACGTACCAAAGTTTGGGAACCCCTGCCCTGTGCACATCACTCCTCACTCCTAGGCCATGGAAAGTTCTAGGGTGTCTGCAGGGACAGATTTGCAATTTATAGTTTATCCTGAAAACCTAGGCTGTCTCAGTGGGTCTACTTCAGGCTGATTCTGTCATCTGGATGTGATAGTGCCAGGTTCTGGGAGGAACAACATTTGTTGAGCGCTTGCCATCTGTAAGGCGCCATAGTAGAAACTGGGAAATACCAAGAAGAGAAACATGTGGTCCCTGCCCACAGGAAAGTCACCGTCTAATAGGGAACCCAGCAATCTGCACAGTGAGCAGGTGAACACTAAACATCACGGAACTTGAGGGGTGAAAGAGCCTCCTGTCTATGCCCTTCTCTTTAAAGATCAGAGAACTGAGGCCTGGTTGGAGAAGTGAGCCAGCCAAGATCCTCCTGCAGATGGGCCTTGGAAGGCAGATACCATCTTTTGGCTGCTCTACCCTGTGAAATAAAAGAAGGTTCTCTTGAGATAGGTATAAGAAAGTCCACTTTTTGGAGTTGGGCAACATTTTCAAAATTCTTCTGTCGATTTGTACTTTAAGAGTCCACACCTGGGCACAGTGGCTCACACCTGTAATCCCAGCACTTTGGGAGATAGAGGTGGGAGGATCATTTGAGGCCAGGAGTGAGAGAACGGCCTGGGCAACGTAGCAAGATCCCATCTCTATTTTTGTTTAAATAATAACAAAGTAAAATCAAAGAGTCCTCATCTTTCACCAGGAGGGATAAGACAATTCTCACAAAGGAGACGGATGAGAACTAGAAGCAGCAGGCAGGTGCATGTGATTTGTAGGAGATGCTTGCAGTGAGGCCTGTCTGTTCTGCCTGCTCCTCTGGCACAAACTACCCCCAGCAGCTCGTTATATTAAGTCAAGCTACACAATCTAATCCAAACCACAGAATGGCCAGGTGAGGGAGGGAGAGGCTGGGGGGTGCCCAGGGTCACTGTAAGGTGGGCCCCTGCCGCAGTTTGATACCCACAGGCCCCTGAGCTCCCTGGGGCAGCACCAGTAAGCTCACCCCCTGCCTCCTGCCAGCCTCACCTGCCACCTTCTGCCCCTCTCAGGATGCATTTGCAGACACAGCTCTTCACTGCCTGTGGTGGCCACTCTTTGCCTTTGGTTCTCTTGCCCCTTGGCCTCCCTTTTTGTCCCTGGGGCAGCCTTGTTGACCTGCCTTTTTCCCTCCCTTCCTTTCCAGGACAAGCACGCCGAGGAGGTGAGGAAAAACAAGGAGCTGAAGGAAGAGGCCTCCAGGTAAAGCCTAGAGGTCAAAGAACTTTCCAGGTCAGCCGGACAGCTCCAGCAGCTCCACGTTCCAGGCAGCCTCGCCCGCCGGCTGCACTCCCAGCACTGGGGTTTGGGGGGAGGGGGGTGGCCAAGGGGCGTTTCCTCTGCTTTTGGTGTTTGTACATGTTAAGAATTGACCAGTGAAGCCATCCTATTTGTTTCCGGGGAACAATGATGGGGTGGGAGAGGGGAGAGGAGAGAGTTTGGGAAAGGGAGATGGAGAAGAACTCAAGGACGTTGCAACCCTGCCCAGCACAGATCTGATTTTCACATCTCTACCTGGACATTGAGCCTCCAGGTACCGTGTTGAGGGGAGATGAAAACCAGGGCAGTAGAACTTCAGGGTGAAGGACAGAGTCTTGGGTGGGGCAGCGGCTGCAGGGCGTACCAGAGAGCCCAGCCAGAGGGTGTGTGAGGACCAGAGGTGTTGCTTCCGCCCTGCAGCAGGTGGGATGAGGTCTGTGTGTGTGTGTGTGAACCATCATTTTTTGATCATCATGACCAATGAAACATTGACTCCAAGTGTCCAGTGCTTTATTTCCCAAATGTGTCCTTTGGGTAATTGTTAAAAAGTTCTCGAAATCTGGCTTTCATCCGTCTGATGGCAGATGCCCCTTTGCTTCCTTAATTTTGCCATTCGAGCGTCTGGAGCCGGGGTGAGGTGGGTTGAATCATGCCAGCCTTTGGCATAATTGAAAGGTTTTCTCTTTTGTTTTTTAAAATCCCCCCGTGGGCTAATCTTGATTGGATAGCATGCACTAAACTGATGAGAAAAGAAACTCAATCTTCCTTTCAATGAACTCACATCCTAATATGGTCCCCAAGATGCATTGTAAGAAGGAAGTTGTCTTAGTCACAACCGTTCAGACTGCTATAACAAAATACCTTAGACTAGGTCATTGATAGCAGAAATTGATTGCTCACAATTTTGGAGGCTGGAAAGTCCAATATCAAGGCACCAGCAGATTCAGTGTCTGCTGAGGGCTTGCCATCTGCTTTAAAGATGATGCCTTTTTGCTGCATCCTCACATGGCATAAGGAAAGGGCAAAAGGGCTTCCTCAAGCCTCTTTAAGGCACTAATCCCATTCCTGAGGGTGGAGTCCTCATGATTTCACCTCTTAAGGCCCTAGCTCTTAAGTCTGTAGTGTCGGGATTAGGGTTCAACCTGTGAATTGGGGGAGCCAGCAACATCCAGCAACATTGAGACCATAGCAGAAGTCCTCCATGCTTTGGGGGTTTGAGATCCTAGGTAGATTAGAAAATGTGAGCAAGGAAATAAACTGTTTGCTAGTAGAAGGCAAAGGAGGCATCCAGACCCAGCAGTCTTGGTCTCCAGGACACTGAATCATGGCTGGAAAAGAAGCTCCTCTCCTCCCTTCCCCTGCGAACATGAGTGCAGGGGCTGCCTGTGTTAACCGGATCGCAGGGCCTCTTCCTACTCTGCTCTGCACACTATGTAGTTTTGTACAGCTTTGCAAATAAACCCTTTGGTATAGCCTTTTTTTTTTTTCCTTCTCACCAGTGGTACTATTATTTAGCTTTATTTTAAAATAAGGTAACAGGAGGATCACAGATGATGATGATGATGATGGCGATGATGATGGCAGCAGCTAACTTAAGTAGCACTTACTAGATGCCCTGCACTTTTCTGGACTTTTACATCTATATTATCTCACTTATCTTCACACCACCTGTAGGAGGTAGGTACTCTTATCATCCCACTTTGCAGACAAAAATAATTGAGGTCTAGAAAGGGTAAGTAACTTGGCAAGATCACACAGGCAGTAAACGGGAGAACAGGGACTTGAATTGGGTGGTTTTTTCCCAGAGTCCATATTCTTAGCCACTGGAGTGTGCTGCTTCTTGACACCTCCAAACTAGGATTTGAGTCCCAGAATAGGGTTTCTCAAGCTGTGAGTGGTGACTCACTGGATCTTGATATCAACTTAGTGGATCCCACCCAACCTTTCTTTTTTTTTTTTTTTTTTAGGTGGATTAGAATAGAAAAACACAATATCAATATGGATGACAGGTGATAATGGAGGCATTATTTCATGGAAATTGTGTTTCAATTTTATATTCTGTGTATGTATGTGTTGGTCACAGCATAAAGTTCATTTCTTATCGGGGGGGTGACAGTCAATCTTTGAAGGTTACTGCCTTAGAATCAACATGGAGACAGAGCCAGGACATCCAGGCTGCAGCCCAGGAGGCTTTAGGAAGCTGCTGTGGTTGAGACAGCAAGAGAGGCTGTGGCCTTTCCATCAAGAATCAACTTTTTCTGAGCAAACAGAGACAAGCACGTGGATGGCCTCAAGAGTCTATTTTCACAAATTTACCCATAGCATCTCCATTTCCCCACTGGAATACACCGGGCCAAGAGGAAGCCTTGTTCCCAGCACTCTGTCTCATCCATCTCCTGCCCTTGGCCATTCATTCTCTGATAAACCATATTGACTGACACTCCCATCTTTTGCCCATACAGTTCCCTTGCTTGGCTTGCTCTTCACTGCCTGGCTGAATTAATTACTACTCATTCTTTTAAACTCAGCCCAGATATTAAGTTTCCCAACTCTGCCAGTGTTTCTATATTTCTTACATACTTAGATTATGGTGTAATTATTTATGTACCTATCCCTCCCATCTCTTAGACTTGATGTCCCTTGAAAACAGAAATCAGGTTTATTAATCTTCATGTTCAGGCAGTGACTACTCCAGAATGACCATATAGGATGGGATTAAGAGCAGCATTTCTGTTGAAAGAGAGGTTGGGGTCTTATCTGAAAGCTTCATTTGTGAGGACTTTACTGCAGCACTGAATGTAAGACTGAGAATGGAGATGGCTGATGAAGATTATACAGGAGAATAAAACCCACATCCAAGGCAGCCCCAGAACTGGAATAATCCCCAGCTCCTGACACTAAAAACTGAAAAGTCTAATTATGTGCTCAGCATGGGGCTAGCTTCCAAGCATTAAAAAGCAATTCTTGCACTGAAAGAGTTTACAAATCAGTTGAGACACACACGAAACTACCAAAGCCATGGCTCTTAAAATTTCAATTTACATCAGAATTCCTCTGAGAGCTTGTTAAAGTGTAGATTTCTTTGCTTTGGGTGTTTGGGAAAGGAAATAATCACCCAGAGTTATAGTATCTTTTGAGGGTGTTGCCCTGGACCCTACATTTTAGCAAGTAATTCCCTAGGCCCTGGACCCTACGTTTTAGCAAGTCATTCCCCAGGTTTTTTTTTTTTTTTTTTTAAGATTTAATAAGCTTTAACCTCATTTTCAATTATTTTTGGTCATTGGCAGAATTTATGTCAAGTTGGTATATGCCAGGGTGGGCAAACTAGTGGTTTACAGCTATTGTCAGTCTTGATTCATCCAGTGTCCCTTCTGCTTGGATGATGACCTTGCCATTCCAGCTATGCAGCCCTTCCCCTGGGAGTCTCTGTGCCTCCCCACAATCCAGAAAGACTACAGGATTCAAACTTGGTGCCACAGGGGCCCCCAAACCCTCACTTCATGGTTGCCATAGCACAGTGGGTTCTTCTTGCCTGCTGCACAGAAAAAGTCAATACACTGAGATGGCAGGCATGTTGCAGCAGAGAAAACATTTAATTATCACAAGGCAGCCCAGAAGGAGGATGGGAGATATTTCTCAAATTCAGCTCCCCAGGAGCTTGGAGTCTAGGGATTTTAAAGGATAATTTGGTGGGCAGGGGGCTAGAGAAGGGTGTTTGGACGAACGGAGGCAAGATGGTGCACTTCCGGGTTCTTCTTCACCACCAACTCTTCCCGGGCCCCTGAAAATGCAGCCGGCGCCCGGGAAGGTGCAGATCAACTGGGCATGCGCCAGGTGATGTCAATCCGAAGAGACCAAGATTTACTTGGTCGCACCTGCAGAACGCCCCCCCCCCCCCCCCCCCCCCGACACGCCCGTGCCCTGCCTATTGCCCTCCCACTCCTAGAAAAGCCGCTCTCAGCCAGCGTCCCACACGGCCTTCTCACAGCCCCACTCCCATCGTGATGTCGGGACTGTGGGAAGTCCCTCTGAGAAACCCCACCTGGGGACTCTGCGGGCCTCCTTTGCCGGAGGCCGACAGACTCCTCCCCCACACCTTAGGTGACCAAAAATAAACTTGCAGTTTTGCTCCTACACTTGCCTACTCGCTGGTTCTTTTGTGCCTGCTGGGCTGGTCTTAGAAAAAACAAATCAGTTGGTGCCGAAGACCCGGGAGGAGACCCCTCCTCAGGCCTCTAAGGATTGAGGAACCTCCTCCTGCTTCCACACCCCAGATGGACCAGGACCTGAGATCCGCTTCCCTCACTCTCATGGCCTCTCTGGGGTAAGTGCCCTTGTCTCCTCTTTACCTCCCTCGGCCAGAAATCCTGTGCGGGTCCGAGGTCCATTTTGAGCCACCATGTGGCTTGGGAGAGCCATTCAGGAGGGAGACGTCCGCCTGAAGGTAATCTCCACTTTGGCTCCATGAGCCTCCAGTCTGTCTCTGCTGGTTCCAAAGGACGCTTTGAAGTCAGGCAGAGATCCACTTCCGTTTCCATTGTGTCCACTGTGTTGGTAAAGAGGAAACAAACGGGAAACCCCCCCCAGTCCAAATTTCCAAAGAGCACCCCCTTAGGGTGCCTCCTAGCCAATTTAAAAACCTTACAGTTCGAACAAGACCTCAAAGGGATGCTGCAAACTGGATGGGGGATGAAATCATAGGAGTGTTGGAATTGTCTTCACGCACTGAGTCAGTTTCTGAGTGGGGGTCACAGGCCCTGTGGAGTCAGCTGTTTGACACGAGTCTCAGGTTCAGGTCTAGCTGGTCTCAGTTGGTCTGCCTGAATGCAAAAGTCGGGAAAATGTTTCAAAGACCAGTCTTAGGTTTTCCAATAGTGATGTTATCTATAGGAGCAAGTGGGGAAGTCACAAATCCTGTGACCTCCAGCTACTTGACGTCTGAAGCAGTAAGCAAGCCAGGGAACAATGGCTGGTTATCACTTAACTATGCAGAGTTCAGGCTGCTATCAACATTGTGGCCCTTCATTAGTTTCACAAAAGCAGTTTTGGTCCTGAACAAGCAAGGGGTTAGTTTCAGGAAGGAGCTATTATCATTCTTGGTTTAAAAGTTAAACTATAAACTGAATCCTTCCCATAGTTTGTTTGGCCTACACCAAGGGCAGTTAGCTTATGAAATTAGAAGCAAAATGGACTTACTGATGGTAGATTTCTCTCACTGCCGTAATCTTTGCCAAGGCAGTTTCACTATGGCTGGCATCCATTCCAATTGGTTGTTAAACATCTTATTTATTTATTAGCATTGGCGGATTAAATTATACATATGTATTGTGTATGATATGATGTTTGGACGTAGATATACATTGTGGAATGACTAAATCTAATCACAGGTTTTCGGAGGCCCATCATGACCACAGTTTAATGAGTTCTGTACAGTTAACAACTAAGCCTTAGGCAGTGTCTCCAAGGGCAAGAGGAGGGACAGGTCACTGTCAGCTGAAATCCTTGGAGGAGCCTTAGGGGAGCAGGCAGAATCTGAGCTGGGCCTTGAAGGATGAGCAGACTTTGAATAGGCACAAAGGGAGAGGCAGGGCTGGAGACGCAGGGGTGGGCATCGGAATGTGCATTAAGGCCATGGCTGCAGCCACAGGAGTGAGTGAACTCATCATCCAGGAAGAGTGTATACAGAAAAGGGCCCTTGGATTTTCCTGATGATGCAGCAGGATGAGGAAATGGGGACAATAAAGGGCAAAATAAGAGAGGCATATTTTAAATCCTTTGATCCTACCCCAGTGGCTTTCAGCGGGGATGTAATGCTTCCCACAGGGGGCACTTTGGAAATGCGTGGCAATGATTTCGGTGGACACAGGGAGCAGACAGGCACAGTGCTTCCAGTGAGTGGGTAGGGACCAAGAATGCTAGATGTGCACCAAGAGAATGTTTCATTGTCACTCTTCACTTCTGAATGTAAATGAGAACCCTGTTTATGTTGGGGTCCGCGTGTTTCCTAAACAAAGGAATGAACACACAAGACAACACAAGACAAGACAAACATGGCGGCCGCGCCGAACGACACGCTCCACTTTATTTTATACAGTCGTTTGTGGAATGTTACCAAGTCACAAGACACATTGTTGTTTTTCTGACCTTTCCCTGACTTTCTGGATTTTCAAGAAAATCCGCCATGTTTGTCTTGTCTTGTGTTGTCTTGTGTGTTCATTCCTTTGTTTAGGAAACACACGGACCCCAACATGTTTATGATGAGCTAATCCGAGAACCTAGCTCAGTTCTACATATAAACACAAAGCTTTTCTGCAGTTTAAATATACACTGGCTTTTCCAGGAATACAAGTCTTCAGCTTTGCTAGTCTCTGATCTTTGCTCTGATTTGGTTTACTGCTTTGTGCCCTCTCCATGGCTTGAGACCTTTTTTTCTTGGTTTACTGTCTGTCCTTGGATTTAACTCTATTCTCCTACTCAGTGCCTTCCCCCAGCAAAAAGCTACTTTGGAGTCACCCCAACAAAGCTTAAAAGTGAGCCTTGAAAGAATCAAAGTGTGTGATGGTTGATTTGGGGTGTCAACTTGACTGGATTAAGGAATGCCCAGATAGCTGGTAAAATATCATTTATTCTCAATTATTGCACTAATTGTTCTCAAAGCTTCAGTAGGCACTGAACCCATCCTCCTCCTTCTGTTGAAAGAAAAACCCAGGTGTTTTTGCTTCTGATTAGAATGATTGGGCTGCCTGGGTGTATCTGTGAGGCTGTTTCTGAAGGAGGTTGTGTGTGAATTGGTGGACTAGGTGGGGAAGATCTACCCTGAGCATGGGTGGGCACCATTCAATTGGCTGGGTGCCTGGATAGAGCAAAAGGGTGTAGGAAGGACAACTTCTTATTCTCTCTCTTTTGGAGCCTGGACACCTTTCTTCTCTTGCCCTGGGACATCAAAATTCTAGGTTTCCTGTTCTTTAGACTTCAGGATACACACCAGTGGGCACCTCTGCTTGCCCTACTGGCTCTCGGGCCTTTCCCATTGTACGAAGAGTTACACCATCAACTTCCTTGGTCCTAAGGCCTTTGAACTTGGACCAAGCCATGCTACAGGGATCCCTGGGTCTCCAGCTTGCAGATGGATTATCTTGGCACTTAGCCTCCATAATTGAGTGAGTCAATTCTCCTAATAAATCCCTTATCTTTCCACCTATATATCTCTCTCTCTCTCTGATGAGTTTTGTCTCTCTGGGGACAAAGTCCAAATCAATTTAAAATAATCTAACAAAACCCAATACCCAACAATGTAAATATCAAAATACCTGGCATCCAGTAAACATCTATTACACACACAAAGAAGCAGAACAATGTTACATATAATTAGGAGAAAAATCTATGGAAACAGATATAGAAATTACAGATAAAATGGAGTTTACAGGCAAGGATTCTAAAACAGCCCTTAAAATCATGATACAAGTGTTCAAGGAAGTACAGGAAAACATAAAAGAAATGGAAGACATAAAAAAGAGCCATCTGGAACTTCTAGAATAAGAAATACAATATTTGGAAGAAAGTGTACTGGATGAGATTTACAACAGGTTAGCTACCACAAAAGAAAACTTGAAGACAAAACAATAGCAATGACCCAAACAAAGCAGAGAGGGAAAAGGACTAAAGAAATGAAGAAGGCATTGTAGCTGCCCAATGGGTTTACCTTACCTACTGCACAGACAGAGCCAATTTATCAAGAGAGGGGAACTGCAATAGAGAAAGAGTAATTCATGCAGAGTCGGCTGTGTGGGAGATGGGAGTTTTATTATTACTCAAATCAGTTTCCCCAGGCATTCGGGGATCAGAGCTTTTACAGACAATTCGGTGGGTAGGGGAAAAGTCAGAGAGCCAGGATTGCTGATAGGTTAGTTAGAAGATGAAGTCACTGGAAGTTGAAGCTATCCTCTTGTGCTGGTCTGGGTGCTGCAAGCTGATCCATCAAGTGCAGAGTCTGCAAAATATCTCAAGCACTGATCTCAGGAGCAGTTTTGGGAGGGTCAGAATCTTGTAGCCTCCCGCTGTATGACACCTAAACTAAAGTTTTTAATCTTGTGGCTACTTTGTTAATCCTACAAAGGCAGTCTAGTCCCTAGGCAAGAAGGAGGTTTGTTTTGGGAAAGGGCTGTTATTGTCTTTGTTTTAAACTATAAACTATAAGCTAAGTTCCTTCCAAAGTTAATTCAGCCTACACTCAGGAAGGAACAAGGACAGCTTGGAGATTAAAAGCAAGATGGAATTGGTTAGGTTAGATCTTTCACTGTCTCAGCTGTAATTTTGCAAAGGCGATTTCAGCATTGGTGACCTGTGGAATAAGACAGAGTGCTTTAACATATGTGAAATTTGAGCTCCAGAGGTGAGAACCTTGGGGTAGGGGTCAGAAAAATATTTGAAGTAATGGCTTATTCAAAATACTCAAAATTTGAATGGTTTATTCAAATATGCAAATTTTGAAAAAAAGTATAAAGCATCAGATTTTAAAGTTCCAACAAAAAGAATAAACACAGAAAAGAAAAACACACGCACAAAAAAATACTAAAGAACATCCCAACCAAACTGTTGAAAAACAGTGATAAAGAGAATCCCAAAAGCAGCTAGAGAAAAAAGACATTACTACAGAGGAGTAAAGCTAAGAGTCACAGCACATTTTTGTCAGAAATAAATTGTTATAGGTTGAATGTATATCCCCAAAATGCATATGTTTAAGCCTTAACTCCTAGTACCACAATGTGACTATAATTGGAGATGGGGTATGTTAGTCTGTTCTCATGCTGCTGACAAAGGTATAACCGAGACGGGGTAATTTATAAAGAAAGAGGTTTAATGGACTCACACTTCCATGTGACTAAGGAGGCCTCAGGAAACTTACAATCATGGCAGAAGGCACCTCTTCACAGGGTGGTAGGAGACAGAATGAGTGCCAGCAGGGGAAATGCCAGATGCTTATAAAACCATCAGATCTTCTGAGACTCATTCATTATCACGAGAACAGCATGGGACAAATCGTTGCCACGATTCAGTTACCTCCACCTGGTCCTGTCCTTGACACATGGGGATTATTACAATTAAAGGTGAGATTTGGGTGGAAGCACAGAGCCAAACCATATCATAGGAGTTTTAAAGGGGTGATTAAGTTAAAATGAGGTCATTAGGGTGGCTCTAATCCCATATAGTTGGAGTTCTTAAAAGCAGTGGAAATTAGGACATAGACACACAGATTGAAGACACAAGGAAAAGATGATCATCCATAAGCCAAAGAGAGAGGCCTTAGAAAGAAACAACTCTGCCAGCACCTTGAACTTGGATTTGCAGCCTCCAGAACTGTTAGCTAATACATTTCTGTTGTTTAAATCACCCAGTCTGTGAAAACCCTAGCAAATTTATACAATCATGAAGCCAGTATTTAAAATACTGAAAGAAAAAAACTGGACAATTTAAAATTCTATCTCCAACAAAAATATTTTTCAAGAATAAATGTGAAGACTTTTTTTAGATTATTTATTTATGTATTTATTTATGTATTTATTTATTTATTTATTTATTTATTTATTTATTTTCTGAGATGGAGTTTAGCTTTGTCTCCCAGGCTGGAGTGCAGTGGCGCGATCTCAGCTCACTGCAAACTCCGCTTCCCGGGTTCATGCCATTCTCCTGCCTCAGCCTTCTGAGTGGCTGGGACTACAGGTGCCCAACACCATTTTTAATTTTTTAATGAAACTGCCTTTGCAAAATTTATGACAGTGAGAGAAATCTGACATAGCTAACTCCATCTTATTTCCAACCTCATAAGCTACTGTCTTTGCTCATTCTTGGGCATAGGCCAAACTAACTATTGGAGGAATTTAGTTTATAGTTTAAAACAAAAATGACAACAGACCCTTCCTAAAACTAACTCTGTTCTCTGCTCAAGGACTGAAACTGTCTTTGTAAAACTAGTCAATTAGCCACAGGGTTGGAATTATGGCTCAGGAATTATGTAGCTGGAAGTCACAAGATTTGTAACCTATCCGATTGCAACTATAGATAACATCACTATTGTAAAACCTAAGACTGGTGTTTGAGGTGTCCTGCAGACTTTGCATTCTGATGTGCTACTGGCATCACTCCAAGAAACTGGCTCACCTGGTCTTGTGATCCCCACCTAGGAACTAACTCAGTGCAAGAAGACAGCTTCATCCCACTATGATTTCATCCCTGACCTAACCAGTCAGCATTCCCCATTCTGTAGACCCCTCCCCACCAAACTATCCTTGAAAAACCCTAGCCTCCCAATTATCAGGGAGGTGGATTTGAGAGTTATCTCTCATCCTTTTGCTGGGCTGGCCCTGTGATTACAAAACTCTTTCTTTGCTACAAAACCTGCTGTTCTCAGGGCATTGGCTCTTCTGGACAGTGGGCAAGAAGAACCCAAGCACTTACATCAATATCTGAAAGAATTCATTGCTAGCAGACTTAAACTAAAAGGTGGTAACAACAGTTCTTCAGGCAGAAGAAAAGTGCTATCAGATTTATATAAAGGGCTAAAAAGTATCAGAAATCATAAATATTCGGGTAGGTATAAAGACATTTTTTCTTGTTTTTTAAATGTTTAAAGTAAAGTTAATGGCAATGCACTGTAGGGTTTAAAATGTACTATAATAAGGCACAAAAGGAGAGGAGGAACATATAATGTATAACTTAGGTACATATGTACATATAGCATATAACTTCCATATATTGTTGTAAAGTCTCTCACTATAGGTGAAGTGGTGCAGTGTTCAAAGATAGACTGAAATAAGTTGAAGATGTATATTGTAAACTTTGGAGCAATGAAAACAATAATAATAACAATAAGCAAGATGAAAACAAAAACAAAAAGTTATAGCTGATAAACCAAGACTGGAGATAAAGTGGAATACTAAAAAAACCAAAACAAGGCAGGAGAGAAACAGTGAAATAAAAGGAAACAAAGAACAACTGGAACAAATAGTAAATTGCAAGATGGTATATTTGATCATATTGACAATTACATTAAGTTTAAGTTGTCTAAACACTCCAATGAAAAAGGCATAGACTGCCACACTGGAAAAAAGCAAGACTCAGCTATCTGCTGGACAAGAGTTACCCATGTCACATATAAATATAAAGATTGGTTAAAAGTAAAAGAATGAATAAAGATATGTTCTATATATTCACTAATCAAAAAAAGCTGCAGTGGCAGTATCCACGTAAGGCAAAGTAGAGTTCAGAACACAGATTTTTACCAGAGATAACAAGGGACAATTTATAATGATAAAGGAATTGATTCATAAAGATATCGTGACAATTTTAAGAGTATGTGCATCTAACAACAGAGTTTCCCAATATTGTATATGAGGCAAAACTCGATAGAACTGAAAGGAGAGACAATTGACTAACTTGACCCATTAGAACACCACACTCAACAACAGCAGAATATACCTTTTTTTTGAGACAGAGTCTCGCCCTGTCACTGGAGTGCAATGGTGTGATCTCGGCTCACTACAACCTGCATCTCCTGGGTTCAAGAGATTCTCCTATCTCAGCCTCGCAAGTAGCTGGGATTACAGGCACGCACCACCATGCCCGGCTAATTTTTTGTATCTTTGGTAGAGACAGGGTTTCAGCACATTGGCCAGGCTGGTCTCGAACTCCTGACCTTGTGATCCGCCTGCCTCAGCCTCCCAAAGCGCTGGATTACAGGCGTGGCCCAATATATGTCCTTTTTTAAGTGCACATGGAACATTCATCAGGATAGATCATATTCAGGCCTATACAATAAGTATCAAAAAAATTAAGAAGGTAGAATGCACACACGTTGGGTTCTCAGACCACGATGGAATTAAGCTAGAATTTGTAACAGAAAGATATCTGGAAAATCCCAGATATTTGTGAATTAAGCAACATACTCTAAATAACTCATGGGTGAAAGCATGCATCACAAGGAAAATTAGAAATATTCTAAACTAAATGGAAGCAAAAATAAAATATATTAAAATTTATAGGACACAAATAAATGCTTAGAGGGTAATTTAGATCTTTAAATGCCAAATTAGAAGAGAAGGAAGATCTTAAATCAATAATCTGAGTTTACACCTTAAGAATTTAGAAAAGGAACCACAAGGCTGGGCGCAGTGGCTCAGGCCTGTAATCCCAGCACTTTGGGATGTCGAGGCAGGTGGATCACGTGAGGTCAGGAGTTCGAGACCAGCCTGACCAATATGGTGAAACCCCATCTCAATTAAAAATACAAAAATTAGCCAGATGTGGTGGTGTGCGCCTATAGTCCTAGCTACTTGGGAGGCTGAGACATTGAATCTGGGAGGTGGAGGTTGCAGTGAGCCAAGATCACGCCACTGCACTCCAGCCTGGGCGACAGAGTGAAACTCCGTCACAAAAAAAAAGGAAAAGGAACAGCAAGTTAAACCCAAAGTAGAAAGAAGGAAATCATAAAGAGCAGAAATCTATGAAATTAAAAACAGAAAGACAGTAGAAAAAAATCAATGAAAACAAAAATTGTTTCATTGAGAAGATTAATAAAATTGAGAGAATTCTGGTAAGTTGATTATGTTAACAACAATGAAGACACAAATGACCAATATCAGAAATGAAAGAGGAAATATGACCATGGACATATTAAAAAGACAATAAGGGAATATTACAATGAACTTGATGCCAATACACAATAGATGAAATAGACACATTCCTTGGAAAGACACAAACTACAAAAACTCTTTCAAAAAAGCAAGTTCATATAGAAAAATGGAATATACTTGTTGAATTCTTTTGGATTTTCAATAAGGTCTTCCATAAATAGTATTGACATTTTGTCCTTTCCAAATTTTTATTTCTCACCTTTAATTTCTTATAGTACAAAATGGCACTAATTTGGAGAAAAGAAGATGGGCAGACATGATATGCTTTAATTAAAGCTGTGTTGATCCTGGAAAACAAAATTCCTCTGAAAAGAAGCACTCTAAGCCAAAATAAAATCAGAATGTCAAGCTTTTTTCTTCTCATTGGAGAATCTGAAATCTGAAAAATGTCCTTGGACTATAATTTTTAATAAGAATTCTGAGTATCTGAGAAACTTTTCAGTAGCATGTGTATTAATAATGAAGAAATATAGCCTCAGCTTGACTATGAGAATACTAGCTCCCAGGAGAGATAGAGAATTAGGAATCTACCAAACTCGTGTACAAATGCTTGCATGCACACACTTGAGGGCACACACACATGCACACTGTTCAGCTACAGGCAATCATCTCTCTTTAAATCAAAGTCTCACTCTAGTTTCAAACATAAAAGTAACTTGCTGATGGGAGGCTTGTTCCAAGCTGAAATCATGCTGATGCCTGATCAAGTAGTTCCTGGGTATTCTGGTTTCTCATCTTGCTTTTAGCTATAAGAGTCCATTAAAAATCTGAGGCACAATGTCCTTGACAGCCATAGCAAAGAATTTTGGGTCAAGAGCATATAGCTCAATAAATTATCCTTAAAATATACAAATCCAATATTAGGGTCACCAGGCAGCCTGCAGCAAGTCGGTAGAGGGCATTCGTCTTCTTACTTCCTATACAGATAGAATGTATTCTACTATCAGTTATTTGATTTATCTTTGTTAGTTGCAAGCAAATACTCACAAGCATTTTAACTATATAAACTTACATGTCTGGAGACTCAGAACTATGCCATGCTAAGAATGCTAAATATTCAAAACATAAGGAGAAATACAACATAAGTGGAAGTGCTAAAGCATAAAATATTTCATAGGGTGATTTCTCTCTTACTCTCTTTTCAATACCATTAAGGCACAGGCCTTGAAAGATATCCCTAGGACTCCTGGGGTCTTCTGGAAAACCCTCCTGTCCTATTTTCTACTACTCTTTCCTTATAGAGTGTATACCCAGAAGCGGGATTGCTGGATCCTGTGGTAATTCTACTTTTAATTTTTTGAGGAACTATTGTATTGTTTTCCATAGCGACTGTAAAAATGCACATAGATTGAAAGCAAAATGAAACTTCTAGGAATTCCCTTGCTTATAGATGGCTAGCTTCATTTATACCCCACCTACCCTAAGGATCTGCTTTCACTATTTTTTACCATTAAATTCACCTTGATGGGAAAGTTTGGGAAGTGCTGGTGTGGAGATTAAGACACAAGCTTTAGAGCCAGTGCAACCTGGATTTGTGAATACCAGAGCTGCTACTAGTGACCTCTGTGACTAGGTAAGTGATGAAAGCTTTTGAAGTCTTAGTTGTCTATCTGTGAAATGAAGACTCAAAAACTCGTAACACAATGCCTGGCACACAGCAGACACTCAGTAGCTAGTAGTGAGTTCCTCTATCATTGTTCTCAAAATTTGCTTCTTCTTCCTCATGACGGTGTTTCAAATATTTGAAAAGATCTGCCTCAAACTCCCAGGATACCAGCTGGATTATAGGCACCCAGCTCAATGCCTGGCTAATTTTTGTATTTTTAGTAGAAACGGAGTTTTACCACATTGGCCAGGATGGTCTTGAACTCCTGACCTCAAGTGATCCACCCACCTCAGCTTCCTAAAGTGCTGGGATTACAGGTGTAAACCACTGCATCCAGCCCTGTGAACCTTCAATGACTGATTGTATGTTACGCTTTATCAATTTCTCAGATTCTTTTCATTCTGTGGTAGATGCTTTCTGGTTGGCCTATACCTCTTTCAGAATGAGATGCTTGCTCTGATATATTGCCTGTGTGAATCCAAATGGGTTTGGTCATTTTACTAGCTTGGTGCACAAATAATTAAGTTTTTTGCCATTACTACAATTACTTGTGCACCAACCTAATAGCGAACCACTTGGTAATATATTAGGTTGGTGCAGAAGTAATTGCAGTTTTTGCCATTACCTTTGGACCAGCCTAATAAAACATAAGCCTCAAAAAGGGTCCATATCCATTGACTTACTTTTTCTGTTTCTAGAAATTCTGCTTCCTAACAATCTATTTTAAATAAAATATTCTGAAACACAAATATTTATGAACAATAAAGTTCATCAAAGTATTAAATACAATATCAAAAATGCAACAAATGCAAATGTACTTCAATAGCGAAAATATTCTAAAAATACAAGACAGTTATACAATAAATGTTGATAAAAAAATTTTAAGACTATAGGGAGAGCTTGACTCACTAGCCTGTATAAAAATTTAAAAAGATTACTATATAATTTTAATTGGAAAAAACAGAATATCAAATTATACATTCAGTTATTCTCAGCCGTATAAAAGTATGCACACCAGAATGATAATTTGTTTGTTTTTTCATTTTATTGAGACCTTATGTGTTAGGAATTGGGCAAGAGGCCTGGCACTGTGGCTTATACCTCCAATCCTAGTACTTTGGGAGGCCACGACAGGAGGATTGCTTGAGGCCAGGAGTTTGAGACCAGCCTGGGCAACATAGCAAGATGCTCTCTCAACAAAAAATTTTTAAAAACTAGCTGAGCATGGTGGTATGTGCCTGTATCCCTAGCTACTCTGGAGGCTGAGGCAGCTGGATCTCTTGAGCCCAGGAGTTTGAGGCTGCTGTGAGCCAGGATTGTGCCACTGCACTTCAGCCTGGGCAGCAGAGCAAGACCCTATCTTAAAAAAAAAGGAATTGTGCAAGGATCTGAGGATGCAAATATAAACAAGGAAAACTTCCTGTTTTCAAATATCTTGCAATCGATAAGATAATTAAATAGAGTTTTAAAATAATATGATAAGTCATACAATAAAAGCATATATTTTATGTGAGTGGACTGGAGGAAGGGCCTTGTTTTACAGGGGGGTGGGAGGAGGGGAGGCAGAGGAAGTTTCACAGAGGAATGATGTTTGACTGAGCTGACTTTTGAAGGATAACTAGGGGAGATCAGGCAGGCAAAGAAAGAGACGGAAGGAATTAGGGGAAGGGAGTGAAGAGTCTTCCAGATGGAGAGGGATCAGCACTTGCAAAGTGAAAGTGACAACAGCTTCTTAAAGGACAGTGTAGGGCACCAAGGGGATGTGCCAGGAATTGGAGCTGAAAGGATTGGCAGGATCCAGGATTTTCACTTGGCCAGCAGAGGTGGGAGTTAGGAGCATGAGTATAGAATTAGTCAGGGTTCTCTAGAGGAACAGAACTAATATGATAGATGATAGATGTATATATATAAAGCGGAGTTTATTAAGGGTTCTTGACTCACACGATCACAAGGTGAAATCCCACAGTAGTCCGTCTGCAAGCTGAGGGGAAAGGAAGCCAGTTCCAGTCCCAAAACCTCAAAAGTAGGGAAGCGAACAGTGCAGCCTTCAGTCTGTGGTCGAAGGTCAAAGGTCCAAGAGTCCAAAAGCTGAAGAACTTGGAGTCCAATATTTGAAGGCAGGAAGCATCGAGCATGGGAGAAAGATGCAGGCTGGAAGACTAAACGAGTCTAGTCCTTCTGTGTTCTTGGCCTGCTTTTATCCTAGCCTCGCTGGCAGCTGATTAGATGGTGCCCACGCAGATGGAGGGTGTGTCTGCCTTTCCCAGTCCACTGACTCAAATGTTAATCTCCTTTGCCAACACCCTCACAGACACACCCAGGAACAATACTTTCCATCCTTCAATCCGATATTCACCATCACAGGCCTGATCCTGTGTGTGTTAGGGAGGATCGAAAGCAGGGGAGCAGCACACTTGTAACTGGCGGGCATTCCGACAGCAGCCAGGAGGGGCTGTGACCAGCAGCAGAAAGCCCAGTCAGGGAAGGTGTAGCAGACCAGGTAGGTGAGGACCTGAACAAACACTCTGATAATGATGGAGCAACCGAAAGGATTGGAACAGGAAGAATCAACAGAGTTTGGTGATTGAATGGAGAGATTTCCAGGTTTCTGACTTGACCTGCTAGGCAAATGATGACACTACCTCAGGATGAGAATATGGGAGGAGGGTAAAGTTCTGGAGGAAAGTATTCAGTTGAGGGCATGGTGAATTTAAGATGTGATTTCCTTAGGTAATATAACTAGGTCAATTTCTTGATTACAATTAAGTTATGTAACTCACTCATGAGTTGTTTTTCATTAACACCATCAGGGGAGTAATGGAGCTCTATGTTTAACAACCAAAGCTGGGGAGAACAATCTGCTAAAAGTAGGCATATGCAATCTCAGAAGCAGTGACTGCAATAATATCCTAACACATGATCCAGTTAAATTTATGTCCTAGCTATAAATATGTATGAAAGTGTATGCTTGAAGATGAAGTAACTAATGAATGCTAAACGTATTGCACCTTAACTTGCCTTCAGCATAACTTCAAATGATTGCAAGTCTTGGTGGTTGGAGGATGTCTGGTTCACGAGCCTGTGTTTAATTTGCATAATGAAACTGTAAAGATTAAAGACTCTACATTTCCCAGCCTCCGCTCCTGCGAGGTATTGTCATTTTACCGATTTCTGAGCCAGAAGTGGAAATGGTATATACAACTTCCAGGAGTGTTTTTAATGTAACCTTTTTCTCTTCCCTCTCATCTGCTGGATTGAATGTTGATGTGATGGAATCATAGTCTTGGATCCAGAGGTGAAGATGGGAGAAGAGGCATGCATGGAGGTACCAGGTGGAGGAAACCTGGATCTCTAACCCCAGGGAATCCAAATTCACTTCAGACTTGCAACCTCAGCTTTTATAACAGAGAAAGAAACTTTTCTTGCCCTTCCCACATCCTGAGATTGTAACAATGCATCAACAACTCTGGGATGATGGATATGGGGGGGGAAAAAAAAGACCCTGCCATCACAAAGCATATACGGGCATGACTTGCTTTATTGCGCTTCCCAGATACTGCATTTTTTACAGATTGAAGGTTTGTGGCAACTCCCTGTCGAGCAAGTCTATTGGTACCATTTTTTCCAACAGCATGTACTCACTTTGTGCCTCTGTGTCACATTTTGGTAATTCTGTCAATATTGCAAACATATCCCTTATTATAATATCTGTTATGGTAATCTGTGATCAGTGATTTTTTAATGTCACCATTGTGATTGTTTAGGAGTGCCACAAACTGCGTCCATATGAGATGGTGAACTTACGGATGAACATTACGTGTCCTGACTGCTCCAACCACTGGCCTTTCCCCTGTCTATTTCCCTCTCCTTGGACCTCCCTATTCCTTGAGATGTAACAATTTGAAATTAGGTCAATTGATAACCCTACAAAGGCCTCTAAGTGTTCAAGGGGAAGAAAGAATTGCATGTCTCTCACTTTAAATCAAAAGCTAGAAATAATTAAGCTTAGTGAAGAAGGCATGTTGAAAGCTGAGACAGGCCAAAAGCTGGGCCTCTTTTGCCAGTTAGCCAAGTTGTAAATGTAAACAAAAGTTCTTAAATGAAATGAAAAGGGCTACTCCAGTGAACAGAAAAATCATAAGAATGTGAAACAGCCTTATTGTTAGTATTCACCATAGAAGGATCCACCATTCTAAATGCTCTGAAGAACATTTGTGATTCATGGGAGGAGGTCAAAATATATATATTTTAAATTTTAATATTTTTTGCCAATTGGGCAGCCTCCTGAACCAGAATAGGTTCAGAGAGACTCCCTAAGGAGGTCAAGATATTAACATTAACAGGAGTTTGGAAGAAGTTGATTCCAACCCTCAGGAATGACTTTGAGGGATTCAAGACTTCAGTGAACAAAGGAACTACAGATATGGTAGAAATAGCAAGAGAATTAGAACTGGAAGTGGAGCCTGAAGATATGACTGACTCGCTGCAACCTCATGATAAAACTTGAATGAATGAGTAGTTGCTTCTTATGAATGAGCAAATAAAGTGGTTTCTTGAGATGGAATGTACTCCTGGTGAAGGTGCTGTGAGCATTGTTGAAATGGCAACAAAGGATTTACGATATTCCATAAACTTAGTTGATAAAGCAGCACCAGGGTTTGAGAGGATTGACTCCAATTTTGAAAGAAGTCAAACATTTTCCTGTGGGTAAAATGCCATAAAAAAGCATCACATGCTACAAACAAGTCTTTCATGGAAGAGCCAATCAATGTGTCAAACTTCATTTTTGTCTTATTTTAAGAAATTGGTCACAGCAATTTCTTAAATGCCTCAACCTTCAGCAATCACCACTCTGATCAGTCAGCAGCCATCCATATCAAGGCAAGACCCCTTACCAGCAAAAAGATTCCAACTCACTGAAGGCCCAGATGATCATTAGCATTTTTTAGCAATAAAGTATTTTTCAGTTAAGATATGCACATTGCTTTTTTAGACATAATGCTACTGCACACCTACTAGACTCAGTGTAGTGCAAGCATAACTTTTATAGGCACTGGGAAACCAAAACATTCATGTGACTCACTTTATTGTGACATTTGCTTTACTGTGGTCATCAGGAAATAAGCCTGTAATATCTCTGAGGTCTACCTGTGTTCTACGGGGGAAGACTCACATTTCACCAACCAAAACGATGGGTGATAGGCTCCATTACTTGTTTTCCAGGGGCACAAAAGAGGGAATGCTTAGCCTTGCCTGTGTGAGGGTGACGTTGAAAATGAATCCTCAGCATTTTTATGCTATCATCGGGTAGAGAAGTGAGGTGGGTGAAGGCATCTCAAGGAGCTTATGTATGGGTAAATGCAATGGTATGCACAATTTCCAGGCAGCATTCCCTGAAAGGCTGTTGTGTTCAGGGAACAGTACATTATCCAGAGTGGCCAGAAGACCATGTACAATGGGGTTGGTAGAAGATGAGCCTGGAATGAATGGACTATTAGGAAGGACACTGAATGTTAGACTGAGAAATCTGGACTTAATCTACAGGTAATTAAAATGATTTGCAAATGATTTGCAAAGACAAAAAATCTGTTCACAGCCTGTCATTGAAATGATCACACATTCTCATATTCAGAACTTCACAGTTTGTTGCCAGCAAAGTAGTGAAGGGTATCTTTACAGAAATACATTATAATTACTTTTTTTTTTCCAAGGGACTAAAAGTATTTTATGGGCAGGATGCAGGGGGAAGGGAGAGAGAGACAAAAACAGAAAGAAACAGAGACAGAAGGACAGAGAGACAGAGAGAAAGTGTGTGCATGTTTAATAGAAGCTCCAGATGGCAGATAAGGGATAGAAGAAAGCCTGAAGACTAATATCAGATAAGATTTCAAAGGAATAGAAGAGAAAATCAAAACAAAGTTTGAAAGGTTTAATTAAGGCTATGGAACATTTTTGCCTTAGGGAAGGAGAAAACTGTCTCTAAATTTATTTGTAATGAGACCTTCACACTTTCTCCCTTGGTCTGTTACGTGGCTTCTCTATGGGTTAATGGTAATATATATTAAATGTCTTTTTGGTTGAATTCCTAGTAGTATTATTTGAGTGCAATTAATTTAATTTGAGATTCATTCTTTATAAATACCAAAGGAAAATTTTATGATCTTAAGATTGTATTTCATACTGGAAACTGGAGAAGAAAACAAACATGAAGTTCCCAATATGTGCCTATTCTACAGCTGGCATGTAGCTTATATTACCTCATTCAGTTTAATCATCATGAAACCCTAGGAGGTCGGCATTACTGAACCCATTTTAAAGAGCAGCTGAAGATCTCAGAGACTGAGTATAGATTTTTCTAAGTGGCAGAACCAGGATTTAAATTCTAATCAGCTTGACTCTAGAACCCAAGATCTTTCCAAAACACCAAGAACTTTCTGGCTGTGCCTCCCACAGGCTGAGAGAACTTGGGTATGTTGTGCATACTCAATGAGCTAAACTAAGATGTGCTTCGAATACCCAAAGGAGATGCTTCTAGGAACTTTAAGATTAAGTATATGAGTCATTGCAGGCTAAGTTTCTCATGGGAAGGAAGTATAGCCTTCATGCGTCTCTTCTTCTTGGTAATTTTATTTGGATTCCTTGAATCTATAAAGAAGGGAGTCTTCTGAAGCCACTTGAAATGCCCTGTGCTCAATGATACAGAAAGAATAACTGAGCAATGCTAAGCCCCTTTAAAAGTCACTACATCTCTTCACATATAAACCACATGCTTCAGTGAAAGGGCAGGAGTGAAATACCCTTACCCATGTGGAAAGTTCTAAGAACATAGGTACACCTTGCTATCAGGCTACTTTTAGTTAGTTTCAGAAGTCTTGAATATCTCAAATAAAACAGGATATTAATCTTTTTAAATTTCTAATATTCAAGAAAAGTATTTGAACACTCGTGGTAATGTGCACTTAATTTTCTTGCCTTCTTTTTTTCTTGGTTATTTCAGGGGATTGTTATGTACTTGGAGGTAGAAATACAGTCTTATGAGCATAAACCTTGGTTGTCAGGTTATGGGACTCTAGAGAATAGAAATAGAAATGGATTGGAATAGAAAATGATTGGAAAATGGAACATCCTGTATTGCCCTACAGTCTGGATTCAAGAGTTCACACATTCCTGCATTTATCTCACCAATCCTAAGTTAATATTCCTTTTTGCAAAGCTCTTTTTCCTACAGAGTAATCTACTTACAATCTGTCTCTTGTGAAATACGTATTCCCAATTTTTTGTCTGTCCTCGTGCTTGGAGTGTGCTCCTCTTTCATCTACCTGTCTATTCCCTGCTTTTGTTTCATAGAACAGCTCAAATCTCATCTCCACTGTGAAGCCTTTGTAGTTTTAAAGTCTGCTCTTCCCTTGGAATTTACAATTCTGCTACTTTGTGTTGTTTCTAATCTCTTAATTTATTTGCCTCTAATTACATTATTTGAGAACAAGATTTGTGGTTTCTTCTTTGTATTCTTAGCATCCAGTAGTTATTGGGTGCTGAATAAATGACTGTTGATGAATGACAGGTCCTGGGACAGCTTAGATAATGCCCCTGGGAAAGATTCTTTTTTCAGCTGCATAGAAGGTAAAAGGAAGTGCAGTAGAACCACTCAAGACCTCTACCTCTTCTCTTTAATGATCTCCTTCTAACCCAGCTCTGTTCTCAATCTTCTTATTTCTGATCTCTCCTATCCTAATTCCTGGCAGTCATCTGTTTGCTCACATATTGCCAACCATCGTCTTTCTCATGATGCTGATCTTTCAGATCCCAGTGACTCTTGACACTGGATTTCTACTGTATCCTTGCCTTCCAACCTGGTATGTCATGGATTTAATCTTTGAAATACCTGCACATGCAGCTTCTCTGGTTCTCAAAAGGATGAACAATTTTAATGCCTGCATCTTTTCTGTAAAATGGAGATACTAATACTTCATAGGGGCCTGAGAAATTACTGATGCCGCCTGGAATGCTTTATTATAGTACAAGAAACACAGTAACCACTTAAGATGTTAGTGTTAGATATTACTATTAGCTTCCTTCATATTCCTATGCTTCCTCACAGCTGGGATTACTTAGGCTAAACCTCATAGTTTATTTCTGGCCTCTTTTTTCTTTACTCAGTCTAGATCTAAAGAAGGAAGTATTCTGGTACTTTAAAAATCTCTCTCCATTGTCTTCTCATCTGCATATTTCCTAATGAGAAGTCTGCTGTTAGTCTTACTCTGTTTCTTTGTATGCAACGTGTCTTTCTCCTCTGCCTGCCTTCCAAAGTTTTCCTTTATGTTTGGTTTTTGGCAAATGTGTCAAAGTGTGTGGTGAGTTTTTGGAGAGAGGAATTATTTATCAGCTTTGGGTTCTCTGAGCTTCCTGAATCTGCAGTTTGAGGTTTTCCATTATTTTTCAATAAAATTCAGGTATTGTCTCTTCACTATGTATACTGCCTACAAGAAACACTCTTCAAATATAAAGATACAAAAAGGTTTAAAGTAAAAGGGTGAAAAAGACATATCATGTTAGTGCAAATCTAAATAAAGCTGGACTGGCTTTCTTATAGGTAGCACATAGCTGAGTCTGACATTTTTTACCCAATCTGATTATCTGTCTTTTAATTGAGAGTGTTTAGATGACTTATGTTTTAAGTAACAGTTTTATTGAATATAATTGGCCCACAATAAAACTGTACACATCTAAAGTGTATAATTTGATAAGTTTTGACATATATGTACATGTATACATTTATATCCACAATTTTCCAAAGTTTCCTGTGGCCCTTTGTACTCCTTTCTTCCCACCAATCTCCTCCTCCTCACGCCCAGGCAAGCACTGATCTTCTTTCTGTAACTACAGATTAGCTTGAATTTTCTAGACTTAATAGGAATCATATAGTATGTATCTTTATTTGGTCTGGCTTCTTTCATTAAGTATAATTATTTTGTTTCATATATGTTGTTTCCTATGTCAATGGTTCATTGCTTTATTTTATTGTATTTGTTTGTCTATTTATTACTAAGTAATATTTAATTGAATGGATTTACCAAAGTTTATTTGTTTACTGGTTAATGAATATGTGGGTTGCTTCCAGTTTTGGGAAATAAAAATAAACTTCTATGAGCATTCATGGACAAGTCTTTGTGTGGACATACGCTTTCTTGTCTCTTGGTTTTATACCCAGGAATGGCACAGCTAGGCCATATGGTTAGGCATATGTTTAACTTCTTAAGAAACTGTTCAACTGTTCTCCAAAGTTGTTATAACATTTTACATCACTATTAGCAATGTATGAGAGTTCCAGTTCATCCACATCCTCACTGGCACTTGGTATGGAAAGTCCTTTTAATTTTAGCCACCCTAATAGGTATGCAACGGTATCTTATTGTTGCTTTTAATTTGCATTCTCCTTATCATTAATAATGTTGAGCATCTTTCCATGTGCTTACTTCTTAATTGTATATCTTCTTTGGTGAAGTCTCTGTTTACATCTTTTGCCCATTTTTTAAATTGGATTGCTTGTTTTCTTATTGTTGAATTTTTAGCATTCTCAGTATATTCTGGATACAAGTCAATTAGCACATTTTTTGCACATATTTTCTCTCAGTCTGTGACTTGTTTTTCTATTTTCTTATTTCTTTAGAAGTTTTTAATGTCAATGAAGTCCATTCAATCATTTTTTTTTCTCTCATAGATTGTGCTTTTAGTGTCATAGCTGCAAAATTTTCACCTAATTGGAGGTCACAAATATTTTTTTTCAATGTTGTCTTCTAGACATTTTATAGTTTTAGGTTTAAATTAAGGTTTATGGTCCCTTTTGAGTTAATTTTTTTGTATATCATCTGAGTATACATTGATGTTCATTTTTCGCCTATATGTATTCAATTGTTCCAGCAACTTTTGGTGAAAAGACTATCATTTCTCCACTTATATTTATACTTTTTGTAATTGTCTCACAAGTCCTGGATATTCTATTTTGTGTTTTTAATATATCTTTTTAAATCTTTGCATTCAGTTTTAGAAGTTTCTATTGAACTTTCTTCAAACTCACTGATGTTTTCCCTTTGCAGTGTTTAGTCAATTTATGAGCTCATCAAAGGCATTCTTACTTTCTGTTACCGTGTGTTTTATCTCTAGCATTTCCTTGTGATTATTTGTTAGATTTTTCCATTTCTTTGATTACATTGCCCGTCTTTTCTTGTATCTTTCCCACTTTCTCCATTGGAACGCTTAGTATATTAGCCACAGCTGTTTTAAATTCCTGGTCTAACATGCACACATATGTTTATTGCAGCACTATTCACAATAGCAAAGACTTGGAATCAACCCAAATGTCCATCAGTGACAGACTGGATTAAGAAAATATGGCGGCCGGGCACGTTGGCTCAAGCCTGTAATCCCAGCACTTTGGGAGGCTGAGGCGGGCGGATCACAAGGTCAGGAGATTGAGACCATCCTGGCTAACATGGTGAAACCCCGTCTCTACTAAAAAATACAAAAAACTAGCCAGGCAAGGTGGCGGGCGCCTGTAGTCCCAGCTACTCGGGAGGCTGAGGCAGGAGAATGGTGTGAACCCGGGAGGCGGAGCTTGCAGTGAGCTGAGATCTGGCCAGTGCACTCCAGCTTGGGTGACAGAGCGAGACTCCGTCTCAAAAAAAAAAAAAAAAAAAGAAAATATGGCACATATACACCATGGAATACTATGCAGCCATAAAAAAGGATGAATTTGTGTCCTTTGTAGGGACATGCAGCTGGAAACCATCATTCTCAGCAAACTATCGCAAGAACAGAAAACCAAACACTGCATGTTCTCACTCATAGGTGGGAGTTGAACAATGAGATCACTTGGACACAGGAAAGGGGAACATCACACACTGGGGCCTATTGTGGGGAGGGGACAAGGGGGAGGGATAGCATTAGGAGATATACATAATGTAAATGATGAGTTAATGGGTACAGCACACCAACATGGCACATGTATACATATGTAACAAACCTGCATGTTGTGCACATGTACCCTAGAACTTAAAGTGTAATAATAAAAAAAAATTTAAAAAAATGAAATAAATTCCTGGTCTAACAATTCCAATATATCTGCCACATTTGACTTTGGTTTTGATGATTGCTCTGTCTTCAGAATGTGTTTTTGGATTGTAGTATACTTTGTCGTGATACTTTGTCACGATTGTAGTATACTTTGCTTGATAGGATTTATTGGGTAAAAGAAACTGTGGTAAAGAGGCTTTTAATGTGAGAGTTTATCTATCTAGGAGTTATACTGTGTTTACTGTTTGTTATAGTTGTAGGTGTCAGAGATTAAATTTCTTCTGGCATCCTTGTTTTCTCTCCCCTGCTGTCTTTATGTTTCCCTAGAGACTTTTTCTTAAATAAGGTCTGAGATATGCATTTCTTCCAGCTATATCCCCCTGTTGTTAAACAGGAGCTCTATTGACGTATTGGTGAGGCGTGGAGGAAAGGGGAGTGCTTGTTGTCTTACGATTAGAATTCAGTCATGTAGTGAGCCTGTACCCTGGGCTGGGACCTCCACAAGTGCTTCTCATTCCTCTCCTCCTTAGGTGAGACAGGAAGGATAGAGGGGTCTAGACTTTGGTATTTCCCTTTCCCCAGATTGGTTAGGCTTTAGTAAAAACCCCAGTCAGTTAGGATCTGGTAAAATAGTTTATTTTGAGAGTAGGATTTGTTATGAAGAACAGAATTCTCTGGGCATACTTCAAAATCACAATTTTACCTCCCTGCTGAAAGCAAGAGGGGATTTTTCTCTGACCTTCACTATGAGAAGCTGGTAGAGATCCTGGAGGAAAAATTCACAAAACATGGGGGCTCCACTAAGACTGGCCTCTCTTGGAGTTTTAAACCCTACGACTTGTTCTTGCTGAGCTCCCAGCAATCTTTCAGCTACAGTTTAGATTTTACTACTCCAATACTGGTTCGATAGAGGTTTCTGCTCTGGTAAGTTGTGATTCTCTGTATCAGTCTGTTTCTTTAATTTTGGGGGCAGTGGTTTGCCCCATGACCTCAATTCTCTGATAGATCTATGAAGAGTTGCCGATTTTCAGTGTGTTCAGTGTTTTTTATTGTTAGGAGCATAGCCAACAACTTCCAGTTTTTTATACGCTGAACCAGAAACTGGGAGTCTGTTCTGACTAGCTGTTTGGCAATTGCATTGTGGCTTAATATAATCAATATTTCAGTTTGTTTGAGTTCAATAGGCTGTGGCTATAAAAATATCCTGCTTGGCTTTCATAACAAAGAGAGCCAGGCTATTTTAATTTCCGTACTTTACGGAGTTGTATGTGGGCATCAGATAAATAATTTGTTTAAAAGTATTTTCTAAGATTTTTTTCTAAGTATTTTTCTAAGATATTTTCTAAGTATTTTTAAATACTTTTGTTTAAAAGTATTTTCCAGAATTACTTTTTTCCTTTTTCTTTCCTTTCCCTCACTCCTTCCCTTCCCTTCCCTTCCCTCCCTCCCTTCCCTTCCTCCCTCCCTTCCCTTTCCTTCCTTCCTCCTTCCTTCCTTCCTTCCTTCCTTCCTTCCTTCCTTCCTTCCTTCC
>NC_045440.1:25202757-25465971 GCF_002776525.5 Piliocolobus tephrosceles | reverse complement strand
TCCTTCCTTCCTTCCTTCCTTCCTTCCTTCCTTCCTTCCTTCCTTCCTTCCTTCTTTCCTCTTTTCTTCATTACATCAATCTGACACTAAAGTTACTTCTTTTCTTTGTGATAAGAATAATGGATGTTATTGCCAACATTTTATGAATATGTGAATCTAGATTTCACATGACTTGCCTCAGGCCATCTCACTGGTCCCTGGCTGAGAGAAGAGTGGAAAAGTTAACTTCCTTCTTCAGTTCTCTTTAAACTTTTTTCAGGATGAACCCAGAACCTATTGTGGGGAGAAAGAGCTCAGAGATATTTTAAAGGACACGTCGCTCGTTCATATTTTTATCCCATGCCCTCACCATGTCTCCAAAGTAGGTGCTAAATATAATATTGTAAGTAATAATAGCTATGATTTATAGCAGAACAGGTATTTCTTTTTTTTTTTTTTTTTGCTTTATGGAAATTATTTTTATTCCCCCCACTCTAGGAATGTTGGGTTCAAAATGCACATTCAATTAACTTTAAATATCCATATAATCATCACAAGGGTAATAATAATAAACTACCTGTTTTAAGATATTTTTGTTTTTCAAAACTGAATACTTTCAGATGATTGGTTATTTAAAAATAATGCCTTATTTAATACCAAATATCAAATAAAACAATAAGATGGTCCAGAATTCTTGGTATGAAAAGTAAATATTTTCAAATTTAACCTTATGAAATACAAAACAGATACTGAACTAGGATTTTAAATTAATGTCTATCTTTTTACCTAAAACAATGATTTTTCAAATTTAAAAATTGCATATAACACAATTCAAAATGTCATTTTCTCCAGTTGAAAAGTAATAGAAAAAGAGTTAATTTTGTCTACTAATTTTATATAATACATAATGTAAAACACATCTATAATGTTTGTATTTTATTTATTTATTTATTTTATTTTACTTTAAGTTCTGGGATACATGTGCAGAACGTGCAGGTTTGTTACACAGGTATACATGTGTCGTGGTGGTTTGCTACACTCATCAACACATCATCTTGGTTTTAAGCCCTGCATGCATTAGCTATTTGTCCTAATGCTCTCCCTTCCCTTGCTTCCCACCCCCTGACAGGCCCCAGTGTGTGATGTTCCCCTCCCTGTGTCCATGTGCAGAACAGGTATTTCAAATATACAGTTTGTGTTAATCCTCCCAAAAATAAAAGGAAGTAGACATATTTCCACTTTATTACTAGTGAGAAAACTAGCGGTAACTTGCTCAGGGGTGTGCAGAAGTATACAGGATGGCCATTCATTAAGTGCTCATCAGATTCTAACGTTGTTCTTCTTCGAGCTGTACAAAACTGCCAAGCTCTGGGGTCACTGCCATACAGTGGGCTCTACTTATTTCCCTGCTCATTGAAGGGAAAATACAAAACTAAAACTCAGATCCCCATCTAGAAACAAGAAGCATACATGCAGTCTACTTGGGAGGTAGCCTCAAACCCTGAATTCTATGAATGCTGCAACTGGATGTTTGAGAGAAATATTTCTTGCATCCTTGTTACAAGTACATATCCAGTATAAGCCATTTTTTCTTCAGGCGAATGTGATATATGAAAATCTCCATTTGCAGAAAAGATAAATTAGAGGATATTTGCTTTGCCCAAGAATTTCTTTGAATCGCAGCTCCCGTTGCCTTAAAATGTAACACAATGGAAACAAATCATTCCATATTCATTTAGCAGCACCAGGACTCTTGCTCGCAGCAATTCTCCAAAATATTTTACGCTCTGTTGATATGCCAACAAAAACGTTCTGACTTCAGTGAGGATGAAGTAGCATTTTTACACTGAGTTACTGTATTAAGGCACGGTACTGGGTATCAGCATGAACTCTCACAAGAAATATGAGTGCAGTATGATAGTTTTCATTTTACAGATGAGCAAACCAGGACTCAGGGAATTTTAAGTAATTCACCCAAAATTATACAGTCAAGGGTATGAAGGACAGGCATCCCTCAGTATCCATGGGGGATTGATTGACTCTGGGATCTCTGAAGATACCAAAACCCAAGGATGCTCAAGTCCCTGATAGAAAATGGCATAGTATTTGCATGTAAACTGGGCAAGACCAACACAGTGGCTCATGCCTGTAATCCCAGCACTTTGGGAGGCTGAGGCGAGTGGATCACTTGAGGTCAGGAGTTTAAGATCAGCCAGGCCAACATGGCAAAACTCCATTTCTATTAAAAATACAAAAATGAGCCAGGCCTGGTGGCACGCACCTGTAATCCCAGCTACTTGGGAGACTGAGGCAGGAAAATCACTTGAACCTGGGAGGTGAAGGTTACAGTGAGCTGAGATCTTACTGTTGCATTCCAGCCTGGGCAACAGAGGCTCCGTCTCAAAAAAAAAAAAAAAAAAAAAAAAAAAAAGAAACATATAAAAACCCCCAAAACCCCCAAAACAAAAAACTGCACATTCTCCAATATACTTCCAGTCATTTCTAGATTACTTTATGATACCTAATACTACATAAATGTTATATAAGTAGTTGTTAGACTGTATTGTTTAGGGAATAATGACAAGAGAAAAATCTGTACATGTTCGATGCAACCATCCTTTTTTTAGAATATATTTTTGATCTACAGTTGAATTCATGGATACAGAATCTGTGGATGCGGAGGGTTGACTGTAATTGCTAGCTTTACGGAGCAACTACTCTACCCTAGGCATTATCCTAAGCACATTATATGTTAACTCATGAAAGCCTCAGAACAGCTCTTCTGGTAAATACCAGTAATAGCCTCAAGTTACAGAAAAGAGAACCGAGGTAGAGTGTTTAGTAACTTTCCTTAGATCCCAGAAGTAGTAAGTGGTGGATGTGAGTTTTAAATTTAGGCGATCTAGTCAAAGTACATGCTCATAATCATATTGTTTCCTGAGTGGATGTGTTAAATAAGAACACAGTGCAACCACTAATTTTAAAGCATATTTACTTTAATAGACCCCCAAATTTTGTTGGTCTGCACAACACTGAGAGGAAATCCAAACAACCAACAAAGGCCCTATGTATTTTGATAGCAAGAGGTAAACCAGCTGGAGTGAATGTACCCTATGCTAGAAAGGCGGGCTACAAGCATCTCAGATACAGAATTCACAGTTGGTTTTGTTTTTCTCATTCTGAGGAAGGTAGTTCTAAATGTGGTTTGAAGGGCTTAATAAGATCTGTATTAAAAAAAAATTCTGTTCTGCCTTCCTTACCGCATTGGCTTCCATTTGGGTCGGTTACCTCGTGGTCACAAAGTGGCTGCTGTTGTTGCTTCGAGAATTATATCCTCACACAACTGCATCCACAAGCAGGAAGCAGTTTCTCCTGCCCACCTCTTCTTCTTTGGGAAGAAAATCCAAATCTGTACACTTCTCTTCAGGTCTTTTGGCCTCATGTGGTCATGTTCTATGTTCAGGTTGCCAGGCTGGTAGAGGGTAGGGAAGACTTCCTCCAGAAGGGCCAGGCTGCAGTGGTAGGCTGCAGGCGTGTCACATCTGTTCTAACACTGCTGCTCACCCCTTGACATTCTGTGCTGATTACAACACATGGCAGACGCGGAGCTTAAACCGGAAAAGGACTTTGCAACGTCTCCAAAGGGCTGTTGTCACCGGATAGAAGATCTCTTAGATTTGTGGCATTCCAGGTCAAAGGTTTGGGTAGGTGGCTAAAACAGAAGACCAAAGAGGTATTTAGCGGGTTGGGGAAAAGAAGGCGGAGATGGGTCGAGAAAAATAGGTGGTGGATTTTTATCTGACATGGGTTAGGCTAGAGATGGCAAAATATTTTCATTTCTTATGCCAACTTCAATCACTGGAGCTATCTGTAGGCTCTGGGAACCCTGTTTTAGGAAGAATTCTGCTGGTAGAGGGAACATTGGCACTTCTAGTCTCTATATTGAGACTGAAGTAGGAGGTCAGGCTGTCAGTAAGGAAGATGCATGGAGCAGCTCTTGAGTAGGAAGCCAGTATAATGCCTCCCCCACTAAGAAAGCTTCCAGGTCTCATGTTCAGGACTAGACTGTGACTGAACCTATCTCTGCGAATTGCCAATTCTGAAGCAGTTATTATTCCAGATATTGCTGATTAAATGGGGAGCCCAGAATGTTCATCATTCTGCAATCAAAACTATAGTGGGCCAGGCACGGTGGCTCACGCCTGTAATCCCAGGACTTTGGAAGGCCGAGGCGGGTGGATCACCTGAGGTCAGGAATTCGAGACCAGCCTGGCCCACATGGAGAAACCCCATCTTTACAAAAATACAAAAATTAACCAGGCATGTTGGCACATGCCTGGAGTCCCACCTACTCAGGAGGCCGAGGCAGGAGTATTGCTTGAACCCAGGAGGTGGAGGTTGCAGTGAGCCAAGATCATGCCACTGCACTCCAGCCTGGGTGACACAGCGAGACTCCATCATAAACAAACAAACAAACTATAGTGGCATAATATCCTGACATGTTCTTGACAAATCTATTGACTTAATGTTTCCTTCATTTAATCACAGACTTTTGGGCTAGACAATCCCTTAGAGACCATTAGTCCATACCCCTCATTTGCCAGATGAGGAAATTAATGCCTAGAGAGAGAATGTGACTCTTCCAAGATCATACAGATCACACAGTGGTAAGGGCAACATTTCAGTTCAAATCTTTTAATTCAAAAGTTATTTCAGATTGCCCAGACTGCATCTTCAAAGAGCAAAGCAGGCAACTTAAACCACGAGGAAATACATTAGAGATGGTAGATCAATAGGACGGAAGGAGCACAGGGTCTGGTAACTGTAGGCTCCGACATCCTCCCCTCTTCAACAGAGCCACTCAGGTGCAGCCTCTGCAACTTGTTCTTCCACTGCTTCCCCTCCCATAATTGGTGCTATGTAAGCTTTAATAATTCAGGTGTCTGACTGATGACATATTGATGAAAAGCCAAAGATGTCCAGCAAAGCCTAGATCCTTCTGTACTTACGCAAATAGTATCACTGAACGCCACAAGCTCACTAGGGAAAAATTGCATGGCGGGTGGGAGGGTATCTCAGAATACAGGGAAACCAAACAACATTTTGAGTGCTGTTCTAGACATTGTGCTAGGTGCTGAGAGACAATGCTGGGTAAATACAGTTGTGGCCTTTGTTCATGGAGCAAAGACACTGGAGGGGAAGACAGAAAAAATACCTGAAAATTAGGCTGGAATAAAAGTGATAAGTTCTCTATAGGGAAGGACATGGTGCTAAGAGGATGTGCACCTGGGAGACCTGACCTAGTCTGGGAGGGTAGGAAAAGCTTCCTCCAAAAAGGTCAGTCTACAGTGGTAGGCTGATGTGTCACATCTGTTCTAACACTGCTGCTCACCCCTTGTCATTCTGTGCTGAATGCAACACATGGCAGAGGCAGAGTTTAAACTGGCAAAGGATTTTGATATGTCTCCAAAGGGCTGTTGTTGCTGGATAGAAGGTCTTTTAGATTTGTGGCATTCCAGGTCAAAGGTTTGGGTAAGTGGTTAAAAGAGAAGACCGAAGAGGTGTTTAGCGAACTGGGGAAGGAAAGGAGGAGATGGATAGAGAAAAACAGGTGGTGGATTTTTATCTGATGTGGATTCGTCTGGAGATGGGAAAATATTTTCATTTCTTATACCAGCTTCAATCACTGGAGCTAACTGTAGGCTTTGGGACCCTGTTTTGGGAAGAATTCTGAGACTTCATCTGGACTCAGTGCAAAAGAGCCCTGTGATTGATGGGAGCCATCTGATGTGAGTACAGGAGGAGAAGGAAATGGTGAAACACCTGCCATGTATTTGACATTTCTGACATGGGCAAAACCATATCATCAAAACTTAGTACTGCTGAAAAAAGATGAGTTTTGGACTTGCATTAAATCTTAGCTCTAAAAATGTGTAGCTGTGTGATATTGTGCAAATTAATATCTCCAAGTTTTACCCTTCTGTAACATGGGAATACCATCTCAAAGCATTTTTGCTACATCTCATGCTGATAGAAACAGATTGAAGGCAGGCACTGAGGGTTGACTTGACGCTCCCTTCCCAAGAAAAGCTGCACAACCTCAACTCAAGAGAGCAGAGGGGATCTAGAAGTAGCCCGCAAATACATCCTGTATTCATTTTCTCTTGCCGCTGTAACTCAGCAGCTTAAAGCTCTACCCATTTAGCAGCTGTGGTTCTGTGGTTTAGGATTCTAGCCTGGGTTCTGCTGGATCTCTCAGGGTCTCATGACATTGAAACCAAGGGGTTGGCTAGGCTAGACTCCTATCTGGAAGTTATGGGAAAGGTCCAGTTCCAAGCTCATTCATGTTGGCAGCTTCCGGTTCCTCCCGGTCGTAGGTCTGAGGTCCTCTGTTCCTTGCAGGCTGCAGCTGGGACCTGCTCGTGCAGCTGGAGGTCACTCACATTCCTGCTTATGTGGGATCTGCATTTTCAAGCCAGCAAGGACCCATCTAATCCTTATGCTTCAAATCCTCTGCCCCTCCCTTCTGCTTTAAAGGGCTACTGTCCTTAAATCAGTTCCACCTGGATAATCTCTGTGGCGCTGTTCTAAGGATAGCTTGGAGTCAACTGATTTGGGAGTTCAATGACACCTGCAAAATCTCTTCACAGCATCAACTAGACTGGTGGCTGGTTTAAGAACCCCATTTCCATCAGATGGGTATCTTGGGGGGCCATCTTTGGGGTTCTGCACACCACACACCCTAACTTGGAGAAAGGTGGTGGCAGGTTCAGGAACACAAGGAAACACATGCTTCTTGAAATTCCTCCTGCCAGTAAGGAGCAACCTAATCTGAAAGCAGTGGGAGGAACTGGAGGCTGGGGTCCCGCAGGGCTCTTTCAGGCAGAAAGCCAGAGGGCCCTAGGGGCTCTCCCTCCACTGTCCTAGGAGAAGAGTGCCTCCAGAAACAAAGCCAGGGAAAAAGCCAGGCACAGCCGCCTGGGAACCTTGTAGTGAGGTCAAACCATAGACAAGATTTGATAGGGAAAACTTCAACAAAATATGCAAAAGAGACTGCATAGGGATAGATTTTGCCTCCTGGGGCTCCCTCAGGATTTTTTCTTTTCAGTCACCTCCAGCTGCTGTGTCACTGAATGGTAATGTAGATGATTACCAGCCAGTCCTTTAGCTTATGTTCTGTCATAAAGACTCCACAGAAACAAGAGAGACGCAAAATGGCCCCAAAGAGACTCACTGATGCCAGTGTCATGTAGAATTGTCCTTGTTCAAGGATGTGTCAACAGGGAAAATGCAATCTGAGACTGAAAAGAGACAAAAGCACAAAACAAGGCTTTCATAGCACTAAGTTGCATAGGAATGATTGGAATTGCTTTGAGAAATGTTCATTAACATAGAAAAAAGAAATATATTTTAAATAGCATCTGTTTTGTCTCAATAAAATTCCAGAAGCTATGGACCAAATTAATGATAAAAGGTAAGAAAATAGATTTATGTGAAATGGGCTGAGAAGGGAAAAAAAATATAAGAAGATCCCTATGATATTGGGAAGTATTTCAGGAAAATAAATATGTATCAGAATTGAGGCATGCATTAGAATTGGTTATACATATATACACACATTTTTATTTGTAAGTGAGTAAATAAGTAAACTCACCATGAATACAATAGTCAAGCCAAGGTGGAAAATTATGCCAGAATCCACAGGAAAAAGACAAATGAAAACTTTAAAAGTGAAGAAGACATGAACAAAATGTATGATGTATTAATAAGTATTCTTTTGGTATAGATGCTAGAAACTCATCTATCAAATCAAATGAATTTAAATATTAAAGGGACTTTATGGGGTCTCATAGCCAGGAGGACTCAGAGTGCTTTGACTTCAAGGGTATTGCTAGACTGCTGTTTCATAACTGGCTATCTTAAACTATTTTTATGTTTATATCGATCAACTTTTATCCCTTGTGGCATGGGGTGAAACCTTCATTTTAAAGGTTATATTTGTCTACTTATTTCCTCACTATTCATTGAGTACTAAAGTAGATAAAGTGGATCTCATTAAAGAGTTCATGAGGGATATTTATTTTCCAGATCAAATGCATTTCTTTTTTTAAAAATTTTTATTTTATTTTATTTTAAGTGCTGGGATATATGTATAGGACGTATAGATTTGTTACATAGATAAATGTGTGCCATGGTGACTTGTTGCACCTCTTAACCCATCACCTAGGTGTGAAGTCCCACATGCATTAGCTATTTACCCTGATGCTCTTCCTCCCCTCTCCCTTAAATCCATTTCTTGAAGACCAAATTTATGCTTCTATTTCTACTTTCTCCTTCCTACTTTTCCATCTTAGCTTTCTATCATGTATCGAGAATTTCCCACTAGGATTGGGAATTGTTTTCCATTGAGATAAGGATGGCGGTTTATTTCTGTGCCAATTCTTTATAGTCATGCTATTTCTGAGAATGAGGAGGATCTATCTGTGCAGTAAGGAAGTCTTGGTATTCTAAGGGCCAGGCATTGCCCCTCAAAGCTGTCTGGGAGCTTGCAGGAGAGAGTTATGCCCACCAGGTGGTGCTCTGGCTGTTTTCTTTCCAGGAGCTTGAGCAACAGTTCTGCAAAAATGTATACTTTCACAAGAAAGGCTGTTACCATTGGTAATTGGGATAGGGTTGCTATAGTGATGAGAGGGTGTTGGGATGTTTATGGCTTTGGAAGAGCCGATGCCTGTGAGCTATCAGATTATATCCTTTGATAATAATGGCTGGCATAGCAAGGTCATGAAAATCCACCAAGATTGTGCAAACTGCAGTGGTCGCTATTCTTTGCATGTTCTTCTGTGATTTATGAGCTGTAACTGGAGTGTTGAGAGTGACAGAAAGTACTTCTTTTAACATGCTTATCTTATTCCATAGTGGATTTTTGCCATTTTCTGTTCATGTTTTATCTCCACCACCAGCATTTCTCAGTGTGGTTTTCATAAAAATGCTCCACGAAGAAAGGTTCCATTGGTCCAACAAGTGTGTGAAAGATTGCCTGTTAATGCTCTTGGAGATTGACCACATACAACAGCATATTAAAATATATGAGAATCCTGTTTCATCCCCAAAATTCACATGACAATCAAACCCTTCCAATGGAATAGTCACTAACACATAGGGAATCTATCTTCATTTTCTTCCTTTAAGGTTAATAAATATTATATTACATACAGGTTCGATTGTAATTTAATATGCTTATATAGGTCTCCCCAACATGGTGTTGAGTTTTTTTTTTTTTTTTTTTTTTTTCAGAGTCTTGCTCTGTCACCCAGGCTGGAGTGCAGTGGCATGATCTCAGCTCACCACAACCTCCACCTCCTGGGTTCAAGCAATTCATCTGCCTCAGTCTCCCGAGTAGCTGAGATTACAGGCGCCCGCCATGATGTCTAGCTAATTTTTGTATTTTTAGTAGAGATGAGGTTTTGCCATGTTGGCCAGGCTGGTCTTGAACTCCTGATCTCAGGTGATCCGCCTGCCTCAGTCTCCCAAAGTGCTGGGATTACAGGCGTGAGCCATGGCGCCTGGCCAAGTTCTTTTTCTTTGGTACCAACCTAGCAAAGGCTTAGTGCATAACGGAGGCTCAATAAATATTAATTGTCGTTTTGGGGCGTCTAAGAAATATTTTCCAATTGGATTATCTATTCATGAATACTACTGATTGCAATTATTCCTATAAATGATCTTTAATGATAAATTTTATTGGACAAGTCAATCCAGTGTCCAAGACATGGCTAACAACATTAGTAATAAGTCATTCGTACCTTAGCCCGGGATTATTACCATATTCTTGAAAGACTGAAACACTTTCACTTCTTTACTCTCCATTAATTTTCTACTTCATCACATTTTCCTCGATGTTTTAGGATCAATATGTTGCTAGCCATTTTTCAGAAAAACACGTTTCTTCTTGTGAATAATCAATTTATGATTGATGATAAAATGTAACCCATTAAAATCCCACGAAAATGCAAGAACACTGAGTGTTTGCTTGTATATGTCTTGTCTCCCCAGGGAGTCATCCTCACTAACGGTTTATTGTGTGTATATTGCCATGTCTCCTGCATTTTTTTGGAAAGTGTCACATATGTCTGAACCTCCTCCCGATGGCCAAAGAAGAACAATAGCATGGCACCTGAAGGGGATGCCCTGTCACAGTCAAAGCCTGTGACAGGGCACGACACGGAAGGTATTTGACTGCTTTCCTCTGGGTAACATTATGCTATTTCCATTCACGGGCGTCTTCAAATATGGCAGCCTCTGTTTGATTTTGGATTTAAACAGATCTAGGCTCAAAAATGTTTCCCTACAACTTACAAGTTGCACGAGATGAGCGAGGATACATCTGAGTCTTCATTTTCTCATTTCTGAAGTGGGGGTGATAAAACTCACTGAATGGGGTACTTTGAGAATCAAGTGTAATAATGTATGTAAAAAAACAGCAAAGTGCCTGATATGCAGCTAGGTGCTCAATAAATGTTACATCTCCATTTGCTTTCTTTTTCCATTGTTTGCCTTTCTCCCAATGTCACTGCAACAAACAACAGTGGAATTCTGGGTTGCAGGATGGGAAGAAAATAGCAGCGAAAGACACCAACATCTAGAGTGGGATTTAAACATCCTCACTTTTAAATTTCTACTCTTTCCAAGCTCCACTTGATGAATCTGGAGCTGACAAATCCTCCCACCTCTCCCTCTCTGCTTTATATTCTTTTATTTCCAGTACACACAAGTACTGGTATTTTAGGCTCCCAAACCATATAAATCTAGCAAAGGTGTTTTGGCTGGCAGTGCTCCTAGGGTCATAGGTGGAAGCTTATTCATTATAAAACAGAAGCTTTCACAATTTTACCTTGTTGTTCATGCTCAATGGCCACTTTTTGTTAGGTGATTAAGGTTCGCGTTCACCTGTTTTTCTGAGCTCATTTCTCTTGTCCAATTCCTTGGCATCCATTGGCTCAGCTACCATCTTGTCTTGCTCCTATAACATGGGCTGACTTTTTCCTTGGTGCTTATCTATCCATATATATATATATGTTGAGACGGAGTCTCGCTCTGTCACCCAGGCTGGAGTGCAGTGACCTGATCTCAGCTCACTGCAAGCTCTGCCTCCCGGGTTCACGCCGTTCTCCTGCCTCAGCCTCCCGAGTAGCTGGGACTACAGGCCCCCACCACCTCGCCCGGCTAGTTTTTTGTATTTTTTAGTAGAGATGGGGTTTTACCGGGTTAGCCAGGATGGTCTCGATCTCCTGACCTCGTGATCCGCCTGTCTCGGCCTCCCAAAGTGCTGGGATTACAGGCTTGAGCCACCGCGCCCGGCCTCCATATTTTTTTTAACTCTCCAGTTGACGCTAAATTGACAGATTCCTTTTGATCAAGCCTACAAGTTATTTTACCCAAAGGTGGACAATTGACTTCTACTTAGGATATTTTAGTTACAAATTAATATTTGTCCTAGATTTCACTGGTAATCAATGCATTATTCCTTTTCAAACCTAGTGGATCAGCTTAATGACTTTAATTACCAGCCTAAATAAGAATCAATGATCCACACATTTGGTTATTCCAATAGATTATTTGACTGGAGGGAGGGCTGCATAATGATAATTTTTTTTTCAAAATCATTAATTCTTAGTTTTACAATACACAATCTTATAGACATATATTTTGGTTTTTATACTAATAATCCTCATTATAAATCAGGCAGAAATATATCTGAGATCTTTTTCAGTTAGCTGTTTCAAGTTCACAAATTTACTGCAGTTTGAAAGAATTTGAGGATAAAGATTATAAAGAAGTTTCATGTATACAGATTGATAGTATTCAGTTGAGAGTTACCTTAAATATTTCTTTGTGAATTTTAGGCCTATTTTATTTCATTTCCCAATTGGATGGGTTATGGGAACCATATCTCATTTAGTAACATGGCGTCCAGCCCATGTTGTTGCACTTGCAGGGAATAGTAAATGAATGAACTGTGTGTCCATCTGTTACCTGTTCAAATTTGCTTTTACTTTCCAGTCTAAGACAGGGGACCTTCTGGTTCCTTTGGTCCCTGGGGAAGAAAAAGCCTTTCTTTCTATATGTAGCTTATTACTTCATTGTGCTTCAAAACAGTAACCCATTCCCAAACTCAGTGGTACTCAGGGTCTGCTGACTGACTCTGAGGGCACATCTCTGGTCCCTGTGTGTACAGTGCCTATTCAGTTACTATCAGTTGTGGCTTCTCTTCACTCTTCTTCCCCTAAAATCTCCCAGGTCCTCCAAATTTTAAGATCTTTCATGTTTTTCTTCCCAGGGTTTACCAACTAACCATCATTGCTGAATGACCACATGCCTTATCAGGGAATAATTTATTCATACACCACCTTCTGGTCATTATCAGGCCTTGAACAAACAGTACCTTGGCATCAACAAAATTATCTTCTTTGTCTGAGATACAGTTGCTTTCTCTATAACATGGCGATAATAGAAAACACTTCTTTTTAAGAGTGTAATGAGCATTAATCACATAACCTATGCGAAGTTCCTAGCACATTTTGGCAAACATTATGAGCATTCCAGGAATGTTAGTTTCCTGTTCCACCCTTATTTTCTTTCTTCCTCTTTCATTATTTTCTTTCTCCCTCCTTCCCTTTCTGTCTCTCTTTTTTCTTCCCTTCTTTTTTTTCTGTTTTTCTCCCTCTGAACTATACATGAATCTTTTTGGTATCTTTGAAGACTATGCTTCTCTTTTTCCTCTTTCCATTCACTCAGAAGAAGAGAAAGAGGAGAAAGGAAGAAGTTACACAAAGATTTTCTTTTATCAGAAAAAGTCCAATAAAATGATTGCCTTAAGTTGCATTAGGGGGAGCTCCAGGCTTTCTCCTGGGTTCCACCCTCCTTTTGGTTCTGGGAGCTGTGCCCCGGCATCAGGCACACAGGGACACATTTAGGACTTTGGGTTAGGAGTTGGTGCTCTCAAGGGAGAAAACCAAGAAATCAAAAATTACTCACACTTGGGATTGCCTCCTTGTTTTTCTTGAGTCAATTCCCCTTTCAGACTGTTTCTCTTTGTAATTCTTTTCTAATTTGGCTGATGTAGGATGGTGTGGTACTTTCTCTTACTTTCAAGAAGGCAGCACTCCATAGTGCCCTCCATCTCTCAGAAGACAAAGTGGTAACCAAGTTGGAGCCCAGAAAAAAGGGTCTTGAGGCAGACAATTTAGGCCTGTCTATAAACTGGATGAAAAAGACCTCTCCCCAGTAAAAGTAGCCCAAGTTATCTCAGCAGAGTATAGAAATAGAAAAAGTAGCTTAGCCAAAGTCGAAACATGGATTATACTGTTCCTTTTAATCAAATATCCCCAAGAAAAAGAATATATGTATGTATGTGTGTGTCTATATCTATATCTATATCTATATCTACATCTATTTGCCTTAGGGTGCTAGAGGGTGAATATAGTTATGAAGGATGCTGATTCAGAGCTGGGTTCAGGGTTCTCTTCTGCCGGATACAAGAGGAACTGTTACTTGAGAAAGGACTTTAGCAGATTGGAGGGCCTGCTATGAAAATAGAAGGCTGATCATTTGGAAGAAGAATCACATAGGTGACTGAAACTGTATAAATAACTACAAATCAAGTGCACAAAGTCCCAAATGAGCAAACATGGCTCATGCATTAAGGGAGTTTCTCAAGCTGTTATCTGATACTGGTGGGAAAAAGATACATCTAATTCTCTTACTCAACTGGTCTCTAGCTGTGGAACTGTGCTGGGAAACTTTGGAATTGGTGGATATCCTGGGATTGTGTGATGGTAATGAAGATTACAATGTGAGTAATACTTATGATGATAAGATATATGGAAATGGATGAAAAGGAAGGAAAGGAGATCAAAATAAAACATGTCATATAAAGAAAATAAGATTATTGATACAATGAATTATTTTAATAAAATATGTTTAAAATACAGGGAAAAAGTGAGGCTACATAACAATCAGAGGTTAGCGTTTAAGAGGAAAAATGTAATTGTCATTGTCATAGAGGCTATGTGCTGAAAAAGATATCAGAGACAGAACCTATGGGACCGATAGAACCCTTGACTATATACCTCAAGAGATGGGAGGTCAAGATGGAAGGATCATTTGAGCCCAGGAGTTCAAGACCAGCCTGTGCAACACAGTGGGACTCCATGTCTACAAAAAATTTAAAAAGACTTAGCCAGGTGTGGTGGCATGTGCCTTTGGTCCCAGCTAATTGGGAAGGTGAGGTGGGAGGATTTCTTCTACCTAAGTGTTTGAAACTGCAGTGAGCTTTGATTGTGCTACTGCAATCCATCCTGGGTGGCAGAGCAAGAACCTCTCTCTCTCTCTCTCTCAAAAAAAAAAAAAAGAGAACTCAGAAGAAAACGTATAGATAAAAGTAATTTTAGGAGAGTTAAGCCATAGCATGAACTAAGCAGTTACATCTAGTAAGAACAAGGGGGAGATTCAGATCATGGTGAGTGAGATAGGAAACTTCAAAACCAGGATAAACCTTCCCAGTAAAAACAATTAGAATAGCTGCACTATACTATATACATGAAGCCATAGGTGGTGAGCTGAGTACATAGTGACAACTTCTGCTTTTAGCCAGATTGGAGAAACTAGTATCAGATTTATCCTGCCTTAAACAACTAAAAAATTGGACATATATGAAACAGGACAGCAGGCAGCACAAGATAATGGTGCCTAAGGGGAAAAAGATGATCCCAAGGATGTCCCTAGTCTTTTTATTATAGTGTTTTCAGGTTGCAGTGAAGAGAAGAGAAACTCAGTCAATGCCTAGAGGTCTGCCCAGGTTGATGAAAGAGATTGGGGTGTGAAGATGCCAAGGCAGAGTTTGCATGACAAAGTACTGAAGAAGAGAGAGAGATGTGAATGGAGAGATATGGAGATCTTCAGAAGGTCTCTTTTGGATCTACAGCTGCATACTGATCTGCTCATGCAAGCGAATAAACTACCCAATACCAGGAAAACATCTACACAAAGGAAATACAGGGACCAATCCCTGGCACCCTGAAAGGACTGAAAGTAATTTGTGTTCCCATGAGCCAGAATGGAAACCCTAGCAATTCATAGAGTATGCCATATAACACGCAGGAAGGTATTGGGTCAATAGTGGGGCAAAATTAGCCCTAACAACACTTCAAATAAAGTCTTGGAAAGATCAATCTATTACCAAGTTACTTGACTGTGTCCCAAAATAAAGGTAAGAGTATTTATAGGAATACAAAAATATCCAGCAAAGGCTGGGTGCAGTGGCTCACGCCTGTAATCCCAGCATTTTGGGAGGCTGAGGCGGGTAGATCACATGAGGTCAGGAGTTCGAGGCCAGCCTGGCCAACATGGTAAAACCCCATCTCTACTAAAAATACAAATAAATTGATCAGGCATGGTGATGTGTGCCTGTAATCCCAGCTACTCAGGAGGCTGAGGCAAGAGAATTGCTTGAACCCGGGAGACAGAGGTTTCAGTGAGCTGAGATCATGCTACTGTACTCCAGCCTGGTGACAAGAGTGAAACTCCATCTCGAAAAATAAAAAAGCCAGTGCATGCTACATGACAAAATTCACAATGGCTAACATCTATTAAAAAATCACTAGGCATGCAAAAGAGTGGAAGGAGAGAAGTCAATCAACAGAAGAGACTCAGAAATGCTAGCAATGATAGAATTAATAGATAAGTATATTAAAACAGTTATTAAAACCTATACATATTGATTTGTTTTTCTAAGACCACCAGAGTGCGCACAAAAGAACCAGCGAGTAGGCAAGGCTAAAAGCAAAACTGCAAATTTATTCTTTGGTCATCTAGCTTCAGGGACCCGAGCTGGGGGAAGGGGGGGGGTTTCTAATACAGTCCCGACAAGAGTGGGGGCTGAGAAAGCCCGCCCCCGGTGCATCTGCTGGGAGCAACTTTTCTAGGAGTGGAAGGGCAATAGGCGGGGCACGGGCATGTCGGGGGAGGGGGGCCGCTCCGCAGGTGCCACCAGGTAAATCTTGGTCTCCTCGAATTGACATCACCTGGTGCGTGCCTGATTAATCTGCACCTTCCCGGGCGTCAGCTGCATTCTCGCACACACGGGAAGAGTTGGTGGTGAAGAAGAACCCGGAAGTGCACCATCCTGCCTCCGTTCGTCTAAACACATATATTGAAACCTACATGTTCAAAAAGGTAAGGAAAAATCGAACATGTTATGTAGAGACATGGGAGATATATTTTTTGAAAAGACACAAACGTCTATACATGAAAAATCCAGTGTCCTAGATAAAAAAATGTAATACCTGTTGTAAAAAATTCAGGACGTGGAATTAAACACTGCCAAAGAAAAGATTAGGGAACTTAAAGTAATAGAAATAAAACTAAAATAAAACACATGAAGGACTTTTTTTTGAGAAAAACAAAACATTAGTAAGTTGTGGAATAGCTTTAAGCACCCTCATGTACAGGTAACAGGAGTCCCTGAAGGAGGAAGTTAGGGAGAAATACACTTTAAGAAATACTACCTGAAAAAATTCCAAATTTGATGAAAGCTATAAACACTCAGATGGCAAAGCTCAGATAATCTCAAGCACAAGAATCAACTTACTTAAGACCAGTGATCAAGAGAGTCTTAAAGGCAGCCAAACTTTTAAGGAGAAGAAAGCCAAGCAGTCAGGGATTGCAATAGCCATTGTAGTCTGGGTGGCAGCCTCCAGTCTTTGTAACCAATTTAGCTATTTTTGTACCTCACTTTTGTTTTCTGTCCCTAAATACTGCCTGATCACATTGTAGATCAGAGATTTTTGAACCTGTTCTGGTTCTGAGGCTGTTTAAATGATGAATTTTTCTTTTCTCTTTTCCTTACTGAAATAAATTCTACTAAATATAACTTAAGGGTTTTTCCTTCTAATAGTAATCACAGGAACCAAACAAAAAGTTTATTAAATTTAATATAATTATAGGCCAGTGACATTTCTTTTACATTTATAATCTATTTACATCTTTAAGAAATCCAACAACAGTTTATTTAAAAAACAATGGTAAGATAATTAAAAAAAAATTTTTTTTTGAGACAGAGTCTCTCTCTGTTGCCCAGGCTGGAGTGCAGTGGAGTGATCTTGACTCACTGCAACCTCTGCCTCCCGAGTTCACGTGATCCTCCTGCCTCAGCCTCCTGGGTAGCTGGGACTACAGGCATGTGCCACCATGCCTGGCTAATTCTTGTATTGTTAGTAGAGACAGGGGTTTCCCTATGTTGGCCAGGCTGGTCTTGAGCTCCTGACCTCAAGTGATCCACCCACCTTGGCCTCCCAAAGTGTTCAGTTTACAGGCATGAGCCACTGTGCCTGGCTGAGAAACATTTTTAAAAAGACATGTTCTCACTCATAGGTGGGAATTGAACAATGAGAACACTTGGACACAGGGCGGGGAACATTACACATCAGGGCCTGTCGATGGGTAGGGGGCTGGGGGAGGGATAGCATTAGGAGAAATACCTAATGTAAATGATGAGTTGATGGGTGCAGCAAGCCAGCTTGGCACATGTATACCTATGTATAAAACCTGCACGTTGTGCACATGTATCCTAGAACTTAAAGTGTATATATACATATATACACACACACTTTATATATACTTTATATGTATATATATAAAGACGTCTTTTTATATATATACTTTATATGTGTATATATATATAAAGACATACAAAGGTTGACAGAGTTTACCACTAGCAGACCATTACTATAAGAAATGTTGAAGTAAATTCTTCAGGGAGAGGAAAAATGATACTAGATGGGAATCTGGGCTTACACAGAAAACTAAAAGCATCAGAAATGATAAGTATGTAGGTAAATATAAGACTTTAAAATAATATCTTAAATCTCTTTAAGTCTTTAAAATACAATTGACTGTTTAAAGCCAAATTATTTTTGAGTTTACAACATGTATATTATGGGGTTTATACTGTGTGTAGAAGTAAAATGTATGAGAACAATGGCATGAAGCCTGGGATGGGAAAAGTGGAGGTTTACTGTTGTAAGGTTCTTATACTATGCATAAAGCCCATATTTACTTGAAAGTAGACTGTGATAAATTAACGGCACATGTTATAAACCCTAACACAACCACTAAACTAATAAAACAAAGATATATCTATGTGTGTTTATGTGTCTTTCTATGTATAAAACCACTATACACACACACAATACACTTGATGTATATATACTTTGTATATCTATATATTACATATGATGTATACTTTATATCTGTACATTATATTTAATGTATATTTTGTATAGATGCATTATATAATGTATACGTTGTATATATACTACATAGAATGTATAGTTTATATATATTTCAATGAAGTATTTAAAATGGAATCATGAAGATATTCAATTTATATGAAAGAAAGCAAAAATGAGAAAAAAAGAACAAAGAGCAGATAGAACATGTAGAAAACAAATGGCAAGATGTGGGCTTATATCTAACCATATAAATAGTCATATTAATGTAAATAGTCTAAACACCTCCAATTAAAAATTAGAGATTGTCAGATTGCATAAAAAAGCAGGACACGATGATATGCTATTGACAAACCCACTTTAAATATAAATATGCAAATAAGTTAAAGGAAAAAGGATGGATAAACATATACCATGACAACAATGATTAAATAAAAGCTATATTAATATCAGAATGAGTAGATTTTAGGGAAAAGAATAATGAAGAAAGTCATTTTATAATGATAAGGAGATAAAATTACCAAGAAGACATAGCAATTCTAAATGCTTAGGCACTTAATAACATAGATTTAAAATACATAAAGCAGAAGCTGAAAGAACTGCAAGGAGAAATAAACAAATCTGCAATTTGTCAGAGACTTCAATATCCCCTCTCAATGAATGATAGAAAAGTAAAGAGAAAATCAGTAAGAATATAGAAGATATAAACAACCCTATTAACAAAGCAGTGAAAAACGGTGAAGCCAACCAAAATCTGGGATAAGAAAGAAATCTACAGAAGTGAACCCCTGTGGCCTCTTTTCTCTTAGGGGAAACTATCAATTCAAGAAGAAATGGCTGAGTGTCTAAGAATTTGAACAGAGCTTCTGACAGCAGCCTGTGGCCAGTGGGTATAAAAATTACAGTTCAGTATGTACCAAATATGGAAGCTCCAAGAAACACGCTGGATTGAAACTTCAAGGAGCTATACCTTAGAAATAATGCTAAATAAGGAATGGATCAGGATTAACAGTTTCAAATCATTTTATTTGTGAAATTATCTTTAAGTAATCCAGAACTGCTGGTGTTCCTGGCTGTTTGCAAAAAGCAAAGGTAAATAATTTATAGAGGAATATATCAACATCCAGAACTTTAAATGTCTAGTAAACAACAAAAAACAACTAGGCTTGGGAGGAGACAAGACAAGACAATACAATAAGAACCAGAATTTAAAAACAGGTAACAGAAACAGATCCATGGTTCTAGATAATAGAGTTATCAGAGACAGAAAATCTTTATTATATTTAAGGAGATTTGTAAAAAAAGATTTTTAATATCCTCGGAGAACTGAACATTATGCAAAATGAACAAACAAAAATTCTGTATGTATAAAAACAATATTAAGAACTCAATGACTTGTAACTATATAGTTACAAGACTGTATATAATTAAAGAAAGAATTAGTAAACTGGAAGGCAGATCTGAAAAAAATAGCAAGACTGAAAAACAGAGAGAAAAAAGGATGGAAAACAGAGAAGAGAGTGTAAGAGACATAGGGAGTGCATACATGCACACTTTGGACTCTCAGAAGCAAAGTATAGAAAGAATGAGTTATAAAACTATTTGAAGACACCAAGACTGAACAACTTTGCCAAGTAGCAAAAATGTATCAATCAATTGATAATTATCAGTTGATTGATTAAAGAATTAAGTTGCAAGCCATGTAGACACACACAAAAAAGCACACTTAGGCACATCATGGGAAAACCAGTGAAAATTATACAGATGGAAGTTATCTTCCCAAAAAATGAAAGACGTTCAAAGATAAAAATACAATGCTTTCAGATGCTGAGTATAGCAGCAGCCGAATTTTTATATCTTCTAGAAAATGAAGATGAACGAAGATATTTCCAGAAAAAGACAAAAGCTGCCAGATGAGAACATTTGAGGAGAGAGCAATGATAGGCAGCTGTAAGGAGAACCCTTTCCAGAGTTCACACAGAGCTGAGAATCATCCAAGTTTACCAAGCGAGAGTGGACTGAACACATTGAATACACAGAGCATTTGGTAGGGACATCAGAAGGGTCATGTTGGCTTTTTATCTCCATTTGAATTTCTGCTACAGGCACCTCAAAATTAATTGTTACAAATTAAATAACCAATTCCCACCCCACCTTTCTAAAATTCTCTCCCATCTCTGAGTAAAAAGAAACATCCGCTTATGGCTTAAGTCAGAAATCTGGTTGAATTTCTGATTCCTCTCGTGCTCTCACCAACTTCATCAGCAAGTTCTATTGTTTGTTCCTCCCAGATGTATACATTTAAGACCTTCAATTTTCTCCATTTCAACTGCCAACCTCCTCATCTCTCATATCTCCCATCTTGATTATCATTTCTCAGCTGGGCTACCATTAATTGGTAGTTTCCTAGACTACTTCCAATTCCTTCTCCACTCAGTAGCCATAGGAACTTTTATACATCTTAAATCATACTGAGCCATCCTCCTGAGCTTAAGTTCTTTAGTAGCTTTCTATGGAACATGGAAGAAAATTTTATTTTTTGCCATAGTCTTGTTTCTGCAAACTTCACTCCCTTATGCCTCCCCCTCACTACTTACCAATCGTGACAGCTGATTTTAGATTTCTTAAACATGTTGGTAAGTTTTCTGCTGCACAAGTTTTGCTCACGCTATTCTGTTAACTTGTATCCAGAAGTGATATTCAAACATTTCAGTATGGCAGAGGCCCTCCGATTTGGCATGAACTCCAGCCAATCATAATGGACATCTGGCAGCACAAGAAGAGGACTAGGCATGCATTGGCCAACAGCAGCCCAGCCTGGACCCTCTGCATGCCCTCATAACAGATGATATTCTCTCTTGTCCTTTGGGTCCCAGCTGAGATGCTGCCTCCTCAGAGAGGCAAGCCTTCTTTTTCTGTTTAAATAAATCTGTTTTTTCTCTTTTGCCCCATCACTATATTAGCTATGTTGGCATTTATCACAATGTTTAAGAATTTGTTCGTTCATTTGATATCCCCTTCAATAGAGTATACACTCTGCAAAAGAGAAACCCCATTGGCTTTCTTTCACAATTTCTACCTAGTGCCTAATGTGGTGTCTGGGAGAAAGTAAGTGCTCACTAGATATTTATTGAATGAATAAGTGAACGGATGGCCAGGACAGGCTCACTCAAGGTGCAAACATAACTGTGGGTCTGGAGTAGATCATCATAGGAGAAGGATGTAGGATGCAGTATGGTTGATCCTTTTCTAACTTGATGGTGGAGTCACCCCTAAACATATAGAATTTTGATCTGGAGAGCTTTGATTTTAAGGGGTTGATACTTTCTCTAAATTATGCAGATTTAAGGGACTGATATGATACTGTGGGGAAATCAAGTCATGCTCCACTGTAGCTGGATAAAAGGGTCTTAGAGGATATTTGTGCTGTAATAAGTGCAGGTAAGGTGTCTAAAGTTCTGGGGATTACTGGAAGGTTGCAACTTGGAACACTTGGCAGAGGAAACACTGTTCTCATGAATCTCAGAAGCATCAACAGTAGCTACATGGGGACAGAGGGAGCCTTGAGGTGGACAGCTATTTTAAAAATGAGCTTTGAAGAGTGGGAATGTATGCTCACTAATTTCCTTGGAATGCTAACTTTTAAAAGTGTGGATGTCAGAGTCACAAGACAGAATTGTGAACAAACTCATATTCAGTTTATGCTTGGAACATGCAACCCAAGGAAAACCTAAAGGAAAATCATGAGTTTAAAATATAGGAGTTGGGGGTGGAAGTTGCATGAAAATGACCTGGAGACTGGGAGTCCCGTTTTTTTAAAATGTCCCCCCTAGGTTTTTGTCACCTAGGTTTTCCCATGGGACACAAATGTAAATTCCATATACTAAGAGAAATCAGTTTGGACAAATGATGGACTTTGCCTCTCTCCCTTCCTGCTCGGATGCTGTTATTGTCACAGATAGTATCTATAGGAAAGACATTTTTCAAGTGAATTAAATTTTTTAATGTAACTTTTACTGACTTTTTAGAAAAGCAACACATGTTTATTACATGAAATTTGGCAAGTATAGATAAGCAAAAAGTAAAAACTAAAAATAATCCTACCTCTTAGGTAAAAACAGTTAGCATTTTATTTGATAGCTTTCCAATCTTTATTCTATGCATGCGTACCTATCTTTGCATATATATTCTAAAATATTTCTAAAATTGAATCATTTGGCATACACATTTTGTTATCTGCTTTTTCCATTTGAAATTGTGTCATTAACATTTTTTCATGTTATTAATTTTCCTCTTATAACAGTATATTTTAATGGCTGTATTAATATTCATTTGTCAGCACATATCATAACTAACCAAATTAATTTTTTTGGGCAATGAGTATTTTGACTGTTTCTTCCTCAAAATGTGTGTACTGACTTACAAAAACAGTGAGGGGATGTTTACCCATAAGGACAAGTTTTTTGCATACTTTCATGATTAATCCCCTAGGATACATTCCAAGAATTGTTAGCTCAAAAAAGATATAAAAATCTAAGACTTTTGAAATATACTGCCAAACTACCTCGCATAAAGTTAACCCACTTCACACTTTACACCAACGCTATACCATTTTCTCTACTCTCACCATTCCAGGATAGCATCATCTTTTCAAACATAGATTCCAATAATTGGATTTCATTGGTTTTATTTGTACTTCTTTCATTATTAGTAAGATTAAACACATTAAAATATTTTTTGCCTCTATATTTCTTACTTTGTGAATTATCTGCTAATGTTCCTTACTTATTTGTTCTATTGGAATGTGTACATTTTTCTTATTAATTTACACTTGCTCTTCATATCAGGAGGCTAATTAACTTTTGCAATAGTTTGGGACATATTACTCCAATTAGTTATATTTATTTATTTTTGTTTTGTTGTTTTCTAATACACAGATATTTTAAATTTTTATTTAGTTAAATCTAGTATTTTTTTCCTTTAAGCCCTCTGCTTTTGGTTTAACGTTTGGAAAAATTTCCCCTACCACACAGTTATACAAATATTTATCTATTATTTCTTCTGATGCTCTTGGATTTTATTTCCTCCCCTAAGTTTAACTATTCCATCTGGAATTCATTTGGATGTATGGATTGAGGTAAGATTCTGATTTTAAATTATTACAAACCAGTTATTTGTTACTATTTTTGCATAATCCATCTTTTGTCCATATTGAATGTTCCAAACTGCTTTAACACATAATACATCCTTGTGCATATATTATAGTTCTGTGAGTTTATTTTCTGTCCCACTAATCCATATTTTCATACCTGTTCCAATATTATTTTAATAAATATACTTTTATGCTTTAAAATCAAATAGAATGACTCTTCTAAAATAATTTTTATTTTGGCTCAAATTTATCATGGCCAACCATGAAGTTATCAATCCAGAACAAAAGAAAAACTTTAGAAACAATTTTCTAGGTTGTTTCCAAATTCTGTTGGATCTTTTATTGGAATTGTGTAATCCAAATTGAGGAGGACTGAAATTTTGACTCATTGAATATTTTCATGTAGGAATAGAATGGCATTTTTCTACAATTATTCAAGTCTCCTTTATGTCCCTCAAGTGGTATGCTCTAAATCCACTAGTGTCCAAGCTGAGGCCAGGCTTCCCCTGGCTGCTCCCAGCCATGACAGAGCAAAGCAGGGATTCTAAAGCAGTCGAGGTTCTGAGATGCCTGGGGCTCCTCTGGTGAGTGCTCTCCTTCCCTTGAGGACTCCCATCAGCCTTGCCCAGACTATCTTATAACTGCATTACAGTCTAAGGCTCATTCTGTTCCAGTTTCCTTCCTTCCTTCCTTCCTCTCTTCCTCCCTTCCTCCTTTCCTCCCTTCTTTCCTTCCTTCTTTTCTCCCTCCCTCCCTTCCCTCCTTACCCTTCCCCTCCCTTCTTCCTTCCCTCCCTCCCTCCCTCCCTCCCTCCCTTCCTTCCTTCCTTCCTTCCTTCTTTCCTTCCCTCCCTCCCTCCCTTTCTCCTCCACAGGAGTCAACTCTGCCCCTCCATGTGATGACTTTCCTGGACTTTTTCAACACTCTTCCATTAGCCTCTCACAGGTGTTCTCCCTCAATACATCCCTTGTGTATTTAATCCCACCTGCAATGTCACTGGGCTTTTGAAAACCAAGTGAGAAGACAGGTGTCTGCTGATAGAAAGTCTTCAGTAAATGTTAACGCAGGAAAGCAGTGAGTATTATATTTTATTGTAACATTTAATTTTTCTATATAGATATATCCACTTTCCCTTTCCTTTTTTATGTAACTGTGGACTTTTTGCTTTTACTTTTTCTCTTGAGTAGACTAGCCAGAAATTTTTCCACATTATTTTCTTTTTCAAAGAACTAACACTTGTATATATTTATAAATATATGTATTTCAACTCATTAATATAATAATTTTAAAAAAATTTAAATATTAAAAAAATTAAAATTTATCAATATCATCCCACTTTGTTGAAGTTTGTTTTGGGGTTCACTTTCTAACTTCCTCAACTGAATGTTTAGTTCATTTATTACGTTTTTACGATTTAGGAATGAAAATGTTAAGGCATTCAATTTTCCTATGAGTATATATTTGGTGGATATTCACCCATTTTGATATATCATGTTCTCATGGCTTCATTTTGTAAATAATTGGTAATTGCAGTTTTGATGTACTCTTTGATCCAGTAATTATTTGGGAAAGGTTATTTCTACTTCCCCATTAGTTATTAATTTCCATTTTTATTACAAAAATTTTACAAACACATCCTGTACAAACTCTCTTTGAAAGACACATTGAAATTATTTTGTGACCTAATATATGACAAGTTAATGTAAATGTTCCATGTTTGCTTAAAAATACACATGTATGATTTAAAGTTTGATACATATTATAGCTATTGAGTCAACCTTAATTATATGACTTAGCCTCTGCAATCTTTTCAAGTTTTTATTATTTTGCTGTTTTAAATTCCTCCTTACTACTGTTTTCTATAAATTTCTCTTTCTATTTCTAACACAATATAACTTATTCATTCCACCATTCAAGACTCTTTTTTGAGTACCCAATATGGGCTAGGAACTCTACTAGTTCTTAGTCTAGTAATAGAATAGATAAATAATTCCTGGGACTTTTCATTCCACTGGAGGCAGACAGACAATAAATAATATAAATAAGTAAAACAACTTGTATACTAGGTGGAGATAAGGATTATAAGGAAAAATAAGACAGGGAAGGAGGACAGGTTGTTGTCAGGGGAAGGGAGTAGAAACCTTAAGTAGGGCGGTCAGTGAAGTCCTCACTATCAGACAATTGCTGAGCAAAGATCTGAGGAGGTGAAGCTGTCAGCCTACAGCTCTCTGAGGCTAGAGCAATCCATGCAACAGGAACAGCAAGTGCTAAGGCCCTGAGGCAGGAGCACTCCTGGTATGTTCACACAGGAAGTAAACCAGTGTGCTTGGAGCACAGACAGCTAGAAAAAGAGTAGCAGGAGATGAGAGATCCAGCACATAATATTCATAATACGTGTTCATTGTGAATTATACCTTTTACCAGTGTAAAGTGGCCTTCCTGGCTTATTTCACATTGTTTGCATTAAGCTCAACTATGATATTAATAATATAACATTCTTTTTTTAGCTTATCTTGCACAAATGACATTTATATGATCCGTAACTGTTAAATATTTGATGTCACTATCTTTTTTTTTTGAGATGGAGTCTTGCTCTGTCACTCAGGCTGGAGTGCTGTGGCCAGATCTCAGCTCACTGCAAGCTCCGCCTCCCAGGTTCACGCCATTCTCCTGCCTCAGCCTCCCGGGTAGCTGGGACTACTGGCGCTGCCACCTCGCCCGGCTAGTTTTTTGTAGTTTTTAGTAGAGACGGGGTTTCACCGTGTTAGCCAGGATGGTCTCGATCTCCTGACCTTGTGATCCACCCGTCTCGGCCCCCCAAAGTGCTGGGATTACAGGCTTGAGCCACCGCGCCCGGCCACCATGTCACTATCTTTTAAATATACCTCTTAAAAACATGATAGGTACATTTTATTTTTGGTAGAATTTAGCTGTTTACTTTTAATTTCCCCCAATGTTTTGTTAATTGGCAGAGGTGAGTAAAATGGTATCTTTTGGGCACCATGCCCTTTCAAAACAAGGAATTCAGCTATATTCTCACTTCTCTCCTAATAACATAAATAAGCATATAAATAGGGGTTTTATATTTAGATGATATTGTGTATGTGTATCTGTATATCTTATAATTATAGTTGTTGCTAGATCAGAAATGACTTTCACTTTTGTCCCACCCCGGGCTCTTGTATCTTGATGGTGCCTGTAACTGTTGCCAGCGTGGCCCAGTCTCGGTGATATACACAATACACTCCCCTGCTTCTCTCCCCTTTCACTCCTCTGATGCCTCTGTCCTCAGTGGTATTCTCCCAACCACTTTCTCTAACATGTCAAATTAGAATCAGGATGTATTGGCTCAATTTATGAAATACTTTATTATGCATTCCCCAAATTAGTAGGTTTCCAGAAGTTTCAAAGTCAGACCTATCTGACTTTGTGGTCTAGTTTGAATAGCTTTTTCCAGTCTCGAGGTATTGCCTAATCTTACGTTTTAAAACTCACTCCTTATACTGGATGAATGCTGATCAGGCAGCCCTTGTACAGCCTTGCTGCAATTATTAATTTTCCAAAACTATCTGGTTTACTCATCATTCTATACATGCACCATTCCCTAGATATGTAGACAGGAAGGAATATGTATGTGTATGTGTGTGTGTGTGTATATATAACATGTATATAATATATAATATATATATGCACACACATATATGTATACCTGTTGTTCACACACACACACACAATACATATATAATATAGGCTTGATAGAAAAAACATTGCCAGGCACAGAGGCTCATGCCTGTAATCCCAACACTTTGGGAGGCTAAGGCAGAAGGATTGCTTGAGCCCAAGAGTTTGAGACCAACCTGGGCAACATAGTGAGACCCTGTCTCTACAAAAAGTTAAAAAAATTGGCTGGGCATTGTTGTGTACGCCTGTAGTCCCAGGGAGGCTAAGGTGGGAGGATCACTTGAGAACAGAAGTTCAAGGCTGCAGTGAGTTATGATCACACCATTGCACTATAGCCCAGGTGACAGAGCAAGACCCTGTCTAAAAACAAACAAACAAAAAACCAGTATTAATATCCATCTACAGAGAAGTGTATGGCTATACTCTACAGATAGTTTGAACTTGATAGACCTAAACAACTGTATATTTAAAATGCCATATCATGGAGCTTATAATTTAGTTGGGGAAATAAGATATAAAACATTAAAAAGGTTAGGAGCTACCAGATGAAGTTTAAAATAATAATAAGGCAGACAACATGAGGCAATGCCTAGTATAAAGAGCATAAAATTTGGTGTGAAACGGACATGGGTTTGAGTCTTGGTTCTGTCATTAACTGTGTAACCTTAGATGTTTTATTTAATAGTTCTAAAATTTAATGTCCTCAAATTATTGTGGCGGTAATAGTAATATTCCCTTACAGAGCTGCTGTGAGGATGAAATTTAATGGAGTAGGCATCGTATACTGCTGACATTGCAGTTTTTGACTGTGGTGATGCACTTTGTAAAAGCCTATCTTTTTGCCCTTGTTGGGTAACACAGTGACAAAACTTGAGAATGGAAATAGATTGTAGACGGATTTCTTACTCTAGGGTCTAATATGATTTGGGGGTTAATTTAAGTGAAATGATAATTACAATCTTAAAAGAGCTTCTGGGAAATGAGCAAAAAATATCAACAGACACTTCACAGAAGAGGAAATGAACATGGTGTTTAACATATGGCCAAAAAATGCTCAGCTTTGTTCATTGGCAGCGTGGGAAACGGGCAGTCTAACACATTGCTGATGGGAAATCAGAATGGTGTAACGTTTGCAGAGATGAATTTGGCAGTATCATAGCATCAAAGTATCATAGTCACTGATCATTTGACCCTGCAATTCCAGTTCTAAGACTCTATCCCAAAGACATTATGGGAAAAGCTATCAAATAGCTAATATTCAAGGTTGTACACTTGAACAATTGCAACACCATAAAAATAAAACATAAAGGACTTGATGATGGATGGCACATTCATAAAGTGGAAAAGTATCCAGTTACAGGTGAAAGAGAAAAATGCGTGGGGTAGATTTGGAGGTGAAACGTCTCTGAATATACATTTTGTTATGTAATTTTGGTTTCCAAAACCTATACATGTATTACGTACTTAAAAACTATATCTAAAAATGAAAAACAACCTAAAGTGAACACTAACACCTAGTTTTTAAATAAACCACAGATAGAAAAAAATTATTTCTATCTTAATGTTTAAAATAGTATTTTGACTGTACATTTTTAGTGAAATATATAGTAAGGAGACACAAAAAAGCAAAATTATATTAAGTTCCATTCCATAGTTTGTTAGGGGTAACATTGGAATTATTATTTTGAATCTCTTTTATGCATAATATATTACAAATAATTATATTAGGAATGTTTGAAAGCCAAATTTTCAGTGTAAAAAGGGAAGTATAAGTGAAAAATTAGAGAATGTAAGTAAAGCTCTATAATACCCGAATAGGAAATATTAATATGAACCTTTGAAATTTTTGTTTCAAAATTACATATTTTCTAGATTTGTCCATTGAAAAGGCTAAAAAGAAATGACAGCCCATAATCAATGGGTACATTCCATTGACTGAGACTGTGATCTTAAATACTGCTGCTATTGAAGAACACCAAGAACCCTGTAGAATAACTGAATGCAGTTGTGAGAAAGGAAATATACATTAAGACCCTGGAATGTTCCATTGGGCCTAAAAGTAAGCTATAAAAGATGCACAGTACATGTTCAAAACACACAGGGGCCTAAAAGAAGGGGCTCCCGTTGGCCGAAGATGAGATATCTGAATATCAAAAAGAATAATGAATGCAACTGGTTGAGACATACTTACTGTATAAAAAGCCAGGGGTTCAAAATGATACTTATGAAAAAGCTCATTGAACACCACTGGAAGGAACAAAAGTAAAAGTAACTTGTCTCAAAAGCCAGGAGCTAAAAGTAAAGAATTAGACATTTATTCCATCTTTTCTTATGACCTGTATTTCAGAGTTATCACAAAGCCCTAGATGATGAGATAAAGAGTCCATTATTAGAGAAGAGCTCCAGCTACAGCTGTGAAGGCAATCATGAAATGAAGACTCACCATTTTGCAGCAGTTAATGATCACCAATAGATGAAGCACTAGGTGAAAGGTTGATGGGAAGCTTTGTAATGGGGGAGGAGAGGAGATCAGACTGCCACCTTCTGAATTCATTGATCCGTCATGCATCACTAACTGTGGAATGTCTAGAGATTGTATACCTCCTGGTGTGATGTGATATGAAGCTCACAGCACTACTGATGAAGGATTCTTACAAAAAAAATAATTGAACCTAAATCTAATAAAGCTTGCAGGGTTAAGTACCATTTACAGGAAACACAAAGAAGATGGAGAAACAAGCAAACACCAGAAGGATACAAATACGGAGTTTGGAACATTTTATATGCGGTTAACAGTTTCTGCAACATGTCAATGACTGGCATAGGAAAAACTAAGAAAGAAAAACTCTAGATTAAAAGAGAATTCAGACATGATAATCAAAGGTAATGAGTGGACCTTGTTTGGATTCTGATTTGAATCAATTAAATGTAATTGACATTTTTGAGACAACTGGAAACATTTTTTATGGACTGGGTATTACAGGAAACAAAGGAATGACTGTTAACTTTATTACACATGATAATGGCATCATGGTTACATAAGTAATGTTGTTAGAAATGCCTTTTGAATTATGTACAGTGAAATGACTTGATGTCTGGAATTTGCTTTAACATGCTTCAATGAAGAAGAAAAAAGAAAGCAAAAAAGAAATAACTGAAGCAAATGTGGACAAAATTTTAACAATTGTTGATCTAGGTAAAGACTATATGGAGGTTCTTTATTTTCTTAATTTCTGTTAAAAGAGAAACTTAGGCACATTAAAATCTCAATGACTTTATTTGGGCATTCAGTGATTCATGAATCAGGCAGCACCAGACCCCAAGTGGTTCAGTGCTCCACTGTAGGAGTGTGAAGGGGGAACTTTTATAGGGTGTTCCTGGAAGCAAGATAAAGGAAATATTTGATTGGCTAAAGTGGAAAATGCCTAATTAGAGGTTAGTTAGAGGTTCCTGCTTGGTAAAGTCTCCAGTTAGAGGTGAGTTGGAAGTTTCTGATCGGTTAAGCTCAAGTTTCCCATCACTGTTTACATTCAGTTGGGTTTTGGTGTGCTTATGTGGGAACCCACAGTGTTGGAGCTGTCTTAGCCTAATGCCCCACCCCCCCAATTAGTCATTTTAACACTTCTAAGTATGTTTGAAAATATGCCTAATACAATTTTAAAACCAAAAGTTACTTTGGAAAATAAAATATTAAAACAGCTTCTGGGGAAAGAATCAAAGAGTCATTTGAAAACCGTCTTGAGATACTGGTCTTAGAACAAAGGGAAAATATTAGAAACACTTTCACTTAGATGCAGGTTTTAAAATTTTTTTTTTTTGGAATTTTGCTGATTAATTCCTGAATGGAAGTACTAGCACCTTTGGTAGACTTTGGATCTCGCTCCTTATATTAAAAATAAATGCATTTTTTAAAAAAGAAGTGCAGGGAATGAAATTTTCATGCTATAGCTGTTGGGAGGCGGGGGTTGCTCAAAATTTCTCTATTACTCTTGTACCAGGAAGGATTTGGTTGTACCAGTCAGCAGTCTAGGAACACCTGCTTATTATGGGCTTTCTGGGAGAGGAGTCAAGTGGTTAAGTGTTCTTTCTTCTATATGGCTTGCTTTCTTGGTTCTTAGAATCTCTTTGCCCATTTAGATAGCTATTTCATATTTTGGAATTTGTTTCATGTGACTAGGGAATAGGAAAGCATTTCATTTCCTCTATTTAAGCCACATAGGGAACCAAGGTGAGATACAGGTGGAGGGGCATGGGGCAGCCCTTAGCCCAGCCTTTCATATAAACCAGTGCTTTTCCAAGTGTCGTCCACAGAACCTTGTTGGCAGGGGCTTTTACCGGAACCCTTTCAGAAGGATCTGTTAAATAAAACTATTTTCAGTATATACCATGAATTTTTTTTATCTTTTCCAATGTGTTGACATATGTGTGCACTGAATGGATTTCTTGTCAATGATGCAATTCAAACTATCAAGAGAATATTTAGACATTAGAAAAATGGAATTTTGAAAACCTTACATCCATCACTGTTAGCTTGACAGCTGCCCAACATTAAACACATTTCTGATGAGACCAGAAGTGATAATAACAAATATGATTTTTTGTTACTGTAATAGGGAAATGTGTCAACATTTGGAAGACATGAATAACTTAGTGAATCAATATTTTCCAAACAACTACTGTGTGATGTTCTGAAATCAAGTATGAGTAAAAGATCCATGCAAAATGCAAAATAGACCATGGATGTTAAGCCACATTAATGAACAAAAAGTTAATTGACACAATTTTATATCTTTTTTTGCCTTAAGAAATTACTATTTGTTGAAGTTTTGTAGAGCAGTAATAATATCCAGAATTATCTAAAAAAGATATTTACAAACTTCTTTATTTTGCAATTAAATATATGAGTTTTTTTCATATAGCTTAACTAAAACAACATATTGCAACAGTTTGGATGCAGAAGCAAATATGAGATCCTAGGTGTCTTCCAGCCAGATATTAGAAAGATTTGCAAAAATGTAAAACAATGCCATTGTTCTCACAAATTATTTTTGTTTTAGAATCTGTTCTCATATTTGATAAAAAATGTGTTATGTATGTTTATATATGTGATGAGTTGATTGTTATTTTAAATGAATCACTACATATTTAAGAATTTTATTAGTTCTAATTTCTAGTATGGTAAATATTGACAAATACAGCTCTCATAAACAAAAGCTTTTTGGGGGCTGTGAATCAATTTTTAAGAATACAGAGAGATCCTGAGGCCAAAAAGTTTTATAAGCCACTGATCTAGTTTATGGATACTGGTTCATCATGGCTTGGGGCTGACCCTTGCGTTTGGACCCAAAGCTCTAACTAAGAATAGAGGATTTCTTTGCTTGTAACGTCCCCTGTATGGGTAAACATGTGTCAATAAATACCAATCAGGACGCCGAAATAGTTCATGACCTTTCAGAACCATCTGTTGGTTCAAGGGACATGGCCTTGAATTCAGAAGCATCTGTTTAGAAGCACCAGGTAAATCAAAACTTGCTGCAACTGTGCGGGAGTTTAGCTGGGGCTCAATCCCTTGCCTTTTTTTTTTTTTTTTTTTATAACCAGGGTTTTGGTTAATTCCCTCATGGGCTCCTGAACCAAAGGACCTGAAATGAAATATATTTGCAGGCTGAAGATGGTTTCTTCTCATGAAGAGCTGGAATTAGGACTAAATTTGACATGTGAAATTGGGTTGAAACATTTAATTACTGCCTCTAATTGTTTTAACAAATTTAAAAAGGGTAACCTTTGTTCCTATGCAAGTGCCTTTCAAAAGTCAGATGGCAAGTTCCAAATTTAGACTTGACCCCTTATCTTGGCTTGACAATCTGTCAAGGGTTCATGAAATCCACTCCCTTGAAATCCAGAGGCTGCTTAAGCTTCCAAAGCACAATATCCACAGGCACTTGCTGACATGCTTTTCCATAGTCTCGTTCGTTGGGGTGAAGTTTGCAAAACAAATATTTTCAGTTTGCCCTGTCACATGATAGCCCCCAAAGGGAAAAAAAGCAGTCATCCCTGCCCTGCCATGGATCATATGAAGGTGAACTCCTTGCTGGGAAGGACTGAGGCACTCTCGGCATAGGGTGGGGGCTCTCTGAAGGCTGTGCTGGTTTAAATTTAAACTGCCCCCTCTTTTGGGTGGTTTCTCCTTTGACTTGCATCATGTCCCCTGCTTGCAGTTGCTGAAGCTTTCCTGAGAACGTCCATGATGGCATTTTCTGGGCTTACCCTTAGCTCAGAGAGGCACTTGTGTCTCCAAACTCACAGCTTGGGCAAGAGGCTCTGTGGAGTCCTCCTGAGTTCTTCAGATCTCCAAGTGACAGCTGGGCCATTCCTGGAGATCTCGGGATGATGCAGAGGGAGCTCAAGGGATGAATTGCCCAGGCTTTTGACGGATCCTATGAGCACCACACACCCAGCCCCCTAGCTTGGTGCCACTGTGCTTCCATGTGGAAGGCTGAATCATTCAGATCTAGTCCCAAATCATGGTGAAATAGAAAAAAGTACTAAAGTAAGTGGCAAGGGTCTATGCTTACTTTTGCTGTAACAACTGAGTGACTTTGGGCAACTCATACCACCTCTCTGAGCACATTGTATCCTCTGCAAATGGATGAATTGGGCTCACATCCCTGAAATTCCTTCTGGCTTGGGCATTCATGAGACCATTTCCCAGTTACAATTATTCCCTCAAGAGAATAAATAAGCACAAGAAATCACTATTTTGGCTTCTTCCAATAGCCCTAGTCCTGGTGTGTTTTCCTATGAGGAAGGAAAAGCCATCACTCCCAGCAGCCCCAACATGGATATCTAGTGGGCAGTGTATTGGAGTTCATATGGAGAGCAGCTGGTAGCAGATTCTCCTGGTGGAATACTAAAGCTCCAGGGATTTCTGTGCGCTTGACACCCTTCGATGTGCTTTGGGTGAGTGACTCAATAAAGCCTCACATTAAGCCTTTGAAGCAGAGACTATCTACCCCATTTTACAGATAGAAAAAGTGAGGCACAGACAGGTTAAGTGGCTTCTCTGGCATTACACAATGAGCGATGGGCAGAACTAAAATTCAAAGCCACCCAGTCTAGCTTCTGAGTCGAGACTCTTAACCACAACTACCCCAATCTCCTGTTTCACATCTGTCTTCTCAAGTCACTCTTGCTTTGGCTGCATGTTTAGAATCTCCTAGGCCTGACCCTTATACATGTGGGTGCCATTTGAATGTCTTCCCAAATTGGAACCTCATCACTGGTCTTTGCCTTCCCCATGTCACAGCCCATGGGTGACAAATGTTCTGCCAACACATGTATCTACACATCATATACTGCCCAGGTCTTTCGTCATTTAGGATAAGAATTAGCCACTGGCCTATATGTAGGGATAGCTTTGACTCCACACTTAGCCCCACCTGACTTACAGCATTCAATTTTCTCCATATTCTCACTAACACTTGTTATTGTGTTTCTTTTACTATTGCCATCCCAGTGGATGTAAAGTGGAATCTCATTGTGGTTTTGATTTGCATTTCCCAGATGACTCATGATGTTGAATGTCTTTTCATGTGAAAATTGGCCATTTGTGTATATTCTTTAAAGAAAAATCTATTTAGGTCCTTTGTCCATTTCTGAATTTGGGTTATTTGCCTTTTTATTATTAAATAGTAAGACACCTTTATACCTTCTAGATACAAGCCCCTTATCAGATACATAGTTTATGAAATTTTTCTGTCATTCTTTTTTTTTTGTTTTGTTTTTACTTTCTTGATGGTATCCTTTAAAGTATAAAAGATTTTAATTTTGATGATAGAAAGGCAGTCTGAACAATAAATTATCCCCCCAGAATGCCAATAGCACAAGCACTATTAAAGGTCAGGCTAAAGGTAGATGATTTATGTTAGTTTCAAACTAATGGTTTTGATGCTTATTGAATTCTCTATATCCACAAAAGTCTATTTTGCCTTTTCTTTTTTAAAACTATAACTCATATTTGCAGTGAGACTTTTCTACTAAAATATTTTGTTTATATTACTTAGCAGAGAACAGCTCAGATTTAAGTGAACTTTTTTTTTGCACCCCTTGCCATATTTTATTTCTTACTAAACCTCAGGCTTGAAATGGATGAGATTGATGTTTAGCTGGGAAGTATTACATTATGATTATGTCTTAACATTTTTGGAACATATGGTGTGCTTGTCTATGCATGTGCCAAAGTCCAGAGACATGAAAAAAAACATGGTATTTAGAGAAAATAACAAGGAATTCAACATTCACAGGCATTGCCCATTTGAGTAGTGGGGTCAGGTAGTAAAACGGAGGTCTGAGTAGGGGAGGAGAGGAAAAGCTATGAGAAGAGAAAAGGGAAAGTAAAAGAGAATGAATAAATTTGGAGAAGAAGAAAAGAAAGAAGGAAGTGGGAGGAAGAAGAAATGGTAGCATAGAAAGAAACAGAAAAATAGAAAAGACAGAAAGACCTCTCAGGCATGGTCTAGGGGCATCTTGGGCACCTTCCTCAATCTCTACTCAGTGCCTACCTTCCCATCGCTGCATCCTCTGTAAATCTCTAACCAGTATTTACCATCCAGCATGATATAGTGAAGATGCTGTATTAGTCCATTTTCACACTGCTGATGAAGACATACCTGAGACTGAGTAATTTATAAAGAAAAAGAAGTTTAATGGACCAACAGTTCCATGAGGCTTGGGAGGCCTCACAATCATGGCAGAAGGTGGAAGTCACGTCATACATGGTGGCAGACAGGAGAGAATGAGAGCCAAGTGAAAGGGGTTTCCCCTTACAAAACCATCAGATCTGGTGAGACTTATTCACTACCATGAGAACAATATAGGGGAAACTGCCCCCGTGATTCAATTGCCTCCCACCAGGTTCCTCCCAAACACATGATAATTATGGGAGCTGCAATTCCAGATGAGATTTGGGTGGGGACACAGCCAAACCATATTAGATGCCTCTCTTCTCCCTTTAATGTGTATTGGAAGGCACAGAGTGTGGCTTTTATATCTATCCTCAGCCCTAATATAGTGCATGGGCACAGTAGACCTGAGGCATTATAGGTGTAAGAGCTACTGCAGTCCCTGAGCTGTGGTATGACTTGTAACTGCCCCCAAGGGATCTGGATCCTGTGTGAGGCATGGCTGGCTTCTGAGAGCTGAGCTTATCACTCAGGACCCAACCACATCCTGACATGGATTTGTTTTCTCCCAGTTATGGTTGCACTTTAAATGGGAAGTGTTAGAGTAGAATTTTAAAAATTGGAGCTTAATTGAAAGTCAAGAGTCTGTTAAATGTGTTTAAAGGAAGGGTAAAAGATGGGCAGGTGGGTGAAATAGAAAACCATTTACTATTTCCTTGTGTGTGACTCAATTGTGCAAGAGTGCAATCATACCATAAGTTAGTGATCTCTGGTCAACACAACCAACTAATTAAAAAATAAAAAGAAAAGAATGAGAGGACTTGTTCCTTAACACCTTTACCTGCGTCCCAAGTTTTAAGCCACTATTACAGGCCACCTGACACTCCTGATGGGTTTGTAATTATCTCATGAAGTCCTCAGTCTTTCTTTAGACACTTCTTTCTTTAGACACTTCTTATTGTGAAATGATGATGTCAAAATAAATCCAGCAACCATAATCCCTCAGGAACAGAGTCCTGGGAAAGATGCTGACATCTCCATTTCAAAGAAAGTAAGAATGTGGGAAGTCCATCCATGGAAATGTTCCCACAAGAGATTAGTCACTGGATATGTATTTCTTATTTTGTTATTTGCACTAATATTTCCCATCAACACAAAATGTAACTGCTTCTGGTTATTGTTGCTACTTTCAGATATCATTTCCTACAAAGGAGCCTAATTTAGATAAAGCCAGGCAAGGCATGAATGCCTGTATTCAGGCAGGCCAGCATGGAGGATGTGGGAAGCGACAGCCCAGCTGTCATCTAGTGGAGCTTAATTATTGGCATTTATGCACATGCTGTGTGAGCAGCTCAACCAGCTTTGGGCATGGACTTGTCAACAACTCTCTGTCCAGATTCTTCTCCATCTACGCAGCAAGAAGCTATTATCAACCCTCACAGGACAGCCTCTTACTGGTTGCTCGTGTCCTTGCTTCATTGCTCTGTTGATTGTAAGACTGTGGATCAGTGTTTGGAATCACCGCTGCATTCAACAGAGCTGCTTAGAAGTCAATCAAGAGCATATTTTTAATTTAATTACACCTGCCCTTGCCCAATGTGAAAAAACGGTGGTGGATTAGTTTTTTCCTCTTAAGTAAAGAATTTTTTCATAAAAATGACACCAGTATCATGGTATGTATGTGTATGTATGTGTATAAATGTGTGTGTGTGTGTGTCAGCATTTTCCAGAGAAACAGAATCATCTCTCTCTAGAGAGAGAGAAGTATTATAGGAATTTGCTCATACAATTTTGGAGGCTGCGAAGTCCCAAGATCTGCCACTTGCAAGCAGGTGAACAAGGAAGCTGGTGGTGTAATTCAGACTGAGTCTGAAGGCCCAGGACCAGGAAGCCCTTGGTCAATGGTGGATGTCTCATTGTCCCACTGCACGGCCTGAGGCCTGAACAAGAGAGAGGAAAAGGAGAGGAGGAGGTTTGCGATGTTGCAAGCCTCTGAAGGGCTGGGAAACAGGACCTCAGATGTCAGAGGGCAGGAGAAGATGGAAGCCCCAGCTCAAGGAGAGAGTGAACAGATTTCTAACTCGCGCTGCCTCCACCTTTTTGCTCTATTTGGGTCCTCGTGAGACTGGGTGATGTCCACCCACATTGGTGGGGATGATCTTCTTTACTTAGTTTACCAATTCCAATGCTAATCTCTTCCAGAAACACCATCACAGACACATCCAGAAATTATGTTTTACCTGGCTTCTCTGGGTATCCCTTAGCCCAGTCACACTGACACAAAAAAGTAATCAAACACATATATAATACATATATATGTGTGTATATGTGTGTATTTACATATATATAAAAAAACCACATATATAATATATGTGTGTATATATGTACATAAACAGATATATGTGTACATATACAAACATATATTTGTGTATATATACATATACATATGTGTGTATGTGTGTATATATATATTTGATCTTAGCCAGCAAGTCATACTTACATTGTTATTGCAACTTATTACTTTGCTTATTTAATCCCAACTGGAGAGAAAACATAACAGAGAGCTCAGAACAACTAGGATCCCTCAACTCAAGGCATTTGACAGCTATCCAGCATGTGGGAAATGTGGTCAGTGAGTTGAGCAGTCTTAGATGAAGAGAGTAGGTCGCCATAAATGGGCTGGGTTCCCTCTTAGATCTATTTCTGCATCAGTAAAAGCACTTCAATTGTCAAAAGAGTGTAAGTGTGAAGGCCGGGTGCGGTGGCTCAAGCCTGTAATCCCAGCACTTTGGGAGGCCGAGACGGGCGGATCACAAGGTCAGGAGATTGAGACCATCCTGGCTAACCCGGTGAAACCCCGTCTCTACTAAAAAATACAAAAAACTAGCCGGGTGAGGTGGTGGGCACCTGTAGTCCCAGCTACTCGGGAGGCTGAGGCAGGAGAATGGTGTAAACCCAGGAGGCGGAGCTTGCAGTGAGCTGAGATCCGACCACTGCACTACTCCAGCCTGGGCGACAGAGCGAGACTCTGTCTCAAAAAAAAAAAAAAAAAAAGTATAAGTGTGATACCTCACACTAATAGAGGCACATGATATGCGATCTCTCTTTTATCTTTTATAGGATTTTTATGTTAAACTCCAAGTTCTTTTCCTGTCACTTGAGAAACAGTGGCACAGCTAGGAATTTCAGTGCCCTGGCTAATTTAATTTGTATTCCATAACTTGTAGCTCTTACCTTTGAGCCTTTTACTCCCTCCACCCATAATCTGTCTCAGTAAAAAGCACATAATATACACACTTAACTCATGGGAATTTAGTTGCACACTTGTGGAGGGAGACCAGCATTGGTAATTTCCATTGTCACGCTTCTCAGTGAACTGATGCCCACCACACCTCCCCTGCCATATGTACACTAAGCGGTGTAATCTACTCTTCCCTAAATAGTCTCAGTTCCTATTTGTCTCTTGTAGCATCAATGTGATTTTAGTGTTTAGATGTACATTTTAAAATATAATATTACCTCTAAAGACAGGCGTGGTGGCTCATACCTGTAATCCTAGCACTTGGGGAGACTGTGGTGGGAAAATAGCTTGAGCCCAGGAGTTTGAGACCAGCTTAGGCAACATGACTAAACCCTATCTCTACAAAAACTTCAAAAAGTTAGTAGGGCTTGGAGGCATATACCTGTAGTCCTAGCTACTTGGGAGGCTAAGGTGGGAGGATCACCAGAGCCTGAGGAGGTCGAGGCTGCAGTGAGCCATGATCTTGCCACTGCATGCCAGCCTGGGTGATACAGTGAGACCCCTTCTCAGTAACTAACTAACTAAATACATAAAATATGATATAACCCTTAAATAGAAACTAAATACTTTGGTGGTCAACTTAAGTTCTATTGTTGAAAGAAAAACAGACTTTTTTGAACCTATGAAGAATTGGAAAATCGGTCTCCTCCCTAGTTATGCATACTGTCCTTTTTAGCTACTTAAGGGTTCTTCAAGAATGTTTTTCTACAGTCTACCAGCCTACGTGTTATCTTTTGCTGTAGACCTCAGAACCTGACCCTGTGTAACGTGTGACTGTGGCATGGACAGTTGAGCCAAGATCCTGTCATTCCTTGCTTTCAGTCCTGCCTGTAACTTTATCAGATAACAAGTCTTGATAGAATTCTCTTTTTTTAAAAAAATTTTTTAAATTTTTATTTTTTTTTGAGACGGAGTCTTGCTCTCTTACCCAGGCTGGAGTGCAGTGGTGTGATCTTGGCTCACTGTAATCTCTGCCTCCCAGGTTGAAACGATTCTCTTGTCTCAGCCTCCTGAGTAGCTGGAACTATAGTGGTACGTCACCATGCCTGGCTAATTTTTCTATTTTTAGTAGAGACAGAATTTCACCATGTTATCCATGCTGGCCTATCCTTTGGAAAAATATGGATGTTTGCTGATGCTAACCTTTTTATGTCCCGTCTAAATTTACTCGTCACAACAAGATTGTCCTCTGGTGTGTGCCATGAGAGTCGTGGAGTTATGAAGTGTGAGCGAGAGGACATCAAGCCCTTTTTACAATCCCCATAGGATGGTGACTCATCCAGTGTCCCACAGCAAAGTGCAGGCAGATCAAAGACCTTTGTTAAAAGAGATAGATTATACATTAGCCACATTCCACTAAATAGGATTGAATTCCATGTCATACAATTGAAAAAGTAGTTTTTGAAATTAAACTAACGTTACTACTCAAGGGAGAGCTTCTCATGAAGAATGAGCTGGGAGAGCAAGGCTCTGATGAAGGCAGAAAAGTCCAGAACAACAAAACGCACAAGGAGAAAGGGTCCTGGCGAAGGGCTGCATGGAGGGGTGTGGTCTTTGGGGATGGCAGGGGGTCAGGGTCTTCTCCAGAGACAAAGACACTAGACATTCAGAACCTGTCCAGAGAAGGCTATGTTCCAGGGGAAGGGGCAAATGAGGAACAGGCTAGTGCTCACAAAGACTGAAGAACGGCCTGGTATCATCCCAGCTCCTGATTGGATAAAGTTACAATTTCTCATCCTCACCTGCCTGCCGGAAGAAAGATAAACCCTCCTCGAAGTAAGATAATATATTACCATCCAGAGCCTCTATAGTTTTTCATACATAATGCCCAGCACTCAAAAAAAAATTTACCAGGCATGCCAAGACACAGAACAATATATTAGAAAAAAAGGAGAGAAAAGGCAATATGTACAAGCCCATAGGTGATCTAGATATTGGGATGATCAGAAGTAGATTTTATAACCATGATTAACATATTCAAGGAAAAGATGACAAGATGGAAAATTTCACTGCAGACCTTGAACCTATAAAATAATCTAGAACTTAAAAATACTATAACTAAAATTAGAAATTTAATCATGGATTTAAAAACAGATTAGACATTGCTGAAAAGAGAACTAGAGGAATGGTCAGTAGAAAGCATACAGACTGAAACTCTGAGAAAGTTGAAAGGATATAAAATAGAAAAGGGGTGTAAGAGACACATGGAACCCAGAGAAAGTGCTTGTGTGATTGTAATACCAGATGCAGAGAGAGCACATAGGGCAGAAGCAATATTTGAAGACGATTAGCTGAGATGTTCCCCAAATTGATGACAGACTCAAGTCACATATATGATAAGTGCAACAAATCCATAGTGGTGTGATAGAGGAAATCCATACCTAAGCCCCAAGCAGTAAAATGTTTAAAGTTCAAAGACAAAAAAATCTTAACAGGAGACAGAGAAAAATGACTTATAAACCTCAAAGTGCACGTGACTTTTCAACACCAACAACTCAAGCCAGGACAGCAAGGAATGATATCTTAAGCATTGAAAGAAGTCACTGCCTATGCAGAATTATATCCAGTTAAAATGCTTTTCAAAATGAAGAAAAAATATAGAAGACATTCCAGACAAACAAAAACTAAAAGAACTTGTCACTAGCAGAAGTGCATGGAAAGAAAAACTAAAGGTTGCCTTCATGCTTTCCAGCTAGGCAGCATGGAAATTTAGGAAGATATAAAGAGCAATAAAATAAGTATATACAAATGAATATTGACTATATAAGACACTGACAACAATGTCTTGTGGGGTTTAAATACATGCAGAGTAAAAACACATTATCAATAGCACAAAAAGTTTAGGTGGTGGTGAATAAAGAGTTCTACGATCCTTTAATTTAGAGAGGTGATAAATGCATGAATTTATATTATACTAAGTCAGAGATGTATGTTGTACCCCCTAGGGTACAGATTAAAACAACATAGAATTAATGAGTTAATGGAGAAAAAACAATAAAAATAATTAATCAAAAAAGGATAAGAAATAAAAAACAAAGGAACAAAGATAAAATAAGATGATATAATTTACTCAAAATATTAATTACCTTAAGTTTAACTGACAAAATACTCTTATTATAGATAAACAAAAATCAAAGATTGTCAGACTGGTTTTTAAAAAACTATCTAAATGCTGCTTACAAGAAACTCTCTTTAAATATGAGAATGTGGAAGGCAAGGAAGTTCAAAGTGTTAGTAAGAAAGATTCAAATGATAGGTTGTAGAATTTAAGCAAAAGAAAGAAGGGATTAAACACAAAAAAGCCTACAAATAGGGAGGAAACAGATCAGATGTTCTGCCTTGGCTACACATTAAAATTATCTGGGACAGTTTTTCATGGTTTGTTTTTTTAAATTAAACTTATTTTGAGGTAATTGTAGGATCATATGCGATTATAAGAAATAATACAGAGAGTTCTTGTGTACCCTTTACCCAATTTCCCTAATAGTGACATCTTATTGATTTGTTTTTCTAAGACCACCAGAGGGGGCACAAAAGAACCAGCGAGTAGGCAAGGCTAGAAGCAAAACTGCAAATTTATTCTTTGGTCATCTAGCTTCAGGGACCGGAGCTGGGCGGGGTGGGGGGGCAGAGTTTCTAATACAGTCCCGACAAGAGTGGGGGCTGAGAAAGCCCACCCCAGGCGCATCTGCTGGGAGCGACTTTTCTAGGAGTGGAAGGGCAATAGGCGGGGCACGGGCATGTCGGGGGAGGGGGGCCGCTCCGCAGGTGCCACCAGGTAAATCTTGGTCTCCTTGGATTGACATCACCTGGTGCATGCCTGATTAATCTGCACCTTCCCGGGCGTCAGCTGCATTCTCGCACATACGGGAAGAGTTGGTGGTGAAGAAGAACCCGGAAGTGCACCATCCTGCCTCCGTTAGTCCAAACACTTATGACACTGACGTTGCACAGAACATTTCCATCAGCTCAAGAATCTTTCAAGCTGTCCTTTTATAGCCATACTCATTTCCTTCCTGTCCCCATCATCTCTTTGACCCTGAGCAATCTGTTCTCCATTTCTGTAATTTGTCATTTCAACAATGCTCTGTAAATAGAACTATATAGAATGCAATTTTTTAAATTGGTTTTTGCATTCCGTGTAATTCCCTGGAGATTCATCTGGGTTGTAGCGTGTGTCTACAGTAGTTCCTTCTACTGGGAAGTGGTAGTCCGTATGGGTGTGCCACAGCTTGTTTAACTGTTGACCCACTAAGGGACATATTGGTTGTTTCCAATTATTGGTTATTAAGAATAAAACTGTTTTGGCCGGGTGCGGTGGCTCAAGCCTGTAATCCCAGCACTTTGGGAGGCCGAGGCGGGCGGATCACGAGGGCAGGAGATCGAAACCATCCTGGCTAACACGGTGAAACCCCGTCTCTACTAAAAATACAAAAAACTAGCCGGGCGAGGTGGCGGGCGCCTGTAGTCCCAGCTACTCGGGAGGCTGAGGCAGGAGAATGGCGTGAACCCGGGAGGCGGAGCTTGCAGTGAGCCGAGATCGCGCCACTGCCCTCCAGCCTGGGTGACAGAGCAAGACTCCATCTCAAAAAAAAAAAAAAAAAAAAAAAAAGAAAAAAAGAAAAAAGAATAAAACTGTTATAAACATTTGTGTATAGGTTTTCTTTTTTGTGAACAAGACTTTTTATTTTTCACAGGAAAATGGGAGTACAATTGCTTAGTTATATGGTAGCTGCACGTATTTATAGAAATTGTTAAACTGTTTTCCAGTGTTGCCGTATCATTTTATATTCCCATAATATGTTAAGAGGTATATTCCCAATGTTTCTTACATTTCTTTACATCCTAGGAACAAATTATCATAGACTAATGAATTGGTGCTCTCACTGGCCAATCTTGGGTTATGTATGTGCGTGCCCCTGGGAGGAGGAAGTTCAGTTCCATTCCAGCTACATGGCCTAAGGCTCCTCAATATAAAAATAACAGCTACGAAAACTCATACTTGATCACCTACAAGATAACAGATAGTGTTTTAAGCACTAATAGATTATATGGTTTGGCTCTGTGTTCCCACTCAAATCTCATCTCGAATTGTAATCCCCACAAGTCGAGGGAGGGCGTTGTGGGAGGTGATTGGATCATGGGGGAAATTTCCCCGATGCTGTTCTCGTGAGAGTGAGTGAGTTCTCATGACATCTGATGGTTTAGAAGTGTGGCACTTTCCCCGCCTCCGCCATCTTGTGAAGAAGCTGCTTGCTTTTCCTTCTTATTCCGCCATAATTATAAGTTTCCTGAGTAAGTTCTCCCCAGCCACGCAGAATGGTGAGTCAATAAATCTCCTTTCCTGATAAATTACCCAGCCTCGGGCGGGTTTTTTTTTTTCTTTTTTAGAGGGAGTCGCGCTCTGTTGCCAGGTTGGAATGCAGTGGCGTGATCTCGGCTCACTGCAACCTCTGCCTCCCGGGTTCAAGCGATTCTCTTGCCTCAGCGTCACAAGTAGCTGGGATTACAAGTGCATGCCACTACGCCCAGCTAATTTTTGTATTTTTGGTAGAGATGGGGTTTCATCATATTGGCCAGGATGGTCTCCATACCCTGACTTCGTGATCCGGCCACCTCAGCGTCCCAAAGCTCTGGGATTACAGGCGTGAGCTGCCGCACCCGGCCTCAGGCGATTCTTTATAGCAGTGTGAAAACGGACTAATGCAATAGATTTGCTTTCATCCTCTCAGCAATATAGGTGCTATAGCTCTATTGTAGGGATGAAGCACCTGAGTCCCCAAGATTAACTAACTTGCCTAAAGTATTCTGGCAGACAAGATTCCAATTCAGCTAGCCCAGCTGCAGAATTATGTTCTTCTCCACTCCACCATGCTTCCCCTAAACAAGGGAGAAAGGTGGCTTGGCAGGGAAAATTAATATAATTCATAAGAAGGTCCTTCTTGTTTGGGGGTTGTCCTCCCTTTGTCAACTATTTTTACTTTTCCTTTGAAACACGTTCCTTTCTCCCACCCTCCACCCGTTAGAATTTCACATAATCTCCCTGCACAGAAATGCTGTTGCCCTCACTCTCGCAGGGATGATGATGGGAAATCAGATGCTGACACAAGACGAATTCCCTACCCCTTATTAGCTCACTCTTATAAAGACAATGGAGGACACTTTGGGAGGCTGAGGCAGCAGGATTGCTTGTGGCCAGGAGTTTGAGACCAGCCTGGGTAACATAGCCAGACATCGTCTCTACAAAATAAATAAAAATAAATCAGGCAGGCATGGTGGCACATACCTGTAGTCTCAGCCACTCAAGAAGCTGACATGGGAGGAGAGCTTGAGCCCAGGAGTTAGAGGCTGCAGTGAGCTGTGATTGTGTCACTGCACTCCAGCCTGGGAGACAGAGAGAGACCTTGTCTCTAAAAATAAAATAAAAGAAGAAGGAGGAGGAGGAGACCTCAAAGCAGAAGGCAAGCTCTCCAGTCTCTCTGGATTAATATAGCCTCTCAGATTTCAGTGAGGACGAATATTCTCTTCCAGTGGGATAGCAGCTGTCTAGCAAGGTGGCTGCTGTCTCACTCTCAGCATGTGCTGGCTCAGGCTCGGATGGAATAGCATTATTTTCTGCTTAACTTTCAGATGACCCATGTACAGCCCACTGTCAACACCTCTTGGAGGGCTGGCACAAGCTTTATTCATTCACTCCATTGACTTTGCTTAGCTTGGATGCCAGCACAGTTCAGTTCCAAAAACAGTATCAAGCATTCACCAAGCATGGATTAGAATCAATGATTTGGATGTTTGAATTTTTCAAAAATCAATAAAGACATTCACCTTCACATAAGGGTAACAAAACTTCCTTCCAGGAGCTATACAGGGGGCCTGGAAAAAGGAAGTAAGGGGTTTAGAGTGATCTTTAGCCTTCTCAGAGCTCCCTTGCAGGGGCGTTGGAGATGGGAGGAGGAGGCTTTAAGAGAGGAGGCAGGTCGGCCGGGCGCGGTGGCTCAAGCCTGTAATCCCAGCACTTTGGGAGGCCGAGACGGGCGGATCACGAGGTCAGGAGATCGAGACCATCCTGGCTAACACGGTGAAACCCCGTCTCTACTAAAAATACAAAAACTAGCCGGGCGAGGTGGCGGGCGCCTGTAGTCTCAGCTACTCGGGAGGCTGAGGCAGGAGAATGGCGTAAACCCGGGAGGCGGAGCTTGCAGTGAGCTGAGATCCAGCCACTGCACTCCAGCCGGGGCGACAGAGCAAGACTCTGCCTCAAAAAAAAAAAAAAAAAAAAAAAAAAAAGAGAGGAGGCAGGTGATGGACAGATAAAGGTGGAAAAAGAGGAACACTAGAGAAGAGAATTCAAGTAGGGCACGGTTGTCTGAAGAGAGACAAGGAAGTTCACTCATTCTGATCTTTGTGTTCTCTCCTTTCGCTGTCAAACCTCATCACTGGCATGTTTCCTCAGCTGATAACTTGGACATTAATTCAAACCCATGATCTGACAGTGGAATGGGCTATTTGAGTTTGGGTTTCTTTTGGAAATAGAGAGTAGGTATATGATTGACATGCTCATGACCCCCTATTTGTGTTTTCTTTACTCTCTTCTTGTGAGGGACAAATTGTGTGTAAATTATTTATGTTTGTTACTATAGATGCAGATATGGCAACAGCTAAAATGTGCCCACTGGTGAGGTTTTTATAGAAAGAGGTTTTTCAGGTCTTACAGGCTGAAATAGCATTTCATTATCGCATCACAGATCCATCTAACTGTTCTTTATTATAACTCTGAAGCAACATTTTAGTGACTAAAATGCACGCTCATTAGATTTCAGTCCCATCGTAAATGATTCTAACATTCAGCACTAGTCCTTTTTAATTCTCTTAGCATTAAGAGAATTAATGCTCCACAAAAGGCAAGAGACTCCACAAAAGGCAACATCAGAGCACAATGATTTTTTTTTTACCTCCTGCAATTAAGGTAAATTTAACTCTTTCCTGAATATAAACCATTTAAAAAGTATGCTGCATCTAGGCTGAAGATTGGAAATAATGTAGGAGGCGGGACTTGACTCCAGAGGCTTGGCTCTGACACAAGACCAGATTGAGAGGACTAGCTAAAACAGGGCCAGGGCAAAGCAACTTTCAATCAGACATGCCCATCAGTGTGCCATGTCAATTTACCATTGCCATGGCAACATTGGGGCATTATAGCCCCTTTGCGTGGCAATGAACCAAGGACCCAAAAGTTATTACCCCTTCTCTAGATATTTCTACATAAACAACCCTTTAGTCTGCATGCAATTAAAAGTCAGCATAAATATGACTGCAAAAGTGCTCTGAGCTGCTACTCACTGCCTATGGGGTAACCCTGCTCTGCAGGTGTAGTCACCAAGCTGTAACACTTCAATAAGGCTGTTTTCTTCTGCCTCTGGTTTGCCCTTGAATTCTTTCCTGGGCCAAGCCAGAAAGCCAGTGGGCTAAGCTCCACTTCGGGGTTTGCCTGCCCTGCATGAGAAATACCTGATGGAAGTGGGACTCTGTTATTATTTTTAAAAAATATTTCTTTTTATCAAAGGAATACATGTACTTTTTTTTTTTTTTTTTTTTTTGAGACAGAGTTTCGCTCTGGTTGCCCAGGCTGGAGTGCAATGGCGCAATCTCGGTTTACCGCAACCTCTTCCTCCCAGGTTCAAGCAATTCTCCTGCCTCAGCCTTCCAAGTAGCTGGGATTACAGGCATGCGCTACCACACTGGGCTAATTTTGTAATTTTTTTTTTAAGTGGAGATGGGGTTTCTTCATCTTGGTCAGGCTGGTCTTGAACTCCCCACCTCAAGTGATCTGCCCGCCTTGGCCTCCCAAAGTGCTGGGATTACAGGCATGAGCCACTGCACCCAGCCTACATGTACATATTTTTGAAAGCTGAATAGTAACAAAATGTTTACGATGACGAAGAGCAGCCTCCTAAGCCTTTCTTTCCCACCCTAGATATCTGCTTCCTAGAGGCAACCACTGTATATACCTTTTCTCTTGCTATTTAGATTAATCTAAATAGATACTTAAATTACTATTTCTTGACTTTTCAGTTTTCTATCGTCAAAATTATCTGGTGACTTCTAATGATGGAAGCCAAGGATTTCACATTTTTACACCATCTCACACACACTTATGCACAGATATCCTCACAGCAGAATTCTAGCACATTTCTGCTCAGTGTGTGCCATATTGTTAAAATGTGAATATTGCTCCCTGATGAACTAAGTTGGATGTTTTGTTCACATTTCTGTGTCAACTTCTTATTTCCCAAAGCAGATTTCCTTGGATTATTTTTTCTTGGCTTTTTAAAGAATTTCTTGCTGTTTGTATATCCGCCGTTAACAATGCAAAATACTGCTTGATCCAGTTTTTCACACAATCTCACCAGTTCCCACCCATCCCCATCTTTTTTTTCCTTCTGATGTCGTCCCTCCTGGAGTCCTCTGCCTTCATTTCTAATGTGGACTAACTTTGCTCTCGTGACCACTTCCCAGTTGTAGTCCTGGGACCTCCCTTTGCAATTCATCTGGGAATTCCCATTGCCCTTCCCTTGCATTGGATCACCTATTTTATGCATCCCTTGGCTCATGTTGGTTTAAGATGATACTAACTGCTATTTAATATAACAAATATGCCTCAAAATGTATTGGCTGAATGCAATAGAAGTTTATGCCCATCTAACAGCCTGATGCGAGTTGAGTGTGTCTTCCACAGAGTGACTGAGGTGCAGCAACTCTCTTCATCTTCAGGTTCTGCTGTCCTTTAGGGTCTTGATGTATTTTGCTTCCAGCTTGTAGAAAGAGAAGACAGGATTGTATCTGGGAGGATTTTATTCCATTGGCTAGAACCCAATCAATCAAAATAGAGAATTTTCCAGAATTGAAGAAAGACATGAATCTTCAAGTTGAAAATGTTATTTTGAATTCTGAATCCTCTGTAATACAAATGAAAATAAATCCACATTTAGACTCATTACGGTGGAAATGAAGGTCATTGTGATATTGGTTTATTACTCACAGCCCCCTTCTTTTTCGTCTCCATACTTGATTTTGATTCATGATTCAGTTGGCTGCAATATATTCTTAAGTAATTTTTCCCCTTTAAGACTGGTGTATCTTACATGACTTGAAATCTGAACATGGCAGTGTCCTTCACATATGAATGACAACTTGGTGGCTGTATCCTTTTTGTTCTCAAAACTGTAGACCAGTGTTTCTCTAAAGGAGGCAAATCCCCCATTCCCCGTACTCCAGAGGGATATTTGACCAGGTTTGAAGACATTTTTGGTTGTCACAACTGTTGGGGGTTGGGGGTGCTGTTGGCCTCTAGTGGGTAGAGGCCAGGGATGATGCTGAGCAACACCCTAAGATGCATGGCACAGCCCCCCACAGGCCCCAAAGTCAACAGTGCTGAGATTAAGGAACCCTGTCCTAGACATTGCCTCATTGTTTTTGTTGTTTTCTGATAATGAAATGTGTGGCATGTCTGACATCAATCACATTTTTTAAAATTTGTGATTCAACTTTGTTTCGGCCCAGGGAAATTTTCAGTGGTTTGTGTCCTGCTACTGATGAAGAGGGGTGGATGAGATCCTGTAAGTGATCGGACTCCTAACTTTGCCTACAATACACTCATCTAACTGCACACCCAGTCCTGCTTGCTACCAGAATTAAAACTTCAATTTGTGTAACACATATTTATAATATATATCCAATGCCCAGTGTTCCAGGTGCGGATGTAGACTTGGGATGCAGAAATGAGCCAGACAAAACAAAATCCTTACTTTAATGTAGTTCATATTTTTTTGGAAAAAATGTGCATGGTCATGTGACTGCTCTTTTCTGTGCCTCCCTCTGAAGTTGGGGTGATATCCCATAGCTTTTACTCCATTTGGTTCAGACATTTTCATGTCTCTGCTAGCTCCAAGCTGCTGAGGTCTTAGTATGCCTTGCCAAAGTAAATAGTGAGTAAAAATCAACACAGATAGAAAAATAAGCATTATCAGAAATTATATGTCTGCAGCTGGGCTGGGGCTAAGTGGATTAGGGTGAAGGTTAGAATTCTAGTGCAGACAAGTCTATATCCTGTCCCCAGTGGTAATAAGTTTATCGGGGTCTTGTTCAACAGCTTGCAAGCTGATGATAAGCTCCCAAGAGTATTGTAGTTTCACAGTTTAAGATCCAGCAGTATGGTTTCAGTTTGCTTAGCTCAGGATACAACAGGGAGACAACATGCAGGTTTGCACACAGTCTCTGATCTAAGAGGCTACCAAAGGCCTGTTCCAGGCACTCTGTCCTTTTATTCCCAGACATCTGTTGCCACCCACGAGCATCTTCTTTCAGGAACTAGTCAACAGCAGTCTAGTTAGCCTAAGAGGACTTAATTTAAATATGTTACACCTAATAGAATATGTATGTAACATATTCAACATATTTATATTTGAATGACAGATTTTCTGGGTTTTACGGTCTGAGCTTATCTTCTAGGTCAGCACTCCCCAGCCTTTTTGGCACCAGGGACCAGTTTCGTGGAAGACAATTTTTCCACATCTGGGAGGATTGGATGGGGAGTTGGTTTGGGAATGATTGAAGCACATTACATTTTATTATGCACTTTATTTCTATTATTATTACATTGCAATATATAATGAAATAATTATGCAGCTCATCATAATGTAGAATCAGTGGGAGTCCTGAGCTTGTTTTCCTGTAACTAGATAGCCCCATCTGGGGGTGATGGAGACAGTGACAGATCTTTGGGCATTAGATTCTCAAAAGGAGCTCGCAGCCTAAATCCCTTGCATGTGCAGTTCACAGTAGGGTTCATGTTTCTGTGAGAATATAATGCCACCGCTGATCTGACAGGTAGGAGAGCTCAGGTGGTGATATGAGTGATGGGGAATGGCTGTAAATACAGATGAAGGTTTGCTTACTTACCTACCACTGACCTCCTGCCATGTGGCCCAGGGGTTGGGGACCTCTGTTCTATGTAAATTTCTACTCCACCCTATGTAGATTTCTGCAGTTGCTAGTGAATAATCCACTTATCTCAGCTGAATTTCACTCTTGATTTTTCAGCTGCCCTGGTAAGGGAGGAAAACTATCTTTGTAAAAAAAAAAAAAAAAAAGCATCTCAAGTGATGCTTGGCCAAGGCCTTGTGAATCTTAGAGGCTCCTAAACTTGTCTTTGCCTTTATAGATCACGTACTGTGTCTTGATGAAGTCCTAGGGCAATACTTTGAATTCAGCATGATAAGCAGAAACTACTGCTTTCGTAAATAACAGCAAAAATACAAGCTGGTGATGTCATTTGTTCATATGGCTCAGAAAAAGTCCTATAATGTTAATATGGGAGTCCTTTATGATGAGAACAGACCTTGGAAGGAGGCAAACGAGTTGACACAGTGAGGAAATTTAACTAGAGTTAAAGACCCAAGATGTTATCACACTTTCCTTACCAGACCTTACCAATCTCCTTGCACAGCAAGCGGGAGCTTCATCCAGAGTAGACATCCTGGATAAGACACAAGAAGGCAAAAAGGTAAGCATTGTATTTAGGACTTCTGCATCTATGAATGTAAGTAGGATTTGTGTATAATTTACTTTTCTATTGTCTGGTTTTGACATAGTACTAACCTTATAAATTAGCTCATAATATTAATTGGGTGGATGTTTATCTTTTCCTTGTCTCTGAAACAGTTTAATAAGAGATGGGTTATTTATTTGCTCCTTGAAGGTTAAAAAAAATAATTTACAACACCATCTGGGCCTGGTGTCTCGTGGGTGGATGGGTATGGGGGAAGATTTTCAGCACTGATTGAATTTTTAAAATGGTTGTTGACTTACTCAGGTCTTTTTATCCATCATGGAGTCAATTTTAGAAATTTTTATATTTCAGAAGAAAATCCATTTCATCTAATCTTTAATATTTCTTGGTATAAATGTATTCACAGTATCTGCAATTATGGTTTCTTTTTCATTCTTGGTATATATATTTTTTGTGCCTTTTCTTTGTTTGCCTTTTTTTTTTTTTTTTGGTGTTGACTAACCCTGTTTATTTATTTAAAGTACAGACTTTTGTTTTGGTGACTGCCCTGCAAGGTGAATCTTTTCTGAGTTTCTAACTGTCACATCAGGTGGGTCCCCATCTGGGCGTGGGATGAATTCCACAGCATTGCTAGAAGACATGGGTTCAAGAATAGATTTCACAGAAAAGACTTAAGAGTTCAAGGTTAAGTAAGGGGAGAAAAGCTGGGGGTACCACACCACCTCCACCCTTCCGTCACCCACAGGGAGGCCTGCAGGATGAGCTGCAGCTGATCTGCAGTGAGGGCCTCCTGTCCAGTGGGGGAATCCCTTCCCTTTGTGGCTTCCCCTTTTGTTGGGTGAGAGCAGTAAAGCAGCTTTTCTGTGGAGAAGTAAACAGAATACTAGAGGCCAGGCTGTCTGGATTTGGGCAAGCTGTCTCTGGGGTTGTTGGCAGTGTTAGCACCTGGTATTTGGGGACCTCCTTATTGGCCTGCCTATGGGGTCCATGAGTAAGTCATTATTTCCTAGGGAAGTTGAGTTCAGGTGCATTCCTTCTGCTGAAAGGAAAAGTGGAAAGACCCAATTTCGTTTCAGTGAGTGCATTTCCAGGCAGCTCTGAGCCAGTACTCAGATCTCTTTATATGCCTGATCGCTCTGTTCCTGCTTGAGGTGCCTGACAGTCTCCTACCTGGATTTCAATTATGTTGATGCTTCCCTGCAGTTGGGTCAGATATTGTTATGTGCATGTCAAGGTTATGTGTGTGATCACAAAAGCTCATGATTACTCTATCTTTTTTGATGGTTTGTCCCTTGACAAGTGTAGTATCCCTCTTTGTCACTATTAATATTTTGGGAGGGAATTTTGTTAGAAAAAACTATGTTTCAGCAGTTTTACATTTATAAAAAAATTGCAATAATAGTACAGAGAGTTCCTATATATATACATCCTCCACCCAGCTTCCCCTATTAATAACATTTCACGTTAGTATAGGACATTTGTTACAGTTAATGAACATATATTGATTAGTATTAATTGAAGTTCATGCTTTTATACTTTATTCAGATTTCCTTAGTTTTTCCCCTATGTCCTATTTCAGTTCTAGGATCCCATCCAAGATGCCATATTGCTTGTAGTTGTTGTGTCTCCTTAGGCTCCTCTTGGTTGTGACAGTCTCTAAGACTTTCTCTGTTTTCGATGACCTTGCGGTTTTGAGGAATGCTAGTCAGTATTTTGTAGAGGGCCCCCCAGTTGAGATTTGTCTGATGTTTGTCTCATGCTTAGATGGGGGATGCAGGCTTGTGGGAGCAAGACCACAGAGATAAAACACCATTCTCATCACGTCATATCAAGGGAACATACAATCAGTGTGACTTATCCCTGTTGTTGGTGTTGAGCTTGATTACCTAACTGAGGTACTGGTTTTCAGGTTTCTTTCCTAGTAAGTTGCTTACTTCTTTCCCCTTTCCATAACCACACTGTTTGGAAGGAAGTAATTATGCACACTCCACACGTATGGAGTAGAGGGTTATATTCTACCTCCTCAAGGGCATAGTATCTACATAGATTATTTGGAATACTTTTGCACAAATTTGTCTATTGTCTATCTTTCCTTGTTTATTTGTTTCTTTCTTTCAATTATTCAATTTATTTTTATCAACATAGACTCATGAATATTTATTTTATACTTTTGAATTTTAATCTAATACTACTTCATGTACTTTGTTTCTCTAATTGTTCCAGCTTTGGCCACTGGGAGCTCCTTCGGTTGGCTTCTGTGTTCCTTTGATGTGCCTCCATCAATGCAGTTTTCTGTTTTTGTTTGAGCACTTCTTTACTTTCTGAGATGCTCCAGGCTCATTTGTATATTATGTTTTCTTCCCTAGTCCTAGAAGCAGACATTTTCCTCTGAGTATCCCGAGTTTTGTTTATTGGGGGACAATATGAGGAGCCAAAATCTGGGCACTAGACTCAGGTGGCATTGCTTCTGGCCCTTTCAGCTGACAGAGCAAGGAAATACAGTGTATGTGTGTTTACTAAGTCATATATATCCATATATAAGCACTATTTATAAATATTCCCATGTGAAACCATCTGTGTCTATATGAAGCTACACTTGAGTTCATACTGATGTCATTGACTTTAATCCATTATTATGCACATTATCTAATCCATTGTTATCCAGCCTTCTTCCCTTACTTATCTGTAACCTTCCACTCCAACAGTGAGAAACATAGCTTGCATCATCTGTCATCCATTTTTCTAATCCTTCAGTTTCACTATACATGTGCAGTGCTATCAGAATTACTTACCTATGTTCCTGTGGGAAACACTTTTATCAACTGGACCACAGTGCTCATGTGCAGTTTCTTTTGTCTTTAGTCTTACAGACTCCACTCATTTCCAAAGCCAATTAAGTCCACACCTTTGCCCTTTCAGTGAGTTTGTTTCATACATTTGTAATATAATTAAACTGTTTTGTTGTATTTTGCACTTCTTCCTTCTTATTAAGGTTTTAAAAAATCAATTTTATTGAACTGTAATTATGTACAATAAATTGTATCAATGTAAAATGTAATTCAGTGAGCTCTGATAAGTGCAGAAAACCATTGCCACACCCAGGAAACCACTGCCACCATCAAGACGTAGAATGCGTCCATCACCCTCAAAGCTGCCCCAGCTCCCTTTGCCATCTTTTCTCTCTTCAGCCCTGGCCATGGGCTACCACTGATACTCTCTTTTCACCATAAACCAGATTATGGGTTTCTTTTAGTAGTTTTGAGATTCATCCATGATTTTGTATGTACCAATTATTTGCCCCTTTAAAAAAAAACCTGACTACTACTCCATTGTACAGATATACCTCAGTTTACAAATCTTTATTTTACTTAACATCTGTTTGTTTAACACCTGTTGAGGAATATTTGGTTCATTACAAGTTTTTAACTTTTGTGAATGAATGAAGCGACTACGAACATTTATGTCCCAGGCCTCGTGTAAATAACTTGGAGTGGAATGTCTGGGTCATATAGTAGATGTAGGTTTGACTTGAAAAAAGGGTCACTTTTTGAAATTAGTGGTAACATTTAATTTCTGCCAGCAGTGTGTGGGAGACTTCACACATCCTGCTCTCACTCTGACTCTCCTGGGTCTCTCTTATAGTGACCCTTGTGATTACATTGGGCCCACCCAGAAAATTCAGGACAATATCCCTATGTCAAGATCCTTAACTTAAAAAAATAGCTTTAAAGAGGCATAATTGATATGCAATAAAGTGCATATTTGATATATACAATTTAATGAGTTTGGACCTAGGCATATGCCCAAGAAATCATCACCACAATGAAGGTAATAGACATGTTCATCACTTTCAAAAGTTGTCTTGTGTCCCTTTGTTCTTGGGATTCTTAACTGAGTCACATCTGCAAAATCCTTTTTGCCCTATAAGGTAATGTTCACAGATTCTGGGAATTAGCATGTAGACATCTTTGGTGGGGTGGGGCAGTCATTATTCAGACTAACACAGACCCCTACTCCTCAATCAGAGCAGTCTCAAAGAACCTGTGACCGTATTTCATCTCCCACTTCACCACTCATAAGGAACAACACAGGGATGACGAGCATTTTTTTGTGTGTCTGTAGGCTGTATGCATGTCTTCTTTTGAGAAATGTCTGTTCATATCCTTTGCCAACTTTTTGATGGGGTTGTTTGCTTTCTTCTTGTAAATTTGTTTGAGTTCTTCGTAGGTTCTGGATGTTAGCCCTTTGTCAGATGCGTAGATTGCAAAAATTTTCTCCCATTCTGTAGATTGCCTGTTCACTCTGATGGTAGTTTCTTTTGCTGTGCAGAAGCTCTTTAGTTTAATTAGATTCCATTTGTCAATTTTGGCTTTTGTTGCCGTTGCTTTTGGTGTTTTAGACATGAAGTCCTTGCCCATACCTATGTCCTGAATGGTATTACCTAGGTTTTCTTCTAGGGTTTTTATGGTATTAGGTCTAACATTTAAGTCTCTAATCCATCTTGAATTAATTTTCGTATAAGGAGTAAGGAAAGGATCCAGTTTCAGCTTTCTACTTATGGCTAGCCAATTTTCCCAGCACCATTTATTAAATAGGGAATCCTTTCACCATTTCTTGTTTTTCTTAGGTTTGTCAAAGATCAGATGGCTGTAGATGTGTGGTATTATTTCTGAGGACTCTGTTCTGTGCCATTGGTCTATATCTCTGTTTTGGTACCAGTACCATGCTGTTTTGGTTACTGCGAGATACCATCTCACACCAATTAGAATGGCAATCATTAAAAAGTCTGGAAACAACAGGTGCTGGAGAGAATGTGGAGAAATAGGAACACTTTTACACTGTTGGTGGGATTGTAAACTAGTTCAACCATTATGGAAAACAGTATGGCGATTCCTCAAGGATCTAGGACTAGAAGTACCATATGACCCAGCCATCCCATTACTGGGTATATACCCAAAGGATTATAAATCATGCTTCTATAAAGACACATGCACACGTATGTTCATTGTGGCACTGTTCACAATAGCAAAGACTTGGAATCAACCCAAATGTCCATCAGTGACAGACTGGATTAAGAAAATGTGGCACATATACATCCTGGAATACTATACAGCCATAAAAAAGGATGAGTTTGTGTCCTTTGTAGAGACATGGATGCAACTGGAAACCATCATTCTCAGCAAACTATTGCAAGAACAGAAAACCAAACACAGCATGTTCTCACTCATAGGTGGGAACTGAACAATGAGATCACTTGGACTTGAGAAGGGGAACATCACACACCAGGGCCTATTATAGGGAGCAGGGAGAGGGGAGGGATTGCATTGGGAGTTATACCTGATGTAAATGATGAGTTGATGGGTGCTGACGAGTTGATGGGTGCAGCACACCAACATGGCACAGGTATACATATGTAACAAACCTGCACATTGTGCACATGTACCCTAGAACTTAAAGTATAATTAAAAAAAAAAAAAAAAGGAACAACACAGGAATCAGTGTGGCTGGAACACAGGGTGCGTGGATGAAACGCAGGAGATGAGATTCAAAAGATTAACTAGGCAATCTGATCATACAGCTCATTTTCAGCTAATGTGAGACCACTGTCTTCTACTTTGAGTAAGACAGGAAGAAAATGGAGGATTTTTGAGCAGAATGAAAAAAGATCTGGCATATTTTAACAATCTTACTCTGGCTATTGTGCCTAGAGTAAACTAAAAGAGGGTAAAGTGGAAGCAGGAGAAAATGAGGAAGTTTTTATAATAATCCAGGCAAGTAAGAAGAATGGCTTGAATCAAGGTAGAAGCAGCAGTGGTGGTAAAATTTGGTTAGGTTTCTTGATATAATTTGGAGATATGGCCAAAGGTTTGCTGGTGAATTAAATATGGGATGTGAGAGAAAAAGAGGAAGCAAGGATAATTCCAAGTTTTTTTGTTCATTTTTCTTGAGCCATTAGAAGGATGCAGTTAAAATTTATGAAATGTGGAAAGCTGCTGGAATGGCAGATTGAAGGGAGAAGATTAAATTTAATTTTATGCATATTAAATTGAGATGCCTACTAGACAAGCTTATGGAGAGATTAAAGAAGCAGTTGGAGTTTAGAAAGAAGGCTGGACTGAGGATATAAATTTTGGAGTTGTCAAAATATAGGTTGAGACTGGATGAAATTTCAAAATGGTGAATATACAGAGAATATACAAAGTTCTACAATATTGAGTAAGAGGTTGGGAAGGTGAAGAGTACCCAGAAAAGCAGACTGAGAAACTACAACTATTGAAGTAGAAAGAAAACCAGGTGAGTGTGTTGTCTTGGAAGCTTAGTGAATAAAAATGTTTCAAGTAAGGTGCAGATTGAGAACTGATCTCTGAATGTAGCAATGTGAAGGCCAGTGGTGACCTTATAATAGCAATTTTGATAAAGCTGGGGTTGGGGGCAGATGCAAAAATTGGACTGGAATAGTTTTGAGAATGGAGAGAAGATAATTGAGAGATAGCAATCACTATCAAGGCGTCAAGCTCTAAGGGAAGTGGACAAATTGGGTGGTACCCAAAGAGCACAGAGAGGTCAAAATATGGTGGTTGGTAAGCTAGAAAAACAATGTTTGGAGAAGACCTAGTAGAGAGGGAAGGATTCAATATAGAAGGGGAAAGAATAGTGGAGAAGAGAGAGGAAACTACTGCTGGAGAGGTGTCCTTGAGTAGCCAAGAGGAATGATCACAGGTTGGTCCCAGCTAGGAACTGGGTTGTAGGTGTGTAAGGTTGGTTCTAACTAAGAGCAGAGAGGGCATTCACAGTTTGATCCCATTTGCTCAGAAAACCCACATCATTAAGGCATTAACCTACTCACAGGAAGCCCAGCACCTTAATTTAGAAAACTAGATCTTGGTGAAATTAAGTGGCTTGTTTATATTTAACCCATAATTTTTATGGCTGCCTGTTTTCCATGATTTTTTCTTTTAATTTTCAATAGCTTCTATAACAGAGTTTATAGAAAAGCTGATTTTAGAAACAATAATTAGCACAACTAATTTCTTGCTGTTAGGAATTTTACTAGGGTAATAAATGAAAAAGCTTCAGATTGTCCCCAATCTGTCATTGAGGAAATACAATTTCCCCTCAAACATGTGAGTTATTTTTCGCTGAGAATATATGGGAAGGGCTCTTTCTTAAAGTTCTCCAGATAAAAATCAAAGGAATACTAGAAAGCTACAAAGATGTTCTTGCTTTAGAAGCCCAAGTACACCCAGACTTCTTATAGAGAGCTAAAAAGTTTCAGAGCCTGCTTGGTTTCAACTAGGAACAACCTGTAATACCATCATGTATTATCCCCCATGAGATCGTCTTTTATTGGAGCTGAACTCAGTGGCAAGACACACATCTCTTGGAGTTAATTAAGTAGGAGCTTTAAGGGGATTGCTCTTCCCTGCTGGACACCAATGTGAACCTGTACAAACATCTCAGGCCTTTCCCACTCCATCTTGATTCCATTTGTCAAGATGTCAGTTCTTGTAAAAAGTCAAGGAAAACTCTGAGAACTTAGGTTCTGCCAATCAAGCTGGCCTGGGAGAGACTTGTTCTCTCAGTAGTTAGAGGAGTTAGAGTTAAGTGACAGGATTACACTGTATATGGAAGTGGACACTTCCACTCTTTTATGACAGATGACTTTTTTCTCAGTCCTCTTCTGTCTTCCCCTGATGACCCAGTTTGGTGATAAGATAGGCCCTGGGGTCTCTTGTTGGTGACCCTCAACACCTTTGGGAGGCCAAGCACGCTTACTCTAGAGCCCAGGGTAGAGGACACACAGTTGGATGCAGCCTAGTTCTGCCAGAGGCTTGGTAGAGTGTGAAATGTCTTTTCCATCTTCAATTCCTTCTGCCCTGCATCGTATCCCCTGGATGGTGTGGACCTAGGGGAGGAGAAAACTATTACAATCTGAAGTGAAAGATGTAAAAGAACTTCTGAGTCACATGTGTGTTCCAACCCAGTTCACAAGTTAAGAAGACTAATACATTTTAGGGACCTATAGTAAACATCTCTTGTTTTACCTGTCAAAATCGCACTTTCTTCTGGCAACAATGATACTCTTCTTTTGGGAGCTGTATCTCCTTTCTCCCGCCTGCCTTCCTTCTCCTCTCAATGCATCATGTGGGATAGTCCCATTCTTACATGACTCAGCTCATCTGCCCATTGTCAATGAGGTCAAGAAGGAGCATTTGACCCTTGCCGATTAATCACAGCCCCTCCCTGGAATTTTGTCTTGTGACTAAAACCTGTTCATCTCCAGTTCTGACAGCAAAAATTCTAGGAGCCATCCTTGTTTCTTCCTTTTCTCTCATCCTACATCCAAATTCACCAGCAAGTCCCATCAAGCCCATCTCTGAAAGCTATCCTTTTTGCATCTCGGGTATCACCTTGGTTAAGACACCATTATCTCATCTGGATATGGTGCCTGGGCCGTTGCTAACTGGCTTCCTTACCTTAACTCTTGTCCCGTTAAGTTCTATGCTCAACACAACAGTCAGGGTGGCATTTTAAAAATAAAAATATGATCATGTCATTCTTCTGCTTAAAACCTCAATAGGCATCAGTGTTCATAGCACCACTATTCACAGTAGCCAAAAGGTGGAAGCAGTTCAGATGCCTACCAATGGATCCATTCAAGCCTACCTGGTACACCTCTCTTGCTCACAACAATCCAGTCACTCTGTACCTTGCTGTTCCTGTGCGCTGCCTTATGTCCTATCTTGCTGGGCACCTTTTCTTCTTCAAAACTCAGCTTAAATAGAACCTGACAAAGAGGCCTTCTTGTCCAGCCCATGTGTGACAGGTACAACCCCACCCAATTTCTCTCTATCACATAGTCTTTTTTATTTTCTTTATGGGACTTATCACAGCCTATAGTTACTTGTTTTCTTATTTGTTTAAAGTTTGTCACCTCAAATAGGGTGCATGATCTTGATAGCAAGATCTTTTCTAGCTTGTCTATTTAATCTTTTATTCCTGGCACAATTTGAAACAAAATAAATTTTCAATGTGGTTTGCTTAAGAAATGAAAGACAGCACCTCTGTGACTCTGCCCTCTGCATGAGGAAGATATTAGTGCACATTGAAGAAAGGTTGGAAGGACATGCCGGAGGAAACAGAGTCAGGAGTCAGAGGCAGCATTCTGGGATAGTGATTCCCATTGGCTGAGGGCTGGCAGCAACCTTGCCCTTCTTGGGTGGGGACAACTGCTCCCTCTTTGGATTTTGCTATCCAGTCATCTCATATCTTGCCTAAGCCACTGTCAAAGATAAAGAAAGTTGGACATTAAAGGCAGTAAAAATAGATTTCATTCAGTAAACTATAGCAGTGGGCGAAAGAGCTGAGCTGACTAGGTAATGTAAGGGGTCAGTCTATTCCATGCTGTATCTGTACCACATTTTCTTTATCCAGTCTGCCATCGATGGACATCTAGGTTGATTCCATGTCTCTGCTATTGTGAATAGTGCTGCAATGAACATACGTGTGTATGTGTCTTTTTGGCAGGGCGATTTATTTTCTCTTGGGTGTATACCCAGTTATGGGATTGCTGGGTTGAACTGTAGTTCTGTCTTAGGTTCTTTGAGAAATTTCTAAACTGCTTTCCACAGTGATTGAACTAATTTATGTTCCTACTAGCAGTGTATAAAAAGAACAAAATTATGTCCTTTGCAGCAACATGGATGCAGCTGGAGGTCATTAATGCAGGAACAGAAAACCAAAGACCACATCTAAGTGGGAGTTAAACAGTGAGCACACATGAACATGAAGATGGGAACAACAGACACTGGGGCTACTACAAGGGGGAGGCAGGGAGAGGAGGGAGGGAGAGGAGCGAAGGTTGAAAAACCGACTATAGAGTACCGTGCGCAGTGTCTGGGAGACGGGATCATTTGTATAACAGACCTCAGCAGCGAGGAACTTACCCATGTAACAAACCTGCTTGTGTACCCCCGAACCTAAAATAAAAGTTGAAAAAAAAAAAGGGAGAATGAGGGAGTAGTGAGAGGGAGTGAGGGGACTTGAACAGAGTCAGGGAAGTAAAAAATTCCAAAAAAAGGATTGCTCAGTGTAAACACAATTAGGCCTCTGTGTCTGCGAGCTGGCACTTACGGAAGTCAAGCTTCTCCCTCCCATAGAGATGAGACTGGGACACGGATTTATGTCTTTTTTTTTTTTTTTTTTTTTTTTTTTTTTTTGAGTCAGGGTCTGGCTCTGTCGCTCAGGCTGGAGTGCAGTGAGTGGCTCAATCTTGGCTCACTGCAACCTCTGCCTCCTGGGCTCAAGTCATCCTCCTACCTCAGCCTCCTAAGTATCTGGGACTACCAGCACATGCCATTAGCCCAGTTAATTTTTGTAGTTTTTGTAGCAACAGAATTTTGCCATGTTGCCCAAGTTGGTCTCGAACTCCAGAGGTCAATCAGTTCACCTTCCTCAGCCTCCCAAAGTGTTGGGATTACAGGCACGAGCCACTGTACCTGACCGGCTCTGTCTTTCCTGATGGTTACATTCCAAAGGAATGTCCTTCAGTTCCTTGAGAAAGACACTCCTGCATTGTTGGATATACACGGGCATCTCAAAAGGACAGAGGAAGTATTTACAGTGGTAAGCTTTTTAAGTAAATGATCTTAGAAAGAGAGATCAGTAACTTATCTTTGAGTGCTAGCCCCAACAAACAGTACCTTCTTTTGACAGCCTTGAGCTTTTCTAGACAAAAACTCATGGGGACTGGTTTGTCCCAGGGTGACAACACTTTAGGCTGCCAGAAGCCATGTTAGAATTTGGTCAAGCCTCTTAGTGCAGGAGTTTGCACGGGGTCATTAATGGAAAGACTTTGGTACTTCTCACCATGTAAATTGATCACCTGTCGCTTAAAATCTAGAGTTTTGATGTATAAACGTTAACATTTCTCGATGGCATTATATAGCAGGCACTTGCCAGGTGAGTCCTCTGTCTATCATTCAGCAGGATATTAAGGGAGGAGGTGATCATTGGGGGTGACAGATTGATGAATTACAGCAGATTACTATTTAATCCTCTTGTCCAGACCAAAGAGGTCAACAAAAAGGAGCATATGTGGCTCAACCATGGGAGGTGTTGGAGAGCACACACATCTGTTTGTATCTATGGAGCCTTGTATTTTTCTCTTATTTGGTTTTGAGATGTCTCTCTGAAGAGTGGCTATTAGACTCTAGCTCTGTGCTGGGAGGGATCCAGGAATTTGGTCACGAATATTCACAGTGAGCTTTTCATGGGATTCTTCTTTATCCCAGTGGACCACCTGATGTTTAAGTGCTAAACTTGTGATCAGGTGTCCCTACCACAAGAAGCTTGTGTATCCTGGCAGACACCCTGTGGCTCTTGTCTGCTCTATATCCAGTTTATTCCTACCAAGATAGCCATTCCCTAGCACTGCCCTGGTGGGGAAAGAAGTTAGGTCCAATCTGTTGGTCAAATGAGAAACATATAAGGCAACTCAGCAGAAGACATAAAATAACAGAAGCAGTTTATTACTCACAGATCTTGGAGAGAAGAGGCAGCAAGCCTCACAGGCCAACTGGGTGTGGGGAGCCATCCAGGACATGCAGACTCAATCAGCCAGTGGGAAGCAAAATAGAGAGAGGCCTGTGGGCCAGAGACTATATTAGGATTTAGGGGGTTACCCAAGCAGGTTTCCCCCCAGGGGATTCAAATTGGCAGGTTTACAGCAAGCAGGTACAAGTTCCATGAGTCACGCTGTGACTGACAGTAGGTTGCTGCAGCATGTCTGCACAGTCCATGCAGGGTGTAGTGTCAGTGGGGCAGGTCAGGTAGGTTGCATCCAGCTGTCCCATAGGGAGGTGGTCCCCGGGAGGCAGTTGTATAAAGCAGATATCTGCATTGACCACATTGAGGCACTGGGAGGAGGCAGAGAACTGGAAACTGTCAAGGGTGACTAAGTCTTGCTTCTGGTATGAGAAAGTCCAACTTATATTCAAAATGGAAGCCAAGGCAACATAAAATTATAGTATTTCACTACAGGCCCACACTCCGTCCCTGGTCTGCTGTTTTGTTGCCCAGTATGAGGTATCTTTAATGGAGAACAAACTCTCTCTTCCTGTAATCTGACATGATTAACAGTCTCTGGTCCTTCCTGTGTCCCTAGTGTTTCTTGTAACATTGGATTGATCATTAAGTGTTCCCCTTGGGAGTTCAGCAGCAGGACATTCTGCAAAACTGGATGATGAGAAAAGACTACAATAATAAAACCTAACTTTTTTTTTTTTTTTTAATCTGTAAGTGAACCTAGAGAGGGATTATCTCTTAAATAAAATATTCATAGATTTTTTTTTCCTTTTTTTTTTATGGAGTCTGCCTGAGATGGAAGCACAGATATCCTCATGCAGTGAGTGTCCCTCTGATAGTAGTGTCATTGTTGCTATTCTGTGAAGGCATTTTGAAGGCTCACATGTCATGCATTGTGCTGAGAAGTTTATCAGTTAGTTACATACATAGTTCAACCATGGGACTGTGATCCTTAACCTTTTTTAGAGATGGGACCTTTTGAAAATCTGATGAAAGCTATGGAGCTTGTTTCATAGCCTATGCTCATAAATATAACATTTTGCATATCATTGCATAGATCCTCTGAAGCTGAAGAAACCCTGTTTTGGAAACTTATAATGCAGTTGACATTCACTGATACTCCCTGATCATCCACCCTCTGAAATACAATGCACTGGGTATTTGGACTGAAACAGGGATGGAAAGTCCAGGGCTCCTGTCTCAGGAGTTTATAGTTTTAAGGAAGAAGTAAACACACACTGAGGATAGGGCAAAATTAGTAAGTCCCATAAGAGAAATATTTACAATGCTTTAATTTGTGTAGTGGCTTATTTTTTGAAATATTCAGTATGTAGCCTTTTCAGAATGGCTTCTTTTACTTAATTACTTAAGTTTTCCCCAGGTGTTTTCATGTCTTGATTACAAAGTTCATGTTAATTCCTGCAATATGGTATGAATATGCTTGGTTAATATATGTCTTCCCCTGTTAGAGCTTTTTGAAGTTGGAGATGTCTCATTTTTATGATTTCAGATTTTTTAAATCAGTTTGTGGCATAAATTAATAAGCAGTTAATGTTAGATGGATGACTTAATAAATGAATGAATAAGTGGATGGATAGATAGATGGATGAGTGTATGTATGTATGTACAGATGGATGGAGACACAACTAGGTTATGGGTTAAAAGCCAGATTTCTTACTGCGACACTGAGGATCCTTAATATGGACAAGCCTGCTGGATGGTTTGCAAAAAGACAGGGCCCAGCAAGATTCCTAACATTCAAGGTACTTTGGAATTCTAAGAGGCAAAAAGAGAAACACAAGAAGGACAACTCGTGGACTACCAATCCCAATGTAAATTTTTGTGCACACTTATACTTACAAATACTTTGGTATTTTAGGGAGTGTGTGTATGTGTGTGTGTGTGTGTGTGTGTGTGCGCGTTTAAATTACAACTTCCTTTTATTTCTTCCACCAGGAAATAAAAACTTTAATTACAAAAGCTAACCATGTTAGGTTTTCTGGCATTGAAAATGCAGCCAACATATCCATTCCCCTCAGGTGGTGCCTAATCATATGCATGAGACCTAAAGGATAGTAGGGACATTGCGCAAGCACATAGAAATGCAACAAAAGCACTGTATTTTAAACAGCTAATCCATATAAAAATAAGAGTAGACCCCATAGATAGGAACTTGGTCTGACTTGAGATCAATGTCTTCTTGGAACCAAACATAATACCACACAAGTAGGAGCTGATAAATAAATATTTGATGAATTATAATAAAATGTGAGATCAGTGAACATGGCAGACTTATCATTGTGAGAGGCATGTGGTATAGTAGAAGTGACCCTGGGCCGGGGCACCTGTGCTCGCTATTACTTGCTGCCCCTCTATCCACTCCCGTCCTCCATGACTTGCCCTGCACTGGCTTCCATGGAAGTGCTCTCTTGCTTTTGGCTTTTGATGGGTCTGGCCAATGGGGGGCAATGACAAGACGTCAGAGGGAGGGAAGCAAAGAGAGGCCGGGGCACTGAAAGCCCGGGCTCCCTCCCTGTGGTGTCTCCAGGGCTGGCTGTGTTTCTCAAAAGTCAGAGCTTCTGTCACTCCATTCCCCTTTCTGTCACTATTCCAGGCCTAGGGATGGAGGAGTTGATACTATCCCAAGAGTACTGCACTATTCCTGTGGTTTCTTTATAAACACTCATGCCTTTGTAAATAGACCCTTGAGGGGCAAGGTGTGTGGCTCACACCTGTAATCCCAGTACTTTGGAAGGCTGAGGTAGGAGGATCACTTGAGTCCAGGGATTTGAGACCAGCCTGGGCAACATAGTGAGACCCCATCTCTACAAAAAAAAAAAAAAAGACAAATAAAATAAAATGAGTTAGTCAGGCATGATAGCACATGCACCTGTGGTCCTTTGAGCCCAGGAGGTCAAGGGAGCTGTGATCACACCACTGCATTCCAGCCTGGGAGACAGAGTGAGACCTTGTCTCACACACACAGAAAGTCTCTCCTTGAAAGCCTTCTCAAATTGCCTAATTTGGACATTGCCACCTTTTCTTTGGCCTGGACAGATACACTTGTTATCAGGGTCAATTTGGCTTTGTATAATAGAAACCCACTTGAATATGTTAAAGAAAAGAAAGCAAGTCATGGGATGATGCATTATAGGACCTTCTGTAAGTAAGGTCAGCAGAGCCTCTCTCATTAGGGGCTGGAACTGGAACTGGAGGGTCATTGAGAAGCAAGACAGCCATGCTCTGTGCCCTTCTGAGTCCAAATGGGTCTTTTCCAGCTGCTTCCCTCTGAGTGTCTTCTCTCTTTCCTTTTCTCCACCTCCCATCCCTCAATACAGTCCGCATGTCAGGCTTTCTGTGCTTCCCTGTGCCCCTGGTGGAAGATGGTCCCTACTTAATCACCAGTTTACGTGTCCTCAAATCAAATTACTCACTCAGGTTCACTATGGCTCTTAAATCTTAGAAGAACAATTGGGTTTCCACAGATAGGGTCAGCACTCCATGCTTGTTTAAGTAGCTATGGCCAGGGGATCCATGTCATGTAGTACAAACATGAGTACCCTGAGTGTGGGGGTAAGTGGCCCACAGAGAAGAGAAAGCTGGGCTGGACAGGCTCTATAGAAGGTGTCGGCTGGAAGAAAGATGAAGATGGCTCATTCTGAGCCCATGCATGCACAGTCTCATTGTCATGTTCACTCATAACTGATATAGGGAAAACCATTATTGGTGCAGGAAAGAATTACATTGTGCTGGTGTGAGATCAAAGAAGAGTTTCTTTTATTTATCCGTCTAAAAGGAAATCTTGTAAGGTAATGCAGCAATGCTTAAGTTGCTCCTTTGATGAAATACATGTTTTAGAAATAATATTCTCTTTAGAATGCCAGAAAATTGCAAAAAATGTATCCCTTCATTTTCTCATATATGCTTGGCTGGTACTTACCAAAATAAGGGCTTAGCTGGCAGTGAATACAGCAGAATTTCTGTGTTAAGACTGCTCCTCATTTAGTGATGACACTACACCCAAGTTAACAAAAACACTTCTTCAAATATGTGGGGTATTTCTCTGTTTGCCATAGAAACTCAGGTTTCCTATTTTAGTTTAATTTCACCTTCTTTTCTACCTCAAGATGAATAAATACTAATTTGGAAATAAGAATTTCAGTTTTAGAAATTGCGGTAAGATGGGTAACTGGTAAATTCTCTGAGATGAGCTTGGCAGGGGCTTAGGTGCTAGAGGAGGAGGTGGTAGTTGTAGTAGCTATGTGGTGGGGAGGGCACATAACTAGACTGTGAGGTCTTTTCCATCACCTGTAGGCCTATAGTAGTGAGAGGAGAGAGCTGGGTGGAGCTGGTCCATGGATAAGTCCCTGATAGGCAGCAGAATATTTCGTTTTGTATTCCTATTAGAACAATGATTGACACACAAAAGGCACTCAGTATATGTCTGTTAAATGAATCAATGTCCTCTAGTAGTTCAAGGTACAGTTAGGGAGAAGAACTACATACACAATATAAAAACCTATGGAAGTTGAGGAAGGATTAGACATCAAGATCTTAACAGTGGTTATTTCTGGGGCAGGGAGAAGGAAAGAATTATTGGTGTCTTATTTTCTTTAATTTTTGCTTCTGTATTTTGGCTTTTCTCTACAAAAGATCATTTATTTATTTCGAATTTAAAAAGGGCAATTGACATGAACAATGAATATAAATGCATTCATATCGTTATATAAGACAGAAATCTGAGGATTCAGATTCTTTCTGTGTCTCTGTTCTATCAGTGTATGAGTTCCCTTGTTGAGGCTGGTTGCCAAGGTGCTCAAGAAGGCTGTGGGGTACAATTGTAGATACAGGTCTCACTGATATTCCTATTGAGGTAAGAGGTGGGACTTTACTCTGGAGGTGGGTCTTGGACACTGGACCAAATTGAGGACTAGCTAAAATAGGTCCAGTGTGGAAGCAGCTTTCCTTAAGATATTGGTATGCCATGTCAGTTTACCATTGCCATGCCAACACCTGGAAGTTACTATCCCTTTCCATGGCAATGACCTTGACAACCTAAAAGTAGGTATAAATATGAGTGCAGAACTGCCCTGAGCTGCTGTTCTTGGCACCTCTGCCTATGGGGTAGTCCTGTTCTGCAAGGTGCAGTATGTGTGTTGCTGCTGTACCCTGCCACCTCAATAAAAGTTGCTGTTTAACACCACCAGCTTGCCCTGGAATTCTTTCCTGGGTGAAGCCAAGAACCCTCCTGAACTAAGCCCGAATTTCAGGGCTTGCTTCTTCTGCATCATTGTGGCTCTTCTCTCTCTCAATGTGTTTTGAAATTATGTAACATTTAGACATACAATTAATGCATATAATATACATAAAGGTCATGAAACATTTTTAAAAGTACTGTGATGTCACTGACCAAGGTAAGAACCTCAAATTTACCAATAATGTGAAGTTATCTGTGTGCTTCAACTCAGTGCCCGTGCCTTCCTCCTCTGTTGAAGGAATATACTGCCTTGATATTTATTTTGTTATTCCATAGCTGTTATTCCACAGCTATGTTATTCCAATGCATAAATAAATTCATGCATTGCTAAGTAATATGTCTCAGATTTGTTCTTGAGTCATAAGAATATTCTGTATGTGGTTCTTAGAGACTCACTGTGTCCGTTTTACATTATACATCTAAGATTCATCTATGACAAAGTGTGTTGCTATATTTCTTTGACTTATGCTGAGATAGAAATTCTATGCTGTGATTATACAAAACTTATTTATTCTTGATTTGTGGACATTTGGGTTGTTTGTTTCATTGTGATGCAGAAAAATGCCATGATCATTCTTGCATAAATCTCCTTTTGTATGTGTGAAGGAGTGTCTCAATAATTACCTGGGGATGGAATGGTTGGGTAATATGTTATGCATATTCAACCTTACAAGATAATGCCTAATTGTTCCACAAACTGATGGTACCCATTTATAGCTTCACCCACAGAGTATAGCTACTTCGTTGCTCTCTAACCTAGTATAACTCTGACAGCTAATAATATTCAGAATATTATTAATGTGTTTATTGGCCATTTGTGTTTCCTATTTTCTGAGTTACCTGTTTATCATTTTTGTTCATTGTCCTCATTTTTGATTGTCTTTTTTCTTATAATTTATAGAAATTTCTTATATATTTATGGATGTGAATGCTTTATGACACTTATCTTTTTCTAATGTGAGACTTGTCAGTGGATCTTTATGTATAACTTGCCACCTTTTAGCAAGAATATGGTGGAAAATTTTTATTTTACACTACTACCACATTCTATTCATTATAAATAAGTCATGAAAAGCCAAGCTAGTACACTTTTATGGAAAGACAGTTAATGAATTTGGGGTATGTTTAAAAAATATTACTGGGACTCCTTTGTAGATATCTTTGATGGTTACTCATAATGTCCAGATTTACACTAAGCATGGAAATGTCCCAGTTCTCAGTCCTTAGGCATTTTCTATCTATTCTTATTCCTGTAATAATTTCACCCGGTCTCCTGGATATACACTATTATTAAAATTGAGGGCTGGACATCGTGGCTCACGTCTGTAATCCCAGCACTTTAGGAGGCTGAGGTGGGTGGATCACCTGAGGTCAGGAGTTCAGGACCAGCCTGACCAGCACGGTGGAACCCCATCTCTACTAAAAATACAAAAATTAGCTGGGCGTGTTGGCAAGCGCTTGTAATCCCAGCTACTTGGGAGGCTGAAGCAGGAATCCCTTGAACCTGGGAGGTGGAGGTTGCAGTGAACTAAGATTGTGCCATTGCACTCCAGCCTGGGCACCAAGAATAAAACTCTGTCTCAAAAAAAAAAAAACAAAAACAAAAAAATTGAGATATAATTTACACACCATAAAATGCCCCCTTTAAAGTGTATATTTTAGTATAATGACAAAGTTGTGGACCATCACCACTACCTCATTCCAGAACATTTTTGCCACCTCAGAAAGAAGCCTTGCATCCATCAGTGGTCACTCTCCATTCTCTCCTTCCTCCAGCACCTGGCAACCATGAATTTACTTGCTGTCTCTATGGATTTGCTTTTTCTGGGCATTTTCATATTAATGGAATCTTTCAATATATGACATTTTGTGTCTCATTCTTTCACTTAATATGTTTCCAAGGCTTCATTCCTTTTTAAGGCTGAATAATATTTTATTGTATGTATATACTGTCATCCGTTGGTATCCATGGGGGATTGATTCCAGAAACTCTTCCTGATCCCGACACCAAAATCCAAAAATCCTCAAGTCCCTTATATAAAATGGCATAGTATTTGCATACAATCTACATATATCCTCTTGCATACTTTAATACTAAACACAATGTAAATGCTATCTAAATAGTTGTTATATTGTATTTTTGACTTATATTTTATTATAAGTTGTATTGCTATTTTAAATTATTTTTCCTTTTCTTCTTTTTCTTTTTTTATTTTTAGTGATTGTGTCTTGCTGTGTTGCTCAGGCTGAACTCAAACTCCTGGGCTCAAGCAATCCTCACTCCTCAGTCTCCTGAGTAGCTGAGACTACAGACATACACCACCACTCTTGACAGTTGTTCTTTGAATATTTTTGGATAGTGGTCAGATCCTCAGCTATGGAACTCTAGGATACAGAGTGCCAACAGTACCTCATTTTGCTTATTAATTTATTAGTTGATGGACATTTGGGCTGTTTTCACTTTCTGGCTACTATGAATAATGCTGCTATGAACATTCGTGTGTATGTTTTTATGTGGACGTATGATTATAATTCTGTTGGGTCCATACCTAGGAGTGAAATCCTGTATTATATGGAAAATCTATGCTTAATGCTTTAAGGAACTAGCAGACTGTTTTCCAAACTGGTTCCACCATTTTACATTTTGAAGAGCAATATATGAAGGTTCCAATTTCTCTACTTCCTTGCCAACATTTGTTATTGTCTGTCTCTGTCTGTCTCTGTCTGTCACTGATGATAGCTACTACAGTGTGTAGGTAGTGGTATCTCATTGTGGCTTTTATTTGTATTTCCCTGATGACTAATGACATTGAACATTTTTTCATGTGCTTATCAAATATTTGTATATCTTAGAGAAATATCTACCCAAATCCTTTGCTGATTTTTAAATGAGGTTACTTATCTTTATTATTGATCAGTAAGAGCTCTTCATATACTGTATATAATAGGCCTTATTAGAAATATGATTTTCATATATTTTCTCCCCTTTTTTTGGTTGTCTTTTCACTTCCTGTGTCAAAAATAAAATTAGATCAAATTTAAAAATTGCAGAATTTTATTGTGCATATGAAACAATAATTCTAGAACCAGGACAACTGAAACTGGAAGTGGTAAGAAACTCTACACAAGGTAGTTACTGTGCAGCTTGCAAAGGATAAATGAGAAAGTATTTTGACCTTTTTCTGGATTGGCTTTTATACATGAATGTTCTTTTTTTTTTAACTTGTTTTCTTTTTTTCTCTCCCTCCTCTCACCCTTCACCCTTAAGTAGGCCCCAGTGTTCCCCTCTTCGTGTCTTTTAAGTTAGAACATGTGGTATATGGGTTTTCTCTTCCTGCATAAATTTGCTAAGAGTAATGGCCTCCAGCTCCATCCATAATGAACATTCTTTTTAGTGCAAGTAGAGCTGTTTAAGCTGATTTGTCTATCACTGATCGGTTTCATTTCACTGAAACATTCTGACAAGGACATGTGCTTTATTTATAATTAGAGCTATCATTTAGAGGAAATATTGATAAGGGGTTGTTCTAGCCTTATTTATTATGAATAGAGCTAGAGTTGTTCTTTTGTCACTAAAGTCACTAAAAAAAAATGACTTTTTGTAGTGCTTCCAAATTCCTTAACTTTAGTAATTTTGGAACTTGTGGATAAGAAATCAGAATTTCTGAAATCAAAAGTTGTGTTTTTCATTGCATTTTATTTATATTTTAAAATAATAATGAAAGGCCGTAATAAAGATTCAATCACTTGTTTTGTAACAGGGTTATACTGAAAGTTCCAGAGGCTTTTTTTTTTTTGGTTTAAAAAAGTATGTAATACATGCATAGTTAATTATTATTATCAACCAAGATATTATGACAAGATTATGTGTTTCAATACAATGTAAATATATTCTATACCTTATAAAGAAGTTGACACCAGAAAACATTAAAAGAAGGGATTATTAACACAAAATTAATGCCCAATAATCATTTTAAAGGTTGAAAGATAATATCACAATTATTCTAAAGCTATTTTAAAAATAAAGATTTTAAACAAAATCAGTCTTAATTTTTCTCTCAGGTAATCTTGATCTTTGTTTTATGAGAAATATCAAAGATGTGTAGCAATTTATTTCATTTTTGTCATGGCACTGGCTGAATCATTGATTGCAAGCAAAAGCATCTTTAGTTTGGCTGTTGGGGTGCATGTTGCTTCATATAAGCTTATTTTTTTAAATGAGGAAAATATTTTGTCTGCCTGCTGTGATTTTCATTTTATTATGGAAAATGCTATCATCTTTGCTAGTTCAGATTTAGATCAGTTTCTGATTCTTTGTCTTTTCTTTTGGTAAAATGTTTACTTAGAACTGAAGCCTGTAGCCAATACTCAAACACTGAAAAGTGCCAGCAAACATTATTCAGTAGTATTCAAATACCATGTAGATCTCCTTGAAAGGTTAACAGCGCTACACAGAAACACATGTCAATATCGACAATTTAGGACTTCTTTTGCTTTCAAAATTTTTTGTTTCTTGGGACATCTTCCCAGGATTTATAAAGTATTATATTAATCTACGTGTACTAGTGTTTATTTTATTTGCAAGAGTGCTTCGGGGCCATGAACACAGACTTGAACATGGCCACAAGTACAAGCACTGCTAATTCATGAGATCCTGACCGTTTCCTACCCATATGCTCCTGCGCAGGCCCAGGAGACATTGACCTTAACCTTTGACTACTATTCTTGCCTGTTTCTGTTCTTGCTTCCTACTTCACTCAGTGAATTCCTTCCAGCTACTAATGTCTGTATGTTAATTGTGAAGCTTTAATTTTTGCAAGATAATTAGAATACTTTTTCCCATCTTTCTCAACTAATTTTCCTCAGAATTGGAAAACATACATTTTCCAGTAAGTGCCAAGGAGGAATTTCTGAATGGACAAGTTAGCTTTTTGATGCTTGTATACACTATTTTCCCTTTGGTATATATTCAGGAGTGAAAATGATGGGCTGTGGGGTAAACTTTCAAACCCTAACCATTTCCAGAGTTGCAGTTTTCATTTACACTCTCAATAATGATGTAAGGAAATTTTATCGCTCTATATCCTCAAAAAAACACTTAGTATTTTCAGTCTTTTAAAAAAATCTTATAAATTGATATAATTATACACGTTTTAGGGGATACATGTGACATTTTGATACATATTCAATGTGTAATGATTAAATCAGGGTAATTGAGATATCGAGCACCTAATAGTGTCATTCTTTTTCGTCTTACCCATTCTGATGAACAAGTCGTGGCATCTCATTATAGTTATAGACTTACATAAAGTGGTAAAACTGGGAAACAATGTACATGACTAAAATGATATCAGACACTCAATAAGTTTATTCTTTCCATAACACTCAGCAGTTATTCTCCCTTTTAAAATCCAGAAAACATTAGCTCAAATGTCCATTCCTTTCCATATTCTATTGAAGTCTAATGCCTTCCTTAACATTTCTGTGAATTTCCAGGTAAGATATGCTTGATGGTCACTTTTGGCTCTGATGGTCTGCCTCTTAGAAAATGTTAATTTTCTGCTCCATGTTTTGGTACAATTTCTCAATGGCCTTGTCATTGACTTCAAATGGAACTGAGTCCCTTTCCTTGCTATGCACACAAAGCCACTCAGACAAGCCCTTTTGTAACAGGTGTATGAGGTTGTGAGAACTGCATCTCAAAGTAAAAATGACTTAAAATTGAAAATCAAACATTCTTGTTCTTAGAAGTGTTTGGCTACTCCACCATATAATTTGACCCTCTGTTCTTTCTCTTTTAAAAAATCACCTTTCTTGTCTGATCCTTTTTTTTCAATAACATAGAAACAGAATTTTGTTTCTCATCTTCTTGTGCATAAAAATTTAACTCTCTCCAGGCCTTTCTCTTAAGTACATTTACAGAATTCCCTTTGCAAATCCAAAACTATGGCAAAAGCTTAGAAACTAACTGACACTTGTAGGGACCTGATGAGGCTCAGAGACAAAGCACCACTATCATTCCCAATTTCTTGTATAGAAGCAGATAGTAGTTCTATTCTTTTAATTCAGTAAACGTTAAAAGAGGAAAATAAAAGGATATTAACAACATCTTAATACTTTTATCTCTCACAATGATCACTCTAAAGTTATTTTTTATTTTATTAAATTTCACTTTCTATGCTGTCTAAATTTTCTAGATAAACATGTCATGTCACATTCTCTTAGAGACGGGTGACTTTAAGAAATTTTAATTTTATTAAATTTCACTTTCTATAATTTCTAAATTTTCTAGGTGTATTAGTTCATTTTCACACTGCTATAAAGATACTATGTTGGTGCAAAAGTAATTGCAGTTTTTGCCATTATTTTGAATACCACTATTTTGCCAGGAGATGTTGACCTTAACCTTTGACTACTATTCTTGCCTGTTTCTGTTCTTGCTTCCTACTTCACTCAGTGAATTCCTTCCAACCACTAATGTCTCTATGTTAATTGTGAAGCTTTAATTTTTGCAAGAGACTTAGAATACTTTCCTTTTACAAGAGAATTAGGATGGCAAAAACCACAATTACTTTTGCATCAATACTACCCAAGACTGGGTAATTTAGAAAGGAAAGAGGTTTAATTGACTCAGTTCCACATGGCTGGGGAAGCCTCAGGAAATTTACAATCATGGCAGAAGGTGGAGGGGAAGCAGACCTTCCTCACATGGTGGCAGGAAATAGAAGTGCAAGCAGGGAAAATGCCAGAAGCTTATAAAACCACCAGATATCCTGAGAACTTACTCATTATCACAAGAACAGCAGTGGGGAAACTGCCACCATGATCCAGTCACCTCCCACCAGGTCTCTCCCTTAACGCCTGGGGATTACAATTCAAGATGAGATTTGGGTGGGAACACAAAGCCTAACCATATCACTAGGTAAATGTTTCATGTCAGATTCTCTTAGAGACCTGTCACTTTAAGAAACGTGTCCCTTCTTTGGGAATAGTGGTATCAGTACAAGTGCAGCATAGAGGTTCAAACCTAGGGAATCAGATAGATCTAGGGTCAAATCCTACCTCAATTACTTACAAATTGGGTTTCCTTGGTCAATTCATATCACCTTTCCTCATTTAAATGGAAGATGCCCACAGCATTAAATCAGACAATGTATGCTAAATGCTTAGCTACAATGTCTGCCATATATTGAGATAAGCCTTTGGACCTAAAAATAACAATTTTAGTGGTTTTCAAAGAGAGACATGTTCAGTTTAGTAGTGCGATGTATAAGAAATTATATATTACCAGTTATAATCAAAGCACAAAAGCTTGTAACTGGTTATTGGCTTAAATATTTATATTCAATCAATTTACTTAAAAATATACATATATACATAAAGTAGCTCTAAAATAATCCCTATAGTCATGTGGCTTGTGCACATTTGATTTCAGAATACTCTGTTAGTGGAAGAAGGTGGAACTATGTTAAAAATTCCTAGTAAGCCCATTATCTGTGTTCCATCTCATTTAACTCTCACTCACTGGTTGAAATGGTTATAAGTGATTAAATTCTCTGTGATTTGTGATTGTATAACTATTTCAATCTTTTATTGATTTTTATTACCATGAGTAAATTTTAGTAAGAGAGAAAGCAAGAGATTAATTAAGAAGTTTATTTTTATTTTTTTATTATTATACTTCAAGTTCTAGGGTTAATTAAGAAGTTTTCTTTTCTTTTTTTTTTTTTTTTGAGACAGAGTCTTGCTCTGTTGCCCAGGCTGGAGTGCAGTGGCCAGATCTCAGCTCACTGCAAGTTCCGCCTCCCGGGTTTACGCCATTCTCCTGCCTCAGCCTCCCGAGTTGCTGGGACTACAGGCGCCCGCCACCTCGCCCGGCTAGTTTTTTGTATTTTTAGTAGAGACGGGGTTTCACTGTGTTAGCCGGGATGGTCTCGATCTCCTGACCTCGTGATCCGCCCATCTCGGCCTCCCAAAGTGCTGGGATTACAGGCTTGAGCCACCTCGCCCGGCCAATTAAGAAGTTTTAAGTACTGTGCTTATATAGTATATGGGAGAAGGATGCAATAAAAATCTTTACTAGAAGCTTACAACAATCAGGATGATCAAATAGGAATTCAAAATGATGGTTAAATGACTTTGTAGTAATACTTCTATTTTAATAATTTATTACCTTTGGCTGATTTCATTGTGCTCATGAAAGATCAAGCATGTACTGCTATTTACCTTATTTCAGCCCAAATTATTAAGTTGCCACAGAATGCTTCTAATACATGTTTTGAGGGGGAAAAATGGTGAAACCCACTACTTTAGGATTTCCCCAGCCTGTTCTATTTGAGATCTGCAATTGCATGGTCCACATTGCAACTGCAGTTGCCTCTTTTGTAGCATAAAGATCTTTATGCAACTTCTCTTTCTCTTAGTTTTTTCTGCTCTTGTTTGTTTCTTTTCTTTCCATTTATTTCCCTTGGTTTTCTTATTTCACACAGCAAGAATTGTTTCATAATGAAACTCAGTTATTAAGTGTTCAGCTATTGAGAAAGAGAACTAATTAGATGTTAAAAAATACTTTTTCCTGGAGAAGGAAATAAAGGATGGGAGAGGAGATATTCTTGCGGGAGAGCTTTCAGGAGTTCTGGTGCAACTATCATTATCGAAAATATCATTTTCAGTGGATCTGCCAGAAGATTACTAATTGATGGAATAAGCATTTAAGTTTGGCTGCTTTTTAAGAAAAGGATGGCAAAAATTCAATGATGCAGATTAAGAATTTAGAAAACCTAAGGTACTTTATAGTATATTGCATATTTTATAGCAAATATAATTTGTTAAGATACCTGTTGTCTGTGAGCAGAAACTTACTAGAATTGTATAATAAAGCCTCCAGCAAATCAGCATCCCCTGTGTTCCCTGCAGGGAGCACAACCATCTTCACATTAATTAGGAATTAGAGAATGAGGGAAGGAACTGATGAGCAAGAAGTCACCAGTGTCTCATGTTAGTGTCAGAGGATCCCAGTGCATCAGTCACTTGTTCTTTCTCGTGGCTGACCTAAATGGGTAGCCATTGGTGTAACTTCTGCTATAAATTAGTTAAAGTATATAAATATGCAGAAATTACAGTAAAATGATGTTTCTGTCGTAGAGGTCATGTTCTTATGGCATTTTTCAGGTCATACGTCCTCAGGGCAGTGGACCCTGGTGCCGATTTCCAGGGTACCAAGTCCAAGTGACAGTCGTGGGAAGGGTCCCTCTTTCTACTTCTGCCATTGACTTTCTATGATTATTGAGGATCCATCTAATATGATGACCCCTCAGATGGCTTTGACTTTGGTAAAGAGATCTCCGTTAAAGTTTTTCTTTTTTTTTCTTTTAAGACTGTTTGCATTTGCTATTCTGTTGTGAAAGAAGAAAGTAGGCAGAATGGCTTGTGCTTCCATATGAGGTTGAGCTAAATTAAAGATAAGTTGTTTTTTTCCCCCATTCTAGTGAGCAGTTCCCTTGTAGAATGATTTGCTGTGTTTTGTTTTGAGACTTGCTCTGCCTCCTGCCCGTTGTCTGACTGAGCAGTTAACTTTTAAGACCTCATTCTTCTATTCTTCATGATGAGGAAGTTTCATTCACTCATTCAACAGATGTAAATTGAATCTTGACCATATGCCAGGTATAGTAAACGCACCTTGCTTTCCAAATTCTTCACCATACAGGTTCCCCCTTATAATATTTTCTCCATTTGGTCCTTTTATTTTGAAAGATATGATCTACCAAACGGACTGTGTGTGTTAAGTAATATAATTTTTATTCTCTAAAAATAGAAGACACTTAGAATTGACAATCACAGCTTCTGATTAGCTAGCGATAATGGTGCCAGCCAACAAAGAAAACTCACTCCTGGGGTTAGCTTTTAGAGCTGTACTGCCAGTAAGTTTGCTGTTTCCATTAGGGATTAAAAAAAACTTGAAATAATTCTAACTTTAATCACTTTGTTAAAAAGAGTCATCTGCATATAGGTGCATTATCCTATCTGTTCTTTCATGCTTAATTCATGGTTGCTGAACCCCTCTAATAACCATTTCTGGCATAAAGAGAAGACATAGGTAATTTCAGTTGTCATATCAATGGGATTAATATTTCTAGGAAGTCTTGTTTTCATGGGTCTTTTCCATTGTTTCTCTAAAATACTGAGAATGGTTCAGAGTTAGGAATCCAGGAACTTCAAAGTAGGATGGGTGGGATGGTCTTTGTTCGAAATCACTATGGCCTGATAATTCAAAGGATAAATAAACAAAATAATATCATTGAGCATGGAGGTTTTGGTTCTGAATTTGTTAGCAGATGCTCAGCACAGCAAGAAATCACCTCACATCCACTGTGTAGATGCTTGCGGAAAATGATTTATCCTTCCAGGAAATAAATACCCTTGACATCTTCTCAATGAGCCATGTCCTCTTTTGATCATGGGCCAAATAGTTTGAGAGATCAGCTTACTAGTTAAATCACTGGGCTGAGATGGGAAAACGTGCATTTGAAAACAATATATTACATTAACAGTAGAAGGCCAGGGAAAATGATGTTCTCAAAACATGCTTGAATCTTTAGATTCAACTTAATTGAGAGCTCACTATTCTCTTCTCATGCCATCTGATCCCTCCACCCCAAAGCCGATAATTTCCATTTCCGTTTATTCGGTGACCCTCTGGAAACAAGTAACATTTGGCTGATGACTGGAAAATATTTATCATGGACCTAATGTGTGTGAGAAGCACCTCAGGGCGCATAGAAAGAGGGCTTCTACATATTTCTTCACTTAGAATTTGATCTAACATTTTTTGAAGATTTTTTATGGGCCAGGAGTTGTGGAGCATAATAACTTAGTTGTCTTTTCCCTTGTCCTTAAGCGTTCAGTGAAATGGAGACATGATAATATGACGCACGGAATCAACAGGCATGCCATTACTGTAGATAAGACAGTGTAGGACAGGAGACCACCCTGCTCAGCTTCTGACATAGATGCTCAAGGCCAGCCGTTTTTAGGAGGGGTGCAGTTGATAGCAATGGTGTTACTCTGAGACTTCAGAAGAGTGACATTTAAGTCAGGCCTGGAAACAAGGTATAATTAGGTAGGAAAGGTTAAAGAACATTTAGCCTAGAGAAGTAGCAAGAGAAAATGACCCAATCATCCAGAATAAAACGTCCTTGGGAAAGTCATTTTTTCTGGTTGGGAGAACCAGATCTATTTTCCTAAACACCTTGACCTTTGACTTTGAAATCTGACTCTGTTGAAAAAAAGAATCAATAAGGTCCACTGCATTTTCTCTGTAGTACAGTTTAATTTTGTATTCAAAGAAAATGAATCCCAAAGGCTTTATTTTTAACACACAGAGCAATTTCAAAAGCTTTAACATTCCATTATTGTTGGAAATGCTTGTCACATTTCTTTTTATTAGAATGAATTGCTAAAGCAGCATAGTATAAAAACCACTGTAAACTTTGGGGGAGGTGTACAGTTGATAATGCTAGAAACTAATACTTAATGATAGAAATTAACATTTATCCAAAAGGTATTTGTCAGGCATTATGCTAAAAGTTTACACACATAAGTTCATTAATCTCATAAAACCTTATGCAGTAAGTACTAGTTTCATGATTTTACACAAGAAAAATGAATGCTAAGAGAGGATCAGTAACTTGCCCAAGGCCACACAATTAGCGTGTGGCAAAGTCAGAACTAGTACTTGTTAACACTCTTAAGCTTATCTGTATACACAGTTGACTCTTGAACAACATGGGGATTAGGGACCCCCTGCATAGGTGAAAATCCATATATATATATATATATATATATATTTTTTTTTTTTTTTTTTTTTTTGAGGCAGAGTTTTGCTTTGTCACCCAGGCTGGAGTGCAATGGCATGATCTCAGCTCGCTGCAACCTTCCCCTCCTGGGTTCGAGCGATTCTCCTGCCTCAGCCTCCTGAGTAGCTGGGATTACAGGCGCCCACCACCACACCTGGCTAATTTTTGTAGTTTTAGTAGAGACGGGGTTTCACCACGTTGGCCACGCTGGTCTCGAACTCCTGACCTCAGGTCATCTGCCCCCCCTCAGCCTCCCAAAGTACTAAGACTATAGGTGTCAGCTACCATGCCTGGCCCCACATATAACTTGACTCCCTCAAAATGTAACTACAAATAGCCTACTGTTGACCAGAAGCCTTCCTGATGATATAAATCGTTGATGAACACATAATCTGTATGTTTTATGTTATACTGTATTTCTGTATTCTTACAATAAAGTAAGCTATAGAAAATAAAATGTTATTAAGAAAATTATAAGAAAGAAAACATGTGTTTACTATTCATTAAGTAGAAGTGAGTCACCATGAAGTCTTGATCTTTGTTTTCTTCATATTGAGTAGGCTGAGGAGAAAGAGAAAGAGGAGGGGTGGGTCTTGCTGTCTCAGGGGTGGCAGAGGTGGAAGAGAAAGGGGAGGTGAAAGGAGAGGCAGGAAAGGCAGGCACACTCGATGTAACTTACCCCCAAAAAATCTGTGCATGACTGGACCCACGCAGCTCAACGTTGTGTTCTTCCAGGGTCAACTGTATACACATTTACTTGACATTTAGATAGTATCAAGCTGAAAGATGAGAGCAAGGTGATCTTGAGAATGCCAACTGTGCAACCTGGGGAAATTTTATCTCCATTCCTATAGTAAAGCCTCAATTAACTAGTGTATGCACTTGGGGAATGGGCAAATCAAAGTTCTAGTTAACTAAGGATTATGAAGAAAACCTTCTCTAAAGAAGCCGCACAATGGACAAGACTGAATCCAGTCTTTGATCCATGAGGAGCTGTCAATATCTCAATCTAATATGGCTGATATTAATTGAGCACCAAGGGACCCAGCAAGCCGCTTTGGGCATTCTGAATATAAAAGTCGACTCTGTACTTCTAGCAATGTAACAAGTGTAGGCTTGAGATCTTCAACAAGCCAATCAGGAAATCTGACTTTTGATGGGACCAGATGCTAGAATGGCGCTTCTTGTTGCTGAAGTTTTGTTGCTTTGAGTTTTTAAAGAGAAATTTATTTCCTGCTCAGGAATTTCACTTCCTCTTTCTACATAGATTCTATCTCCCCTATTTTTAAGGAGTTACAGAAATTAAAACAAGATCTTCCAAATAAAATATGAAGGCTTTTAAAGTATTTTATTTTAACCCAAGAATATTAAAATCACATGTCATATGTCATTACTTTCCTTAAAAACTTTTGGCTGGGTGTGGTGACTCACACCTGGAATCTCAGCACTTTGGGAGTCCCAAGCGGGTGGATCACCTGAAGGTCAGGAGTTCAAGACCAGCCTGGCCAACATGGTGAAACCCCATCTCTATTAAAAATATAAAAAATTAGCCAGCTGTGGTGGCAGGCATCTGTAATCCCAGCTACTCGGGAGGCTGAGGCAGGAGCGTCGCTTGAACCTAGGAGTGGGAGGTTGCAGTAAGCTGAGATCGCACCATTGTACTTGAGCCTGGGCAACAAGAGTGAAACTTTGTCTAAATAGCAACAACAACAACAATTTTCAATGTCTCTCTGTTCTCAAGACCAGAGAATTAAGTTCCACATCCTTAGCATAACAGCCAAGGCCCTCCACGTGGGGCTTCAATTTATATTTTTAGCCGTACATTCATCAGCATCTCTGCACCCCGTGGAGGTACTGTTTTATAAAAGGCATAAGCTTTGGGATTGAATTTCACCTTCATCGCTTACTGGATGTAATCTTGGGCAAGTTCTAAGTTTCTGTTTTCTCATCTCTAAAATGGGAATAACTATAGTCAAATCTCCCCTGTTCTTTTCTTCTGTCACCCTTCTTTGCCATGGGCCAAGCACATAGGATTTCAGCCCGTGATGATGGAATCAGCCCTGGAATGTGTTGCACACAGTGTGTCTCAGGCAGCTCAGTCCCCCAGGAACCACAGGGTCCTTATATTTAGACAGTCCCATGGAAACTTGGCTTGGGATTGATTAGAGACTTTTGATCATCATGGGAAGTTGCCAGTGGCTTTCCAGTTGAAGAGTGGATAATTTGGAATACAAGGAAATCATCTCAATCTTGATTAAAATGAAGGTGAAGGGAGCCCTGGAGGAGGAACCGGCCTGTGGCGTCGGAAGGACAGATTCAGTTTCAGAAAAGTGAACAAAGTCATCTTAGTTCCAGAGCTGAAATGGGGGATGAGATGGGGGCAACCACAGCCACACACCTAAGGTGATTTGCTGGGGTCAGGGCTGCTGTGCAAATATCATCATTTTCTTTGTGTCCTAGGGCCTAAGAAAGTTGGCAAGCATTTATTTAAATACCACTTGTAAACCTGAAAAGTAAAATTTATGAGAATACTTTTCTCCTCTTAGATATTCCAATGCTGTTTATAGGTTTAGTAAAATACTCTTCTGCCTTTCTGTTAAATTAATTTATTAAATGTAGTAGGTGGCATCATGGCCTCCCAAAATGTCCGAATCTTTGGATCCTGTGAACATGCGATGTAACATGGCAAAAGGGATCTTGCAGATGTTGTATCCTAAGATTGCAGACCTTAAGATGGGACGTTATCCTGGGTTATCTGAGTGGGCCCAGTCCAATTACCCTTGAAAACAGAAACTTCTCCATCTGGAAGAGAGAGCTGTGAAAGAAGCAGAGGCAGAAGTGGAGGTTTGGAGACTCTAAAAGCATGAGAAGGGGCTTCTTCCACTATTGCTGACTTTGAGGAAGGCAGGAGGGAGCCACAAGCCAAGGAATATGGGCAGTCTCTTAAAGCTGAGAACCATCCCCATGAGGCAAAGAAACTGGGATGTTAGTCCCACAATTGCACAAAACTGAATTCTGCTGGCAACCTGAAATGATCCCAAAGCAGATTCTTCCTCAGGACCCTAGCAAGGAGCAAGGAACACAGACCTTCTGATATTTTTATTTTAGCTCAGTGAAACTACTGCCAAACTTCTGACCTACATAAACTGAAATAATAAAATGTGTGTCATTTTAAGGTGCTAAATTTGCTGTAATTTGTTAAGGCAGCAGTGGAAAACTAATACTCAAAACACTTCTAAAATTAAATTCAGAGGTTAATAATTTGTCACCTTGTCATCCATGTTATATAAAGTACTCAAAAAATCATTTATTTTATCATGCCTATAGTTGATTCTTAATCTTCCTGGATTAAGGACACTTGTATGTTAAGGGCATACTTTGCCACGCAAAGCTACTTGGGACCATCCTCCCAAGTACATTTGAATTGCCTTCTTGCCAGCTGAGGCTGCACAGCAATCAGAGATTTTGATCCATTCATAAGATATGAAGTTATAAACCCTTAGAACACCTTCCCTATGACCCAGGCATCTAATCTGAACTCCTTTTATTTGCTGTGGGGCATCTGGGGATTCCAAGTTCCTACTGTGTAAATAGGATTGGTTTTACAACTCAAGTCTCCAGAGTTCAAGATAAGCTCTTGCCTAATTAACCTTTATCTCTAGATTGGAACTGATGAAGCTCTGAACAGCCAACCCAGTTACTTCACTGCTTAGATTAGACTCAGCCAATCAATATGCTGCTTCTTTCTGAGTTCTTTCCAGATTCTTCCTATCTTGCGGGACGACAACACTTACATTTAAATGACATTGAATTGTAGCCCGCATGTCTGTTAAGGTCAGGGCACTCTGCAGTTGCAGGACTAACATCACATTGGTGACATAAATCAGCACTTTTACACATTAGCACAGCTTTCCAGCTTTCCACAGTCATTACCATTTGTAACTTTTTAAAACAACCATGGAACACCGATGCCCCAGAGAAAATTTTGTGTTTCTCTAGAAAATTGAAATAGCAGAAGAGTAATATATGTCTTATTTTCTTAATGTAGGAAGCATTTTACATTTTGAAAAATACCAATATAAATATAAATGCATCTGCAACACTGAGTTTTTATTTCAAAGGAAAATAAACTTGGGGTCTTTCTATAAAACCCTTGCACTTAGCAAGATTTATCCAGTTCCTTGTTGAAGCAGCACTGGTCAGTGCTGTAGAAAATACAAGTCAAAGAAAAAGTCACAGCACAGAAATACTTTAAGACCTAGAGAAATACATAAGGGAAACGTGCTCAAAACAACTAGAAAAGATGGAAAAATTTACTTTAGAAATTATTGTAGGAAATACCTATAGTTGTGAAAGGAGAGCAAAAGAAGTAAGAATTTGTACCAAAACAGGGTTATTTAAGGGAAGGAGGAACATCTTGAAGATTTATAAATGTTTTAATGGATATGAAATGGCATAGACACTTTTCTGGAAATACATACACTTGGTAATAATATTTTGTATTTTGTATTTTTTTTTGAGATAGCGTTTCACTCTGTCACCCAGGCTGGAGGGCAGTGGTGTGGTCTCGGCTCACTTTAACCTCCACCTCCCAGGGTTCAAGTGATTTTTGTGCTTCAGCCTCCTGAGTAGTTGGGATTGCAGGCAGCTGCCATCACGCATGGCTAAATTTTTTTTTTTTTTTTGTATTATTAGTAGAGACGAGGTTTCACCATGTTGGCAAGGTGGGTTTCAAACTCCTGACCTCAAGTGATCCACTCACCTCAGCCTCCCAGAGTGCTAGGATTACAGGTGTGAGCCACCATGCTTGGGCGGTAATGATATTTTGTATTTCAGAATCCGCTATTATTTTGTCAAACAGATGTCTTGAAAAAATGTAATGTTGTTTGGAACAGTTCAGATCCATCTAGTTCAGTTCTTTTCAAAATGTCAATACCTCATAAATAGAATACGTTATGAATATGTGCTAATTTGGTTAATAAACACATGAAGTGCACAGGTGCACAAAGTGGAAAACTAAAACAGACCTTGAAGAGTAAGACATGAGGAATAAAAAAAAATTTGACAAATATTGTGTGAAATTTCTCATTTTAGTTAGGAACATACTTCCAGGAGCCTAAAGCTTGAAAGAAAGCACATTTAGGCAAGCCAAAAAAAAAAAAAAAAAAAAAAAGTTCTTAAGACTAACTGATATAGAATGGGATACTCAGAACAGTAAGTGATCCTATGTTTCAGAAAGCTACTAACAGTTTTTAGAAGTACAAAATCAGAAGTGCTTTTATGTTTATATTCATATTTGGTTTAAAATGACAAAGCTTAATCCAAAATTTTAGGCAAAGTGGCCGTTAGTCAATTTGATCATTAAGGGAATTAAATCTCAGGGAAATTTGTTTCATGTTTAACGGCTGTGTTACCACTCCAGACAGAAAGACGAGCATTTGTGAGCATCAGAAGAGGAGTGATGCTCTCAGAGGATGGAAAGGAAACCAGCCTTGTTAGAAACTAAGGTATTTGACTATGGGATTCGAAGACTGGGTGAGGGAAGGGTGTATGTGTGAATAAATTGATAAAGGACTTTTCTAAAAACATGCAAATATGATGATAGTACAGAATACACTTTGATCTCTCAATTCAAAGTCACAGTAGTGTCTGTAAGAAATCACCCGAAGGACTTCAAAGGCACGGTTTATTTTAATTAATTAATTAATTAATTTTTTTGAGACAGAGTCTTGCTCTGTCACCCAGGTAGGGGTGCAATGGCATGATCTTGGCTCACTGCAACCTCTGCCTCCGGGATTCAAGTGATTCTCCAGCCTCAGCCTCCTGAGTAGCTGAGATTACAGGCATGCACCACCATACCCAGCTAATTTTTGTATTTTTAGTAGAGGTGGGGTTTCTCCATGTTGGCCAGCCTTATCTTGAACTCCTGACATCAGGTGATCTGCCCGCCTTGGCCTCCCGAAGTCTTGGGATTGCAGATGTGAGCCACTGCACCTGGCCAAGGGCATGGTTTAGAATATCCTGTTTGAAGGGTGTTTAATTGACACTGAATTGAAGAAACATCTGTCCATGCTTCAAGACTGCAATATTGTAGTGCACTCGTCAGTACTGGCTCATAAGTTTTTAAAATGAGCCCCTTGACCTTCATCTTTTTCACTATTTAGGCTCAGAGGATTTAGGCTTTCCATTAATGAGACAAGTTCCAAATCAAATAAGCACTCTTCTTGTGGACACTTAAAACCTGTTTTAAAAATGTACAAGTAATACATGTTAAATAATGAAAAATGAGAAAATCTGGAGAGCCATGAAGAAGAAAATACAAATCATCAGTTATTGAACTTTCAGAGATGAATATTGTTTTAGTTTTCATCCTTCCAATCTTTCCTCTTTGTATATATTTAACTGGCATTTGGAGGAAAGGCATCTCATCTCAGTGGCAGGATAAACAGAAAGCTGTTCAGTAAGTTTAGCTGGGTTCTGTCAACATTGTTTCTTATCTCTTAATACCATCTTAAACAGATTCCATAACTTTCTGGTGAAAATTGAATCTTCAAAGTTGTGTGTGTGATAAAATGTTACTCTCAAATCTGATTGAGAACACTTCTTGTCTCTCAGTATAGATCTAGACTCAAGGCTTAGGGGACATGATATCCTTTCCCCTTCTAAGACCTTTCCTTTTATAGTGCTGGGGGCAGTGGGATTGACTATAGGCTGATTCTGCCTGCTTGTAACAAGCACTGTGGAAAGGTCTGGCTCTACTTGTAGAGGATCTTTCTAGAATACTGGAGACTTAGTATCTCTTTGTCTTCAGCTTTGTCCTCAGCAATAGTTCTGGGGAAGAGAAGTCTTGCTCAGTGGTCAATTACAGGGATATATTTATGTTTTGTTACAAAATTTGCACATGTATACATGGTACTTTATTCTTTGCTGTTTTTTACTTAAAAGAATATTATGTGACCAAGACAGTGTAGATACACCATTCCTATTCCTCTTGCTAAGCACCACTGAAAACACTGAACATGATATATGAAACAATCAGGTGCTGAAGGGTGGAGAGAAGGCAGACCAGCTGGGCTCCTGGAGACCCAAAGATCAACATGACAGTGAGTTTGCTGGGTTTTCTTTTCACCTCATATATTCTGAACTAAAGCAGGGAACCTGGAAATACCAACAGGCACATACAAAAACAAACAAAACAAACCAAACCAAACCAGAAAAGCCTACTTTCTCTAGACAAAAGACTAGGAAAGAGGGAGCAGAACAGAAACCCTCTAGGCAACAACTACCCTACCACAGTCAAACATTGTAGAAAAGCCACATATGTCTGTCAAGAAAGACCAAGTAGAGAGAGCAGACTTCCACTATGGCTGGCTGTAATGAGGCACTCCTCTTCTCTTCCCCTCTCTGGGGTGGTGTCAGTGGAGGCTTATTGGATAGCCTGAAATCCCATCCATGCCTAGTAATAACAAGGCAGTCCTCCTCTCAGGGAGTCAAAAGTGGTTGCGTGGAGAACCTACTCCCATCTGGCATCAATGAGGTGGCACTCCACTTCCTCCATCAGCTGGATGTGAGAGAAAACATGCTAAAAGAGAAGATTTAAATAATATCTAGAATCTAATAATGTAGCCCCAAATGCCCAGATATAATTGAAAATCCCTCACCATATAAGGAACCAGAAAAATCTCAACTTGAATGAGAAAAAATGATCAACAGATGACCATAATGAAATAACACAAATGGTGGAATTAGCTGAGAAGTATTTTAAAGAAGCCATCATGAAAATGCTTCAATAGCAATTACAAACATGCTTGAAACAAATAAAAAGCAGAAAGTCTCAGCCTAAAACATAGAAAACCTCAGCAAAGAAACAGAAGCTATCAAGAGGAGCCAAATGGAAATCTTTTAGCTGAAAAAAGACAATAACTGAAATCAATATCTCAATGAACGGGCTCAATAGCAGAATAGAAGAATAGAGGAGACAGTTAGTGAATGTTAAGACAGAACAGTAGGAATTAAACAGTATGAACAACAGAGAAAGAAAGTTAAAAATTGAATAAAACTAGAGTGACCTCTGAGTCTATAACAAAAAATATAACTTTAGTTTCACTGGAGTTCTGGAAGGAAAGGAGAAAGAGGGATGGAAGTAGTATTAAAAGAAATAGTGGATGAAAGTTTCCCAAATTTGGAAAAGCAAATCCCGGCAAATTCCCCAAAATCAAAGCTCAGCAAATACCCCCAAAATAAGTCCAAACAAATCCATGCTAAAGCACATCATAGGCTTTTGAAAATCAGAGACAAACAAAAAGCCCCAAAGCAGGAACATCTACCTATAGGGGAAAAACAACTAGAAAGGCTCTGAATTTCTCGTTAGAAACCAGAGGCCAGAAGAAAGGGGCACATCATTTTTCAAGTGTGGAAAGACAGGAACTGCAAACCCAGAATTCTATACTAAGCAATTAAGTTTTCAAGAATGAAAAGGAAATAAAGACATCTTCAGATGAAGAAAAACTAAGAGAATTTGTTTCTAGCAGACCTACCCTAAAGAATGGCTGTAAAAAGTTATTGAAACAGAAAGGAAATGATAAAATAAGGGATCTTGGAACATCAGTAAGAAAGAATAAGAACAACAAAAGCAAAAATAATAGGCTTTCCTTCTCCTCCTCGGTTTTCTAAATTGACCATTGAAACAAAGCATAGCATTGTCTAATGTGGTTCTCAATCCAGTAAAGAAAATATTTAAGACAAGTGTATCATAAGCATCACAGGGTAAAGGGATGTAAAAAGATGTAACATTTCTACACTTCATTTAAACTAGCAAAATGTCCACACCAGTAGAGTGTGATACATTTCATATATGTAATGTAGTACCTAGAGTAACCACTAAAAATCTATACAAAGAGATACACTCAAAAAACTATAGATAAATAAAAATGAAATTCTAAAAAATTATTTATGGCAGAAGGCAGAAAAAAGGAAAAAATGAAAAACCTAGAGAACAAACAAACAAACAAACAAAAACAAAACAAAAAGAAGTGAAAGAATTGAACAGATACCTCACCAAAGAAGATATATGGAAACAGAAATATGAGAAGATGCTCCACATAATTTTTTATAGGAAAATACAAATTAAAATGACAATGGGACACAGCTATATACCTATTAGAATGGCTAAAATTTAAAAAGACTGACTATACCAAGTGTTAGTGAGGAAGTGGAAGAAATAGAACTCTCAGACACTGCTGATGGGAATATAAAATGGTACAACCACTTTGGAAAACAATTTGGCAGTTTCTTAAGTTAAATGGAAACCTAATTTATGACCCAGAATTCCAACTTTATGTATATTTATCCAAGATAAATGAAGGCATATGTCCATACAAAGACATGTATAAGAGCATTCATAGTAGCCTTAGGTGTAGTAGTCCAAACCTGAAAATAACCCAATTTTCCATCCACAGGTGATGGATAAACAAGTTGTGGTACATTTATACAATGGAATATTAACAATCAAAAGAAAGGAACAAGTGATATACAACAACGTGGATGAATCTCAAAATAATCATGCTGCATAAAAGAAGTCAGATGAGAAAAGAGTATATGCAGTATGATCCCATATATGAAATTCTGAAAAGTGCAAAGCAATTTATATTTACGGAAAGTTTATCAGTGGTTGCCTGGGAATGGGGAGGGTTGTGTAAGAGTGGCACAAGAATTTTTTTGGGGGGTGATTGATATACTTATTATTTTGATCATGGTGATGGTCATGGCTATGCATATGTCAAAATGTTTCAAATTTTATTATTTAATATGTGCAGTTTATTATATGCAAATTAAACCTCAATAAAGGTAGTATTAAAAAAGAATGCTATGATCACCTCACTGTATCACTAAATACCCTTTTATAACAGTTTTAAATAACTATTTGGTACTCATTATATGGAAGCATTATAGTTTATTTAATATTTTATCTATAATTGAACTTTAAAATTGCTCCCAATTTATATTGTAATAAATGGAGCTGTGGCTAAAACCCATATAGATACATGTGTAGTGAATATGAAATATACTCTACAGTCTCCAGTTTGAAAAATTTTATTTTTTCATGACCTTTTAAGTCTAATTGTGATTCTGCATTTAGGCTGGTAAGAAATTGAGTTTTTTTCTTACTTGGTTCTCCCAGAGTGAATAGTTTATGTCTGGAAAATGGGAGAAGCCCACTGATTTGATTAGTTTACACCAGTGTTTATGTCACACATGGACATTTTATCATTTCCAATAGTAAATTTATTGTCTATATGTAAGAAAATGGATGAGAATCCATTCCTGTCTACTAATAAATAGTAAATATATTTTCATGTGATTTTCTTAACATTTTCTTTTCTCTAACTTATTTTATTGCAAGAATACAGTACATAATACATGTAACATACAACATTGTGTCAATCGACTGTTTATGTTATAAGTCTTCTAAAAAGTCAGCAGTAAGCTATTAGTAGTGAAGTTTTGGGGGAGTCAAAAGTTATATGAGGATTTTCAACTACATAGTTGTCAGAGCCTCTAACCCCTGTGTTGTTCAAAGGTCAACTGCGCATCTAAAATATTATCTTGCAACTTGCCATCAATATGAAATATATTAATTAGATATTTTACATTCATATGTTTTTGTTTTAAGTTTGCAGAATTTGGAGTGTATGTTATGCTTACAGCACAACTCAATTTGAACTAGTCACATTTCAAATGTTCGGTGATCAGAGGTGGCCAGTGACTTCCATAATGGACAGAGTAGCCCCAAAAGCTGCTGTTCTCAGACCTCCTTCTCCAGGGTCACAGCAAAATCTTTTATGAAAATTAAGAGGACCAGCACCTACTTACAGTTTCTACTTTTCAATCCTGTCCCGTGAAAATCATATTTCATTATGGCTTTAGTTTCTATTTCTTTGATTATAGGTGAAAGTGGACATTTTCTCACTCTTGATGAGCTCTTGTATTCAATCCATGTGAAATGACTGTCATTTGCTTATTTTTCTACTGGGGCATTCATCTTTTCCTTTTTGATTTGTGAGACTCTATATATAAACCTTTTTAAACCAGATATTGTCAATATGTTCCAATTCTTACTTTACCTCTTAATTTTCTTTATTGCATTTTTGCTAAAGCAAGGTTTTCAATTTGTGTCTATCTAAATCTTTTAATATTTTATTTACAATTTTTGCCTTTGGTTTTCTCACCCCAAGAGTATAAAAATATTCATCTAAATTTTTGAATAGTTCTTTTATTATATTTATTTAAATTTTCATAATTGACTCTTTAGTTTTTGGAAATTTGTTGTGGTAAATTGATGTAAAATAAGAATCCATATTTTTAAAAATAACTAATGATCAAGATCAGTTTATTTAGTCGTTCATTCTCATGCTACTGACCTGAAGTCCACCTTTATCATGTACTCTGTATGTTTGGGTATATTTCCAGGGTTTATTTTCTGTTGCTTTAATTAGTTTGTCTATTCTGGTGAGAGAAAGCCATTGTTTTCATCACCATAGATTTAAAATATGTCTATTCATCTGCTAGTGTAAGTTCTCTTTCATTGTTCTCTTTACCCTAATGGTTTCCTGTTATTTTTGCCCAATTGTGTCTACAAATTAACTCTAGAATCCCTTTGAAAATTTGATTAGCATTGCATTAAATTTATACATTAATTTCAAAAGAACTCTTATCTTTTAAATACTAGATGCTCCAATGCAGAAGCATAATCTCTGTATTTCTCTCTCTCTCCCTTTCTCCTTCTCTCTCTCTCCTCTTCTCCTCCTCTTCCTCCTCTTCCTCCTTCTCCTCCTCCTCCTCTTCTTTCTTAATACTGGTACAGTATATTTCTTGTTCAGTTTACTCTTGTCTAGTTTATATATAGTATTGCCATTGCGAATAACACTTTTTTCTTTGTATTTTTCATCTAGTAAGTATTATACTGGGAAAACTTTTTGTACATTTATTTTGTAATTGCCAACTATCAAATTTTGGTTTAAGTTTTTATACCTTTTCCGTAGATTTCTTTGGAAGTTCTGGGTTAACAATATTGTTACTTGTGGTTCATAATAATTGCCTTTTCCAAAGAGTTTTTTTGTCTTACATGTTTGTCTCCTCATTGCAATGAGCAGAATTTCCAGACCAATGGTAAATAATGGAGGTCGTGATGCTCTTGTTGTTTAACGGTTTATTTAGTTGGGGATGTTTCCAGGGGTGTATTTTAGCCTGCCTTGAGTTGTCTTCTCCTGCCCCCACCATTGTCTCCCACTCCTCCATCATCACCCCTGCACCATAATCTCCTGCCGCTCCATGTGTCCTGCAGCTGGAATGACTGACCCAGGCTCTACTTCTTTCTTTTTCTTTAATCTAGTTGTTGTTTTTCAGACAGAGCCTCACTCTGACACTCAGGCTGGAGCGCAGTGTTGATTACACTCACTTGCGGCCTTGACTTCCCAGGCTTAGGTGATTCTCCCGCCTCAGTGCCCTGAGTAGCTGAGACTATAGGCATGCGCCACCACACCTGGCTAATTTGTATAGAGACAGGTCTTCACTATGTTGCCCAGGCTGGTCTCAAACTTCTGGGCTCAGGAAATCCTCCTGCTTTGGCCTCCCAAAGTGCTGGGATTGTAGGTGTGATCCCCCGTGCCTGGCCTCTACTTCTTTTTAACTTCTATTCCTTGCTCCTCTCTCTATGCATTGTAGGACCCTCATCTTCCTTTATGGAAAGGACCTGTCTTATTAAAGAGATTTAAGGAAAGCCCAACCACAGTGCATCTTCATTTGTAGGTTGCAGCATCACCAGCAACTCCACCCTGGGCTTGCTGAAAGAACCCTGCCCCCCAGGCACTCCTGCTCTGTAGCACTCATATCAGCCTAGGCCTAGAAGAGTGAGATGACATGAAGGGCAAAGCTGCCAGATGTCCAGTGGCTCTTGGCCATAAGAATGCTTCTTTTTGCCCTCTAACACGCAACTTTCAAAAGCTAAGTTTTTTCAGGTCTAATTTACCTATCATAAAATTCACCCATTTCAGCATATAGTTATATGAATTTTGACAAACGCATACAGTTATGGAACCACCACCATAATCAAGATGTAGAACACTGACATGTATTTTTAAAAACAAGTATTTTGATGTTTTTTTCTGATTTACATAATAACTGTCCCAGTGCTTTGCTTTGTCTTCACGAAGAAAAAGTCAAGTTGCAAAATTTGAACAAATGTATTTTCCTCCTACCCAAATTCACATGTATACTGGATCTATAATAAGACAGCGAAAGAACAAAGATGTAGTTATCTGCCTTTCCACTGGGAGAGGCATGGCCAAGTTTATAACAGAAACGAGCCAGCAGCCACTTGAAAATTCAACAGAATGAGTTTTAGAGTTGGAAATAGAAGCAGAGTAGAAGCATATGCATCCACATCAGGCATGGAGTTACACTGCCCACACATGTGTTTCCAACCTCAGGATAACTACCCTCAGTCACAAAGGAGCAAGTCTAGCTTTCTTCTTTATAGCTTCCTACCTGTGTCTGTGTTCAGTGGTCTCAGACTGCCAAATGATCTGTCTTATAGCCCAGAACTTGATGTAGTGGGGAGAACATCTGATTTATTGTCAGGCAGAAGGACTTTTATTATTAAAATACAACCCCTTTGCTTAGCAACTGCCACTAAATCTCTTGGAGCTCGATCTCTAAGTTCCAGTTTCAATCTAAGGTGTAGCTTATCCAAGGCCATCAGGCAGCATAATGATGGCTAATAGTCACGGGAGCCTAATATATCATCTTCCTTTTCTGCCCTAGGTTTTTAGCACTCGCCAGTTCAGACAGTTCTATGATGACTCAAATAGTAAACGCATGATCAATTTAGAGCTTATCACAAACTGCATTGGGCCAAAATCCTAGACATCTGATATACCTGGAAGAACAACAGAAAAGCTCTCCCCACCAGGCTCTAGTAGTTCAGTGGTTAACAACATGAAAACAGGTTGTTGAATCTCTCTTTTGACTCATTTCCACATCTGGAATATGCAATGATAAAAATAGTACCTACAATCATAGACTTGTTGCATAGAATAAAAAGATAATATGTGAAAAAGTGAAAAATGGTGCTGGCAGTCAGGCTGTGATGGTCCTAACAGAATGTAAACATACTCTGGCAGACAAGTAAAGCTCAAAAAAAGCCATTCCAGGATCATGAGTAAACAAGCCAGATATAAGGTCACTCTACAACCACAAAATGACTAAACAGCCCCCTCTTTCAACTTATGCATTGGTTACTGCTTGTTTACTTGTTTGTTTCTTAAAGTAAAAATCTTCATGGCTATTTGAGCTGAAAACGTCATAGAAAGTATTTATTCTTGCCTTGAATCATAGCTTCATAATGCACCTTGCAATGTGTGTTACTGCTCTTTCTTAATCAATACCAACTTGTTCTCATCCTCCTGCCTCCAGATAAATATTAAGATGACCCATCACCAGATTGTTTTTACTTCTAGACAAAATCCAATCCAGAACTGGCACCCACTGCCTTAAACTCTCATTAGAACCACCCAGAATGCACTGAAATCTAGAAGAAGCCACCACCCACTCCCTCTTACTGAGATGTCCAATGTGTCCTATGGGGTGCATTTCCCCTTGTGGAAGAAAGCTAAACAAACTTACCTTTTCTGTAGTGAGCAAAGTGCATTATTTGTGCAGTGCCTTTTTGGCTACTCAGAATCTGTTTTATTTCTAATAACACATCTAATTTGGCAGACTCTTATTGTCAGCCAGCCAGCCCCTCAATCTCATTAGGCTTTCTCAATCCCCAAATAGAGCTATTTGGGGAATTTCCATAGTAAGCCAAAGAGACTTCTGGTTCTAAACGGTGCCTGGCTAACAGCCTCCAATCAGCCTTTCCAAACCCCTTGCTGAGATGTCCACAAAGCCAAAGCAAAGCCAGTTACAAACGAAGACTGACAACTCAGTGCCAGAATCTTGGAAGAAGTGACAATAATTATAAAGCAGATGGAGCTGGGCTGAGAATAACCCACCGTGCTTTTACTTACGGCACACTCAGGATTGGCTCACGAATCAGATACCATCTGCAAAAGCAGAGATGAAGATGGTTTGCACCTCCCTAACAAATGTTCTCTGGCTCATGAACCCAGGCTCAGAGGGACCATAAAATAGGCAGACAGGTGTTCTCTATCCCATGTAGGCTTCTCTGGAAATTGCCCGAGTTTCATGGTCCTGTTTTCATCTCCACCTGTCTGCAACCGATCGCCTTTCTAAATTCAGGCAGAGATGGAAAAATTCCAGAAAACACTGGAGACGACAAGGGAGGAGGTGAGGAGATGGTGAAGGAGGTGAGAGACTAGGGATGTTGTACCCAGGGAATAAGTGAGGAATCAGAAAGGGTCTTAGTAACAGTGCATTCTGGGGGTTGTAGTTTTCATGTATTACATTTGCTGTATACAACAATGTCCATGGGGGCACAGGCAGAGAATATTAGAAGTTTTATATCCATTTAGTTTTTGTTTAGAAATTTTAAAAGAAATTAAGTTGGTTGATAATAATAAATCCATATTGTTTCATTAACTGATGTATCATATGTAATGAACAAGATTAATAATGGGGAAACTAGGTGAGGGTATATGAGAATTCTCTTCTGTCTTCCCAATTTTTCCATAAACATAAAACTGCTCTGAAGATAGAAATTTGTCAAAATACTTGAAAATAAAGAAACTAAGATTTATTATTGTTTAATGTGCAATAATACTTGCACCCCAATTTGTGCTATATGTCAGGTGATCATTGTCACTTCCCACAAATAAGGGAGAAGTAGAAATTCAGCAACATGGAGGATTGACAGAGGCACCTTCACTAGGTCACTTATTTCTAGCATTTCACAATGTTTTGTGGTTTATGCATGCTCATGCTTAATTAAATAAATGTGAATTGCACTTAATTAAATGTGAATTGCAACATCTGGTTTTATGTAAGCTAATATTCCCAAAATGATAACTGAGTTGAAAAGACTTCTGCAAAGAAAACATGGGTTACATGTAATACTAGTAATGTTAACATAAATAAATAGCAAGAAAATGGCAGATGTGACTCCTGGTTTGGCTCTTTCTTTTAGTCACATAAGTAAAAACAGTGCTTCAAGAAAACCGTTCAAAATATTATTAATAACACATTTTGTCTATTATTAACTACAACATTACGAATCATAAAACTTTCCTGTGAGTTTATTATACCTTTCATATTAGCTAATTAAATATAAAACTACCATCATTAGCAAGACATTTAAAAACTTTGTCTTAACCAAGACATAAAGACAAACTTCTACATCTTTCTCGGTGATGTTTAAAAGCCTGCCTTATGCAATGCGGAACATCATTAAAGTGTACTAAGCATATTCATACATATTTAGTGTCTGCTTTTGAGGTTTCTGACTTAATAAACATAGTCTTATGTCATACAAATGGCCAAGAGAAATATAAAGAAAAGCTTGACATCACTAATCATCAGAAAAATGCAAATCAAAATCAAATGAGACATCTCACCCCAGTAAAAATGGCTGTTATCAAAAAGACAAAAAAATAACAAATGCTGGCAAAGATGCAGAGAAAAGAAAACACCCACTGTTGGTGGGAATGTAAATTAGTACAGCCATTATTAAAAACAGTGTGGAGGTTTCTCAAAAAACTAAAAATAGAATTACCGTATGATGCAGCAATTTCAATGCTGGATATTTTTCCAAAGGAAAGAAAAGTATACCAAAGGGATTCCTGTATCCCCCCGCCATGTTTACTGCAGCACTATTCACCATAGCCAAGATATGGAATTAACCTAAGTGTCCATCAGTGGATGAATGGATAAGGAAAATGTGGTACCTATACACAATGGAATATATTTAGCCATAAAAAAGAATGAAATTCCGTCATTTGTGGCAACATGGATGGAACTGGAGGGCATTATGTTAAGTGAAATAAGCCAGGCACAGAAAGACAAATAGCCCGTGTTCTCACTCAAATGTGTGAGCTAATACAATTTACCTTATGAAGGTAGAGAGTAGAATGGTGGTTACCAGAGCCTGGGAGGGTGAAAAAGAGGAGATAAAGAAAGGCCAATGGATACTAAACATACAGTTAAATAAGAGGAATAAGTTCTAATGTTCAGTAGTAGAGTAGGGCAACTATAGTTAACAATAATTTATTTCAAAATAGCTGGAAGAAAAGACATGGAATGTTCATAAAAGAAATGATAAATGTTTGAAGTGATGGCTATTCTAATTATCCTGATTTGATCATTGCGCATTACACGTTGTATATACATATATCAAAATATCACATACACCCCATAAATATGTACATACGGTGTATCAATGAAAAAGAAAAAGAAATAAACAAAAGCTAAATCTAAGCATACTTGATATGGCTTGGCTGTGTCCCCACCCAAATCTCATCTTGAATTGTAGTTCCCATAATCCCCATATGTTGTGGGAGGGACCCAGTGGGACGTAATTTAATCACGGAAGAGGTTATCTTCATGCTGTTCTCATGATCGTGAGTGAGTTCTCATGAGATCTGATGGGTTTGTAAGGGGCATTTTCCTCTTTTGCTCAGTACTTCTCATTGCTGCTGCCATGTGAAGGAGGACATGCTTGCTTTCCTTTCTGCCATGATTGTAAGTTCCCTGAGGCCTTTCCAGCCATGCTGAATTGTGAGTCAATTAAACCTCTTTGCTTTATAAATTTCCCAATCTCGGGCATGTCTTTATCAGCAGCATGATAAAGGAATAATACAATACTTCTTTTTGTAAAAAGTCGTGTGCCATTGAGGAGACAATATGCCATTGTTTTTCCTGCTATAATAAAAATAGCTGAACTATTATTTGAAAACTAAGTGACAAACTAAAATGTGTTTATTGGACAGGAGATACTGGTGTAAATATACCAGTATTGCCAAGTATTTGAAGAAATGTACTTAATCAGGATTAAGTACACATTTTAGGAAGCTTGCTATGTTATTTTGTCATAAATTGTAGAATCTTCTAGATTCTGTTTTCATAATGAAATGCAGAAAGAAATATTTCTTGCTGTACTTCACTGAAGAAGGATATTCTGATGATGACATATTTTGGGGATTAAATTTTTAAATGAATGTAATGTTTGATGGGGAAATTATGCAAGTGTTACTGTTGATGGAATGATTTCTGCAACTGTGGTAAAGAAATAATTCTGGGGGAAGCTTACGAAGCTGGCATCTCCTTGCAAATTTATTCACCGTGTCATTTGTAAGCAAGCTCTTGAGGCAAAGAAATAGATGCTAAACATGTGCAAAGGGCTGTAGCAGTTCTTCAATTCCATTTATTTTACATGTGCATTTATAAAAGCATAACTTTCAAATTAGAATGCTTTTAATGAGATGGGTTGTGACGGTGCAGGTCTTTGGTATTACACAGTTGGTGATCATTAATGGCAAAGTACCCAAAGAGTTTCATGTAAAAAGGAGACATTCATTTTTCTCTTCTGAAGTACTTGTGTTGATTTTTTCTGTTTTCTACCTAGCAGATCTTTTTGAGGAAATGAATTATCTGTCCCTTAGGGGCAAAGCTGATATTTGAAACACATGGAATATAATCTCTGAAAGAACCATGTGGTGGAGAGTGCATTTTTAAACATTTGAAATTGTGAGAAACATAACAAAACTTACCATCTTAATAATTTTTAAGTGTACAGCTCAGTAATGTGAAGTATATTCGCATTGTTGTGCAATAGATCTTTGAATACAGATATTTAACAGTTACCTCTGGGTAGGAGGATTTGTTTTTGTTCTATTTTGGCATTTTTCAGGTTTTTTTCCCCAGTTACTATGTATTGCCTTATAATATCAACATCAAATTATTTTTAAAAATGTATTTGACAAATAATTAGCACTCTACAAAAGGGAGATCTATCTACCACCCCCCCCCCCGCCAAAAAAAAAGGCCGGGCGCGGTGGCTCATGCCTGTAATCCCAGCACTTTGGGAGGCAGAGGTGGGTGGATCATGAGGTCAGGAGATCGAGACCATTCTGGCTAACACGGTCTCTACTAAGAATACAAAAAAAATTAGCTGGGCTTGGTGTCCAGGGCCTGTAGTCCCAGCTACTCGGGAGACTGAGGCAGGAGAATGGTGTGAACCCTGGAGGTGGAGCTTGCAGTGAACCGAGATTGCACCACTGCACTCCAGCAAGGGCAACAGAGGGAGACTGTGTCTCAAAAATAAATAAAAATAAATAAATAAATAAATAAATAAATAAATAAATAAATAAAACGCAAACCAAAGCTGTCTTCTGATAACTGGAATAAATAAAGCCATAACAAGCAATATCCACAAGAGAGCTCAGTACTTTTGCTAGGGCTGGTTGTAAGTGAACTATCTTTCAGTAGTTGTTTCTTCCTCGGTTATACTTGGTTATATTCCCCTGTGTGTGAGAGAACGAATTTGAAGTCGTTTTTCAGTCATGGGATCTGAGGCTGGACTCCATTTGCTCTTCTGAGAGCTTTAGTTGATGAGCAATTGGAGGGGAACTGGAACCCTAGGAAGTAGGCAGTCCCCAAAGACCCTGGCAGTCTCAAGGTCAGCGTGAAGTTCTCAGTCAGATGGAACTCGGATGTTGCTAGCCTAAAATGTGAAACTGTTCAGAAGAGTTTGGTAATGCAGCGAGCTGCCAGCTTCTCCCATCCAGAGGAAGCACAGCGGGGAACTGGAAGGGGCGCAGCCCGGGCTAGCAAGCAGCGGGAGAGGACCACCCGAGACCCTCGCCATGCCTGCATGCACTCCCAACCAGGGGTGGAGTGGTCCTGTGGAGTCATGAGTCCTGGAAAGGCTCACGTACTCTCGGGAGGGGACATTTCCTATCAGTCCTTCCCTAGAGTTTAAGTGAGTCAAATTAGAATGCAGGAAATACTGAATTTCCCAAGCCATCCCATTGTACCAACAGTTTCTTTTTCACTTTTCCACTGGAAAGAGTTGATGACCAATCTCTTTAAAAGGAGAGAACATTGGTGCTGTGAGTTTAAATCTCGCGGCTATCACTTATTAGCCACTCTTGGCATCAATATCCTCATGTATAACATACATCATAATAAACTATATAATACATAGTAATATGTATTATTAAATCGTATTAATCATTAAATACCTGTATTTAGAGATCGGTTCCACAACAATGTGAATATACTTAAGACTACTGAACACTTAAAAATGGTTAAGATGGTAAATGTTATAATCATATAAAACACATAATACATAATAATAAGCCTGCTTCTAAAACTGATGTGAATAGAAATAAGAAGACATAAAGCTGATAACACAGTCTCTGGCCTACAGTAAGTACTTAACGCAGATTTATTACTATTGTTTTTTTTTTTTTTTCTTTAAGAGACATGGTCTCGCTCTGTCACCCAGGCTAAAGTGCAGTGGTACAGTCGTAGCTCACTGCAGCGCAGAACACCTGGGCTCAAGCGATGCTCCCATCTCAGCCTCCGGAATAGCTAGGGCTACAGGTGCAGGCCACTACACCTGGCTAATTTTTTATTTTCATAGGGACAGGGGTCTCGCTATGTTGCCAAGGCTGGTCTCTAACTCCTGGCCTCAAGTGAGCCTCTCATCTCAGCCTCTATGAGTTCTGGGATTACAGGCATGAACCACCATGCCTGCCCTGCTGTTGTTATTTTTATTAGTATTTGTTGTCATTATCATCACTTCCTCCCTAGTCCCTGGTTCTTCGAACCTAGCAGGGATTTACCCTTGGATGATGCCTCCCTCTTGGAGTGTGCCCTTCTTTCCCAGGAAGATATATGTGATCTGAATCCCAGTTCTGCACTTAGGAACTGGAATTGTTCAGTGTTAATTCTAGTGGTGGCTAAAACTGTTTGCGATGGTCAATTTTATGTGTCCATTTAACTAGGCCATGGTGTTCCCAGATACTGGTTAAACATTATCTCTTGATGTGTCTTTGAGGGTGTTTCCAGAATAAGTGAGCATCTGAATTGGTGGGCTGAGTAAGGTGGGTTGCCCTTCCTACCCCAACGCCCATGTGGGTGATCACCATTCAATCTATTGAGAGCCTGATAAAACAAAGAGGTGGGAGAAGTTTGAGTTCTGTCTCTGCCTGACTGCTTGAGTGAGGCATCCATCTTCTCCTGCCTTCCAACTAGCACTTACACCATTGGCTGTCCAGGTTGTCAGGTCTTCAGAGTTGGACTAGAACTCACACCATCAATTCTTCTATTTCCAGACCTTTGGACTCAGACTGGAACTACACCGTTGACTTCCCTGGGTTTTCAGCTTACAGATGGCAGAATGCGGGACTTCTCAGCCTCCATAATCATATGAACCATTTCCTTTTGACAAATGTCTATATCTGTGACTTTAACTATACCCTATTGGTTCTGTCTTTCTGGAGAACCTTGTCTAATAAGCTGTTTTTAAGCTTAGAGACACCACCACAATCATTAGCCCAGTACAGGCTGGGGCAGGTATGAAAAGATCATGATAGTTACTCAATCACGTTACCCACATATGGCTCCATTTTTGGAATTTATTTGATTGTAAATAACAGACAGTAACAATGCCTTCATGCAAAGAGATGCCTCTGACAATTCCATGATCATACAAGGGTCATCTGGGATGGCAGAAAGATGATAATTCACCCTGCTGAGTGCAGGTAGACAGCTGTTTGTGGATGGGTGGTTCTCTGGGCCCTGAGAGTGGAGTGGAGGAGTGGGGAGTGCAGGTGCTATTATTGATTCCTCTTCTCTGTACTTTCCAACACAAAACAAACCTTCTGCATCCCTTACTTAGACTGTCCTTGACCCTGGGGTCCTCAGGCTGGGTAGGGAGAGAAGGTATAATGGATTTCCTTTTATTCTTTTCCTCAACCCCAAGCGTATAACTCTCATTTATTTTATTTGTTCTTCTCTTTGGTCTGTAATAACAGGACTACAGTGATGCCTGGCATCTTAAAAAATCATTTGATTTATTTCTTATTAGGAAACCATAAGTTCCTGCTTTTTAAATTAAACAAAAATTTAAATTAAAAATTAACTTTTAAACACTTGCAATCTTTTTTACTGATGTGGACAGTTTCATCAGTGGTAACTTGGAAAACCAAATACAAAGTGAGCCATGGATGTCTGATAATCCACAGTAACTGGATCTCTCCTATGGCAACACTGTGATGTGGCATTTTTTGCACTCCAAAATACCTGGATATAATCAGACTCAGGGATTTTTCCCTGTTTTCACTTATGTACTATGAAGAACTTTATGCCTCAGTTCTGATTGCAGAGAAAAAGCTGCTGATCATCAGACATGGCATCATAGAGATATTTTCCATTTGGGGATCTTTGTCTCAGTTCCAGTGGACAGTGGCCTTAGGAAACTAGGGGTGCCATGATGGGTGCTTTGGAAAGGGCTTGCTGGTGGTAAGTCAGGACTACAGCTTCTGAGTTAGAAAACCTGGGTTTGAATCTCAGCTGTGACCCTTTCTAGCAGTTAGCCTTGGCACATTGTTACCAAAACACCAGGGGTTCTGTCTAGGTCCTGCCGCTTGCCACACAGAAAGCCAATCACTTAGACCACAAGTATTGCCAAGGAAGCAGCTTTAATCAGGTACCACAGCCGAGATGGGACATCAGTCTCAAATTCATCTCCCTGACTGGCTAAATGTAACCATGTGTGGGAAAACAGGAATTAGGGAGGGGTAAGGAAGAGAAGTTTTTTTGGTTCACAGGAAGCAGGTGGTCCATCAAGCAATCATGATGGGTTAAGGGGTCTGGCGTCTCATTGTCTGCATGAGGTGATGTGCAAGTTTTAGTTCCTTGATACCATCTGGGAGGCCTAATGCTTGATTTCCTGAGAAAGGAACTTAGATAAGTTTTAAGACTGAAAAGGTCAATTTTAACTCATTTAAAGAAACCATAGCTGGGCGCAGTGGCTCAAGCCTGTAATCCCAGCACTTTGGGAGGCCGAGACGGGCGGATCACGAGGTCAGGAGATCGAGACCATCTTGACTAACACGGTGAAACTCCGTCTCTACTAAAAAATACAAAACAACTAGCTGGACGAGGTGGTGGGTGCCTATAGTCCCAGCTACTCGGGAGGCTGAGGCAGGAGAACGGCGTGAACCCGGGAGGCGGAGCTTGCAGTGAGCTGAGATCTGGCCACTGCACTCCAGCCCGGGCGACAGAGCAAGACTCCATCTCAAAAAAAAAAAGAAACCATAAACATTAGTTTTATGGGACAATTGGGCCATTTTCAAAACCTGTGGTGTTACTGGTGGAGGGTGTCTGGGTTCTTGGCGTCTTGAGCAAAGAATTGGACAAAACACACAAAGCAAGGAAAGAGTGAAGCAACAAAAGCAGAGAAAATGAAAGTACACTCCACAGTGTGGGAGTGGACCCAAGCATAGGGGCTCGAAGGCCCCATTACAGAATTTTTTTGGGTTTGAATACCCTCTAGAGGATTCCACTGATTACTTAATATACGCCTTATGTAAATGAAAAGGAGTTAACAAAATCATTTACTGGGCATATGCCCTATGAAGAGGCTATTTCCTGTCATAGCTGAAGTGTGAATCGGACTTACGTTCCCTGCCTGCAGATCCTTTTTCCTGCCTCAGTGGCATCAACCTCACTTTCTTCTTATGCAAAATGAGGACAGTATCCCAAATGAGGGCAGTATCTACTTGCACAGGATTGCTGTAACCATTAAATGACAAAAAGGCGGTAAACTCTTCCCGGCCCTCAATTTGTCAATAATTTGGAGGGAAAGTCCCTCCCCTGGCCTTGTACCATTTTCTGAAGTGTGTTTGTGCCCTCCCTCCCTCTGGCTAAGTCAAGGAGAAGTCCACAGCAGCCTAGAGGAGGCAGAGCAACCGGGCAGCCTGGGCTTGCTGGGGGAAGGCAACCAGGACTTCAGACGACAAAAGTGTTGGCAGAGCTTGGAGTGTCCATGGAGACAGGAGCAAGGCCCACGGGCTCCCATTGTAAGTACTGCAGCCTCCTCCCCAGAGCCCAGGCAGTGGACATCCTGAGCAGGGATGCTCTGGCTACCTCTTCCCTCTTCACTCCACGTTGGGCAACTTCCCTGCCCTCAAGACTTCGGCTCTCATTCCAAAGCTTATGCCTCAGTAGGGTAGCCTCTAATTACTCTGTGGGGATAAATTATGTTGTGTTTTGTTAGTTTAGCTCTTTACAAATTTTAATTAATTAACAGGTGTCAGACGATTATTTCTAATTTTTTAAAATAATGCATGTTTTTTTGTCTGAATACAAAATGCATGCTCATTGTTGAATATTTGGAAAACAATAAAGAAGGAAATGGAAACCACCCAAAGCTCTAGTGTATGGAGAAAAACCTGACTTCACCTGTTGTTACTGAACATTTCAAAGCACCCTTTACAGAATGGTCCTACGACGCATGACCATTTTCTTGCAGTACCTTCACCTTGTTCAGCACTGTCCTCTCTCCCTAATCCTCTTTCCCCTGCTTTATCCAGTGGTGCTTTCTGATGTGATTCTTCTTGTCTTCCTGTTGAACTCACATCATTGTCAGTTTTGTGTTTTTTTCGGTAAAGTATGGAAGTCTATATTATAAAGTAAAGTTTTGATGTACTGGATTGAAGTCAGGTATTTATACTGTGTATCTATCCAGAGGAAAAGAAGTCATTATATGAAAAGGATACTTTCTGACACATGTGTATAGCAGCACAATTCACAATTGTAAAAATGTGGATCCAGCTGAATGCCCATCAATCAATGAGTGGATAAAGAAACTGTGATATATATATATCATATATATCATATATTATCATATATATACCACAGTTATACATATATATATATATAAATACTACTCAGCCATAAAAAGGACTGAATTAATGGCATTCACAGCAACCTGGATGAGATTGGAGACTATTATTTTAAGTGAAGTAACTCGGGAATGGAAAACCAAACCTTGTATATTCTCACTCACAAGTGGGAGCTAAGCTATGAGGATGCAAAGGCCTAAGAGTGATACAAATGGACTTTGGGAACTCAGGGCAGGGAGGGGGAAAGGATAGGAAGAGGGTGAGGGATAAAAGACTACAAATTGGATTCAGTGTATACAAATTGATTCAGTGTATCCAGTTGATGGGTGCACGAAAATCTCACAAATCACCACTAAAGAACTTACTCATATACCACCTGTTCACCAAAAACCTATGGAAATAAAAAATAATAAAAAAAAGAATTTGAAAGTCAGTAAATGTTTTAGTTGCAGAGAACAGAAACTCATTCACAGAACTTCAAGGGAAACAAGAATCTCTTTAAAAGGAGCATCCTGATCAGGAGATCGAGACCATCCTGGCTAACACAGTGAAACCCCGTCTCTACTAAAAAATACAAAAAACTAGCCAGGCGAGGTGGCGGACATCTGTAGTCCCAGCTACTCGGGAGGCTGAGGCAGGAGAATGGCTTGAACCTGGGAGGTGGAGCTTGCAGTGAGCCGAGATGGCACCACTGCACTCCAGCCTGGGCGACAGAGCCAGACTCCGTCTCAAAAAAAAAAAAAAAAGAAGCATCCTGAGCTCAGTTGCTGGAACAACAGGTGGGCATCACAGGGGTCTCTTCTCAACTCTCTAAATGAGGTGCCTGGTGGCTTTGCCTCTCTGCTTCTCCCTGTGTGTCTGTTGCATTCTACTCTTTCACACTTGTTCATCACCTTCTTTTCGTGGCTGTCCCCATGTGGTGGAAGGCCTGGTGGTCCTTCAGCTCAATTTCGTCCTCCTCTCTGTCTCTATCTCTGTTTGTTCAGCCCAGTGAGATCAGACCAATCCAGTGGGATCAGACATCTGTGGCTGGAACGGAGAGGGTGGGGACTGCTATTCCCTCCAGGAACGTGGATGGGATGGATTCTTTAAGAAGCGAGTCTGAGCCAGGCACACACCCTAAAAGATACCCATTAACAGTGTGGGAGAGAGAATAGATAGACTAGATAAAACAAGCATTTCAAAGCCAGCCAGATTCCTCAGAGACTCACACCAAACATCACTTCAGTGCAGCTTCGCTGACTCTCTCTGGGAAGCTAATACCTGTTCCTACCTCGAATTCCTTTCTTGCTCTAGCATTTATAATGTTGTATTTTAATTCTCTCTCTACAAACCTTACTTTTGTGCATAGACAGTGAACTCCCACAAAGCAGAAACTATTTTCTGTCTATTTATCTCCACATCGACACTCCTATTCCAGTGTCTAGCACAGGATATTCTGCATCAATGTTTGTGGAATTCATGCAAAAAGAGTAGGAAGTGAAAAAGTAAATAAGAGAAGGAATAAAAGCTGTAAGGAATTTCTAAATAGAGAAATTTCTTACAGGAGCACACCTCTTCAGGAGAACATTGGTTGGTGTTATTTGAAGAACTAATCTCTCTGTTTAAAACAATAGTTCCTGTGTTGCCTAGCTTTGCTGGCACTCTTTCTGAAGGCTTTTAAGCAGGATGCACAGCAGTACATGAGGGTTTTGAGCCTTACGTGCTGTTTTTCAAAAGACTGGACCCTGAACTTTCAGGGCTTGGTGATGGCTCCAAGGCTGCCTGGGAATGGGATTAGGTTGAGTGTCTGATTAGACTGGACTGTCTTTCCCATTTGTGGTTAGGTATCCTGGATACTTGTGGATACTTGGCAGGCTGCAGAGCAAGGAAAACTAAAAATGTCCCCAGTGAGTGAGAGAGAAAGCTTGAGAACTCGGTGGAAATTTCAGGTTCCATGGATTTTTTTTTTTTTTTTTTTTTTTAAGATTTTGGTGTTATTTTCTCAGATGATTACAGTGGCTTGGCAGAGAGTCACATATCCAAGAATGATCATCAGAGAAGCGGCTTATGTAAAATGCTGGTGGGGATGAGGGGAGGGACCATGGTAACTTTCATGAACAGTCTTAGGAAGAGAACCCTGGAAATCAAGAGACTTGCACCCCAAATCTACCAGTCAGCTGTGGCATTTTGTGTGAGTCTCCTAAGTACACTTAACACTACACTCTAATATTAAGGGTAAAATCAGGGAAGGGAGTTGCCTAAAAGATTTGTATCATCCCCTTTTGCCTGGTTTTTACATCTCATACTCTAAGTTTGTAGAGATGGCCATAGAACAAGTTGTAAGTTGTTGCAATTTGTTTTTGAAACCCATGCATCCATCTCAATGCCACATTCTTCTTCCTCAGTTCTCTCAGGTCTCTGCGTATCCTTACAATGTGTCTTCTCACCGCATGTGTCTTCTCACCGCATGTTCTAACCTGGTGGGCTGAAGTTCCCATGATGGAAGTCCACCCAGACTAGCCTGTTTTTAATGTTTCTCATGATCAAAAATTATCTCTTGTGCCCCATTTAGCCCTCATGAAATCTTCTGCTACCTCAGTTTACCTTATCTCAGGTACTAGAAGGCATTAAGTGTACATGAACTAATTCACCATAAGGCATGCAGGACTGGTAGGCAGTTGTCCATGCTCTCAAGATGAGTACACTCTTTGATATGAGAACATACGAAAACTTAAAGAAATCTCTGGTTGGTATAAATACCAATGAAGATGTCAGGCAGTATACTAAGTTTAAGAGGTGTTTGGAATAAAAATCTTCCTTGTGCCCCTTAAAATTTTACCATGCGGACAATCGCCAATTCTGTCTCTACATATCCTTGACTCAGATGAAGACTCAAAATCAGCTTCATATCAAAAGCGCAATCCTTCTTTGGCTTCAGTAATAACCTCTAAAATAAATAGATCTCACTCCTCAGTTACCACTATTGTCTTCTTTCATAACTGATGTTCAGTAATCGAGCCACTGCACATTCAGGTATTCATTCCCCTGGAAATACTGCCTGCTCCTGCAAATGAGGCTGCAGTGATCTGTTCTTTAAATAAGCCTAAATCTGGCAAACAGTAATCTTCTTGCTAATTGACCAATTCATTTCCAGTTTTAAGTGCACTATTCATTGACCACTCTCTCCCACTCAACTGCATGCTCTTCATTTATTCAAAGGATGTGTTTTCAACCCGATTCTGCCCTCTCGACATTAGGCACATCAGTACATTCTCTCAGTAAGCTTTATAGGTGCCACAGACGAAGTTTTTTTTTTTTCTGTGTAAAGAGATAATTGCCTTTCAGTAATCTTGGTGCATTCTTTCCATTTCTTCACATACAATGTTAGTAATTAGGCTCTCTGAGAATGAATTGAATTAGGCACTGAGGAGTCAGAAAGAGCTTTTTAATGTTCACATTTTCCTAGACCTCTATAATATGTTTGCTGGACTCCCAGAGGCTAGACAGTTTTATTCACTAACTCTTCAGGGTCCTGATGCCCTAGAGAGATGTTCTTTACGGCCATCCCCAACAAATTAAACAATTATTATTCAGTCCCGCATTTCCTGTCAGGGTGCATAGCAAATGTTTTATAGCCAATATTTTAATAAGGTTGATCCACAGTCCTGAAGTGGCATGCCATCCACAGAACACTTTTCTCTTTAGCTATTTATTTGCAAGAGATGCCATTGAATGCATTCACTCAGACATATTTCAAGAAGACTTTTCAGCTGCAAAGAAGGGAGGCTGCTTTTCTCCTTGAAGTCAGTGCTAGCAGAGCTCCAGTGGGAAATGTTGATGGGGCCTAAATGGCATTTTCTGATTATTGATTTGATGTGAACACCTGGGCCATGTCTACAAGACATCGAAATAGGTTATAATTAGTTTCTGAAGCACAGCGTACGTCTGGTAAATTATGGCACGTCTTTAGGTTCATTAACTCTTTCCTTCGGTGTGAATTCAGTTTTATTATTGGCATTGCTCTGGCATGGAAATGTTATCTTAAATCCATATAAAATTTAATGTTTTGAATAACAAAACAGGTTCTCTGTTCTGGTCTCTGTTACTGCAATGTTGCTAGGTGACAATATATGATTTTGTAAATTATTTGTTCATATGCAATAACATGGTAGACACATGTAATAACTTTCAGAAGTCTCAGAATCATATGATTTAGAGTGTAGAAGAAAATTAAACCAACAATTTTTTTGGCCTCCTAAAAACAAGCCAAAATTGACACCTCTAAACCTGTAAGGAGCCAGGCCCTGTGCTAAGTTCTTTATAGCTACTACTTCATTTAATATCACTGCCTTATGAGGAAAGTGATTGTTTTATCCTTTATTTTGGAGATTGAGACATTGAGGCAGAGAAAGATTAAATGGCTTGCCAAAGAAACAAGCTTTAGAGCCCAGGTCTGAGCAGAGAATTCAGATTGAGAACCTAAGCTCCTAATGATGACATTGCCTGGACTATGCATGAGGAGAGGTGCCTAATTAGCAGGGCACAGAGCCTGAGAAAACACACCAGCTACGGGGAAAGGATCCAGGATGTCTTTAAAAACAACAGGGTAAAGAGACTGTGGTATATCCAGACAATGGGATATTATTCAGGACTAATAAGAAAGGAGCTACCAAACCATGAGAAAACATGAAGAGAACGTAAACGTGTACACTAAGTGAGAGAAGCCAGTCTGAAAGGGCTACATACTGTATGATTCCAGCTGTAGGGCATTCTGGAAAAGGCAAAGCTATGGATATAGTAAAAAAGATCAGTGGTTGCCAGGGCTGGTGGAAAGGGAGGGATGACTGGTTGGAGCACAGAGGATTTTTAGGGCAGTGAAACTATCCTGTGTGATATTACAAAGATTGGTACATGTCATTTATGCGCTTGTCAAACCCACAGAATGTACAATGCCAAGAGTGAATCTTATGTCCGTGACTTACCACCAGTCCATGTAAACTGTGGACTTTGGGTGCAATGACGCATTCACATAGGCTCATCGTGTATAACAAATGCACCACTCTGGTGCAAGATGGTGATCATGGGAGAGGCTGTGCATGTGTGGGGGTCAGGGGTATATGGAAACTTTCTGTACTTTCTGCTTAATTTTGCTGTGAACCTAAAACTGCTCTGAAAATAAAGTCTTTTTCCTTAAAGGAGCTTAGTACAGTGCCTGGTACTTAGAAGACTATGAAAAGTTTTAAAATAAAATACCTTTTCTTTGTAACAGAAAAAAAGACAACAGGTTGAGAAGAAAAGATGCAGGGCGGAGGTGAACAAGAAGGGTTGGAAACATAGGAAGCACTGGGAGGGAGAAGAGGCTCAACCCAAGAGCAGTAGAATGAGCTGTATCGGCCACATGTTATGGGCTGCCTCTGGTCCCTCAGCCTCCCCTATCTCCTGGTACCTTGGCCACTTTGATTATGGAGAACCCATGCTGCTGCTGTCACTGTAGCTTCAAACTTAGCTTTTTCTACCTCATCTAGCCCCTCTGCCAGCAGCTCTCCTTCTCCAGAGTAGACCAAGGGTCTGCCAGGGCCTTTTGCATGCCCATCTCTCAGGAGGAGCCCAGCCTGACCAGAATCACAGGGACTCCAGCTCCTTCCAGCACTGCCAGACATGGGCATGGGACTGGTTTCTCTGGAGGATGCAGTAGGGACAGGAGAACACTCCGGAAGTGCAGGGTAGTTAAGTCCTTGTATTAGTGGACACTAATACAGCCTAGGGCTGCTATAACATGGTACCATACACTGGGTGGCTAAAAGCAACAGAAATCTATTTTCTCACAGTTCTGGAGGCTGGAAATAAAAAAAAAAAAAAGGTTCCAGCAGGGCCATTTTCCTTCTGAAGGTTCTACGGAAGAACACTTTCTTACCTCTTTGTGGATGTTGGAGCCAGTCCTTGGAGTTCCTTGGCTTGTAGACATATCACACCAACCTCTGCCTCTGTTGACACATGAAATACCTCCTGTATGTCTATGTCTCTGTTTTCTTTTCTTATAAGGACACCAGTCTTACTGAATTATGACCTCAACTTGATTATATTACATCTGCAAAGATCCTATTTCCATGTACAGTCACATTCATGGATACCAGGAGCTAGGACTTTAGCATGATTTTGGGGAGAAGAGAGGACTCAGTTCAAGCCACAATAGTTGCTAAGGTGAATCTTAACCAAAGTCTTGTTCTGTACCTCGTTCTGATGCTCCAGTAGTCTGAGGAACAATGAGAAGATGAATGTAAGCCAACTTTAATTTTTTTTCCCTTGGGATTCACCTCCAAATAAGCCTACCTCTTTGTTGATGAGATAATTTTAATCGATTCTTTATTCTTTAACAGATATTGTAAGCATTATATTGAAAGTGAGCCGTTACATTCATATCACTGGAAGCTTTTTTTGTTTCTTTGTTAATTTAGGTTTAATCATTATAGTTTAAAATTTTGATAAAAACTGATCTGTATTAATGTCAATATTGTTGCATTTATATTTCACTGGTTTAAAAAGTCTTTGAGCTAGAGTAAAAGTTATTCTTGCAATATAAGCTTTCATTTGTTTGTCGTCATTGCCTGCCTTCTCTTGAGGATTGCCGTGGCATAGAAGAATGGTTTCTAAGTGAGTGCGCCTTTGTTCAATTCAAAATTTTCACAAAGTGTCTAGTCTCTTTATTGAAAAGGGTTTTGTTCAGCAAGCATTTTCATAAAAAATTACACAGCAGCGATTGTAGGGAGAAAGTTCTTTAACCTGTCAGCTTATAAACACAGATCCCCCCTCATCCCAATCATTCCTCAATTAATGTTGAAAAAGGAGACAAGTTTGCATGTTGAGGTTTACATGGGCTTGCTCCTGTCCAGACTGGGGGAATGGGAGGTGTTTTGTGTTCTTGCTAAACTGAGAAATTGAATCATTGATCTTCATTTCAAATGACTGGATCTTCATTTCAAATGACTGATCTTTACGTCAAATTTTTAGAATACCAAGATAATGATATTACCATAACAGAAATATTGGTATTTATTGGTGCTTAAAGTAAAATAGCATGGAAAACTTGATTACACAAATGACAGAAACTGTTACATCAATCACAAGCTGTAGGATCTGTGAAATGAGTTGGCAGTGTTTCTCCTTCCTTGCAGCCCCAACTTTTTACTGGTGGTAGATTTTACCATGCAGAAATTTTTATTTTTATGAAATCTAATTTTTCAGTCTTTTCATTTATGGCTTCTGGGTTTAGTTCATGCTTTTTAAGACTTTTTCCATTCTTAGTTTATACAAATATTCTCCTGTTTTCCCCTAGTACTTTAATGATTTTAACTGTTATGTTTCAATTTTTAATCCAGGTGGAATGGTTTAATGAATAAGATAAGGATTCAACTGTATTTTTCTTCCCAGATGGATACTCACTTGTTTGGAAAATCTATTGAGCAATCTAGCCTTTCTTCACTGATATGCTATGCCTGCTTTTTCATATGCTAATTATCCGTATGCTTTTTTGTTTATTTTTGGGTTTTTCTTTTAATCCATGTTCCTCTGCCCAGTAAGACAAATCCAGACATTCACCTGTTTTTGTAAAGAAAGTTGCATTAGAACGGAGTCATGACTGTTTACTTATGTGCTTCTATGGCTGCTTTTGTACTACAATGACAGAATTGGATAATTATAAGAGACTGCGTGGCCCATAAATCAAAAATATTTACCACGGGGTTCTTTACAGAAGAAGTTTATCAACTCCTTTACTAATCCAACGATCAGTACTACACTGTTTTAATCACAGTAGTTTTATAATATATTTAAATGTCTTCTAGAGTTAGTCATTTATCATCCCTCTTCTTTTTCACAATTTTCCTGGGTTTTCTCACTTTTTTCACATATGAACTTAGTATCAGGTAATCTATTATGTGTACATTCTTGTTGACATAGTTTTTGGTGTATAGGTTACCTTGAATTTATAAGTTTATTTAGAGAGATTTAGTTTATTTATTTATTTATTTATTTTTGAGATAGGGTCTTGCTCTGCCACCCAGGTTGGAGTGCAGTGGCACAATCTTGGCTCACTGCAGTCCCTGCCTCCAGGCTCAAGAGAGCCTCCCACTTCAGCTCCCTAAGTAGCTGGGATCACAGGCACATGCCACGATGTCCGGCTAATGTTTTGTGTTTTCTTGGTAGAGATGGGGTCTCATTATGCTGCCCAGGCTGGTCTTAACTCCTGAGCTCAAGCAATCCACTCATCTCAGCCTCCCAGTGCTGGGATTATAGGCGTGACCCACCACGCCTAGCCGATTTCAGTGCTAATTCTTTCTATACAAGAAAAGGACATGCCTCTCAATTTGTTTACATTTGATCTTTCACATATGTTTAAACTTAAGTAATTTTTTGCACATTTGTTATATTCCTCATGATTTTATTTGGTAGTCAGCATAAATATTATATTTTCTTACATATTTTAAAATGGTTTGTATTTAATAAATAACAGGAATATAGATTATTAATTCTATTTTTTGTTCCAGCCAACTTATTTATTTATTTATTTATCTATTTATTTATTTTTGAGACAAGGTTTCACTCGGTTGCCCAGACTGGAGTGCTGTGGCATGATCATGGCTCACTATAGCCTTTGACCTCTAGGTTTAGGTGATCCTCCTACCTCAGCCTCCAAAGTAGTTGGAACTACAGGTGTTTGCCACCATGCCAAGCTATTTTTAAGCTTTTTGTTTTTTTAATATAGAGACAGAGTCTCATTATTTTGCCCAGGCTGGTCTCAAACTCCTGGGCACAAGTGATCCTCCTGCCTCAGTCCCTCAAAGTGTTGGGATTACAGATGTGACCCACTGAACCCAGCCTGAATTTTCTGATTTGTTTTTCAGGTTAGTATCTTGGATTTTTCACATATCTAATTATATGCTTGTAATCCCAGGTATGCTGGAGGCTGAGGCAGGAGAATCACTTGAACCCAGGAGATGGAGGTTGCAGTGAGCCGAGATCGCGCCACTGCATTCCAGCCTGTAACAGAGTGAGACTCCATCTCAAAAAAAAAAAAAAAAAAAAAAAAAATTGCAGTATTTCTGGGTCAGTGGATGAAACAAATTTTTTAAATAGAAATGAAAAATCTATACTTCTAGAAATCAGATCAGTAGAATACAATTTACCAGTAACATTCACATTTATATGATAGTCATTTATAAAACACTTTCCTAAGAATTACAGTCCTTTCAGACTGCCATTTGAGTTGTTGTATAATCACTTCAAAATATAAACAAAGCCAACAGAGAAAAAAATACAAAATTATTGTAGAAGAAAGACAAAAAAAATCCTATGACGATTCTGGATTACTCAAGTAGATTTGTTAACAATAACAAAAACCCTAAAATTGCTGTACCTACAAATAGCATAAAATGAAACACTTGACTTACAGAGTGTATGTTTAAATCATCTACAATTGTAACACATTATCCAAAGAGTTATAATCCTACCACACTCCCATTTAGCCAAAAGACCGCTTTTAAAATAAAATTTGGCACTTCCGTAAATTGTAGACTTTGGAACTACTAGTTTCACATACTGTAGTCATCTGGAAAATTATGCCAAGTCATTGGAAGAACCTCAAGATCACAGAATACAGGAACCTTAGGTTGGCCTTGATATCTGGAGTCCCTACTTCTTATTTATTTATTTATTTAGTTATTTAGTTATTTTACTTTAAGTTCTGGGATACATGTGCAGAACGTGCAGGTTTGTTACATAGGTATACATGTGCCATGGTGGTTTGCTGCACCTATCAACTCGTCATATAGGTTTTAAGCCCTGAATACATTAGGTATTTGTCCTAATACTCTCCCTCCCCTTGTGCCTCACCCCCTCAACAATCCCCAGTATGTGTTGCTCCTTTCTCTCTGTCCATGTGTTCTCATTGTTCAACTCCCACTTATGAGTGAGAACAAGTGGTATTTTGTTTTCTGTTCCTGTGTTAGTTTGCTGAGGATGATGGCTTCCAGCTTCATCCATGTCTCTGCAAAGGACAAGAGCTCATTCTTTTTTATGCCTGCGTAATATTCCATGGCATGTGTGTGCCACATTTTCTTTATCCAGCCTATCATTGACAGGCATTTGGGTTGGTTGCATGTCTTTGCTATTGTAAATAGTGCTGCAGTAAACATATGTGTGCTTGTGTCTTTATAGTAGAATGATTTATATTCCTTTGTGGAATCCCTACTTCTCTGGAGGACAGGATTCACTACACATGATCAGCAGAGATGGAAATGGTAGAAATCGCTTATTTAATTTCAAAGGGATGTGTCATTTAAAACATCGTTTTTTTCCAGCAGTGGACTACTTTGATCCTAAAGCATTGAGATACACCTGATATTCCGTATTTAAAAAATTTAACATAACATTTTAGAAGGCAAGGTTGTTTTTCTAGCTGTTATTGGCAGATAGCAGGTGTAGAATTAGTAACATCCAATCATCGTGATTCATTACATGAAGACTGTTGTACCTTTGACTCGGGTGGGCCCGGTAAAAGGAGGTACATGATCCTTGGACTTCCTTTAAAATAATACAACAAAAAACAAGGCAAAGAAATTGTGGTGTTTATTTACTGGTAGAGTCCACAGTACAACAGTGGGAAGGTCAATGGACTTTGCACATCAATTGTAAAACAAGTAGGTATCCACATAAGGCCAGTTTGAACTGAACAGCACTCTTTCCTTTCACTTTTTCCTCCAAGAAACCATTCTAATAACCCCAGTCAACAATGTTCTTTTCCTTCCCTGAACCCTATTCATACATTAGTGAGACCCTTATCTTATACTACCTTGTAATATAATTCATTGTTGACAGTGCTCAGTTGTTTAGCTCCTCTTAAGTACAAGGCTTCTTTACCCAAATAATGTTTCAAAGTTCTTTGGAGCAGGAACTAATTATTTTATCGTCCATAGTAAGGAGTAAGTTATATTGCCTAAAAGGAAACTCTATAAATTATAATTTATTTAAGTTCATTCTAATGTCTTCCATTCTTTCTTTCCTAGGCTGTCAAGACCAAAACACATTTTTATTAAGTCAATTGTTAATTCAGGCAGTATATATGTTTATTTTTAAGAGGTCTGCCTTTGGGCAAGACAGTTTCTGCCTGCTCCCTTTCACTGAACGTATTGCCAAATGCATTCTAATTCATACTTAATTTATATGATTGTTTCACATGCATCAATTTTGTCTCCCAATTTTATTATCAACTCATTAAAGCAAGGATCATTTATTTTACTATAGCTGCACAACAATGTGATTTGGTGATTATTAGATTTACAACTGCCAAAATACTTTCAGTTAAATCTGCTTTGGATTGTTTAGTATGGCGTTTTGGAGTAAAGAACTACCATATATTTTCCGACATTTAATGAAGATTTATTTGGTAACTACCATGTACCAGGCAATGTTGGAATTGTTGGGCACACAAAAATTAAAAACAGAATTCCTGCCCTTGAGGAATTCATGGTCTACAGGAAAGATTGTATATAAAACTAACAACTCCCGGGCAAAATTATTTATTCATCCAGCAAAGATTTACTGAGTGTCTACTATGTCCCAGCCACTGTTCTAGGAATTAGGGAGCCCTCAGGGAACAAAGCCAAGATCCTACCCTCATGGAGTTAACATGTTGGTAGAGGGAGAATTTCAACAAACAAATAAGCAAATTAATTCTAATATAATGACAAATTGGTGATAAATATTATGAAAAATAAAGCAATATAAGGGAAAGATAATGATGGCAAGGGTACTACTTTAGGTAAGATGCTCAGAGAAGACCTCACTAACGGAATGATATTTGAGCAGAGATCTGAATAAAGTGAGGGAGAAAACCATGCAGAATTTGGAGGAAGAGTGTTCAGGCAATGGAAACAGCTAGTGCCAAGGATCTGAGCCAAGTGCATGCTTGGCATATTTGGTGAACACTGGGGAAGGCATAGGGTCTAAAGTGAAGTGAAGGGAAGACGTGAAAAATGTGGTGAAGAGGAACCAAAGGCTTGATGACGTAGACCAAGACAAGGGCTTTGCGTTTTATTCTAAATGTTTTGGAAATCCATCAGAGGATTTAGTTTAGGGTTGTGATCTATCTTATGTTGGCTGTATGGAGAATAGGCAATAGTGGACAAATGTAGAGACAGTGAGGTAACTTAGAAGATTCAAAAGTCCAGGCTGATGATGATGGTGACTTAGATTATGGTATTAGCAGTGGGGGGTTAAAATGTCCAGATTCTAGTTCTGTTTTAAATATAAAACCAATGGGATTTATGACAAATTGGATGAGTCGAATGATAGAAAGAGAAAAATTAAGGATAAATGTCAAGAAAGTGCCATGGCATATAAATACTTTGAGTGTTAAGCCAAAGGAATTTAGAAATTGCTTCTCCATGAGAGTATTTACAAGTATTTCTTGTGCTTATTTTTCTCAAAAAATAAAATAAAGCCTGAAGATGTCTTCCATCAGCAGCATAACTATAAATAAAACATTTTTTTTACTCTGCCTTCAAATCTCATTTTTCAACTATTTATTAACCTGGGTTAAGCAATTTCAGCTATTTGGTCAAAATGTAGTCTTAATGATTAATTATCACTTCTATTTTCTGATAATATGGTAAATCAGAGAGCCCAAATATATTCCCGGTATGAAACATCTGGGAATTATACAGGATGTAACAGAAATAATTTTCATTGCAAACCTGCAAGAAGAATGGGAATATCCAGCAGCCAAAATGAAGAGGAACTGAAGACTAGAATAATGAGTTTGAGCTAACAGTACAGAACTATAGGCATGTTGGTAACTAGGTAAACAAGAAAATGAGATTTTAGTAGACAGAAAGGAACAGAAAATATGTGATTGGGTCTTCATAAGGAGGTTAGGTTATAACCTTCAGCAGACATGTTGAATAGGAAAAAACACCCTATATATAGGCATAAAGAGATGATAACTAACTTTTCCATCTATGTCTAATTTGTGGTATAGAAAAAGCTTTCCCCTAAGACATGTAACTATGGGCTTATCCTCTTAGAAGTTTAGGAGGGAGTCAGTGTGCAATTCCTGCCCAATTCAAGAAGCTCCAAGCTAGTAATAGCAAGATCCATCATTTTTACTACCCTTTGGATTTTTAAGTAGCAACATTCAGTACAGAGCGATACAGCATCTTCCCAGGTCAAGCAAGTTTCCAACAATGAAGACCTAACTGATGATAAACTCACAATCCAAAACTACAACACACTAATAAACAATCCACCGTGAACAAAAGCAGAGGAAACAGTCTCCTTTGGGGACTGAGCTACAAAGGACTTGAAATAATAGAATCATCAGAAAATGACAATAAAACAAATATGCTTAAAATGAATAAACACAGAAATTAAAAAATCAAAAACATGAGTAAAGATTGAGGTGCTATGCAATAATGACCAGAAGATTTGAAAAATGACCAAATGGAACTTCCGGAAATAAAAATGAAAAATACAATATATGAATATAATATTGGATAATTGGGTTAAACATTATATTAGGTACAGCTGATATGATTAATAAAGGAAAAGAGAGATCTGAACATATTATCTGGTGACAGCATAGAAGGATAAAAATGAGAAAAAGAATTAAGGGAATTTAAAATACAAGAAGATGGAATCAACCTAAATGCCCATCAATGATAGACTGGATAAAGAAAATGTGGTACATGGCCAGGCATGGTAGCTCATACCTGTAATACCAGCCCTTTGGGAGGCCAAGGCAGGTGAATCACTTGAGGTCAGGAGTTCGAGATCAGCCGGCTAACATAGAGAAAACCCGTCTCTATTAAGAATATGAAAATTAGCTGGGTGTGGTGTCATGAGCCTGAATCCCAGCTACTTGGGAGGCTGAAGCAGGATAACTTGAACCCAAGAGGCAGAAGCTGCAGTGAGCCAAGAAATCTTGCCACTGTGCTCCAGCCTGGGTGACAGAGTGAGACTCTGTCTCAAGAAAAGAAAAAAAAAAAAAAAGAAAGAAAGAAAATGTGGTACGTATATACCATGAAATACTATGCAGCTATACAAAGGAGTGAGATAATATCCTTTGCAGGGACATGGATGGAGTTGGAAGCCATTATCCTCAGCAAACTAATGCAAAAACAGAAAACTAAATACCACATGTTCTCACTTACAAGTGGGAGCTGAAGGATGAGAGCACAGGGACACACGGGAGGAACAACAATACTGGGGCCTGTTGGAGAGGGGGCCTGGGGGGAGGGAGAGCCTCAGGAAGAACAGCTAATGGATGCTGAGCTTAATACCTAGGTGATGAGATGATCTGTGAAGCAAAGCCTCATGGCACATGTTTACCTAGGTAATAAACCTGCACATTCTGCACATGTATCCCTGAACTTAAAATAAAAGTTGAAGAAAGTTAAATTAAATTAAATACATGAAGAGATACTCCACTGCATTCTGTCACATAGGATGCAGCATAATTGTTTATCCAGATTGCTATGATGAACAGTTAGTTAGTTAGATTGCCATGATTATCTGTTAGGATTCTCAGAGAACCTCTGAGAATTCTGTGTGTGTGTGTGTGTGTGTGTGTGTAATTATAGCTATGGTGTAAATATTTGTGTTCCCCAAATTCATATGTAAAAACCTGATCACAGTGTGAAGGTATTAGGAGATACAGCCTTTGTAGAGTGATTCGGTCATGAGGACTATCCTCATGAATGGGATGAGTAGAGTAGTGCCCTTATAAAATAGCCCCAGAGAGCAGCCTTGCCCCTTCCACCATGTGAGAACATAGCAAGAAGGTGCTGTCTATGACAAAGCAGACCCTCATCAGACACCAATCTGCCAGTGTCTTGACCTTGGACTTTCCAGCCTCCAGAACAGTGAGACATAAATGTTTTGTTATTTATAAGCTACCCAATCTATGATATTTCATTAGAGGAGCCCAGACAGACCAAGACAGATATATAAAAGGAGATTTGTTATAGGAATTGGATCATATGATTATGAAAGCCAAGAATTCCTACAATCTTCTATCTGCAAGCCAGAGAACAAGGGAATGCAGTCGTGTAATTCTGCCCAAGTCCAAAGGCCTGGGAATCAGAAATTGATAGTATAAGTCTAGGTCTGAGTTCAAAAGCCTGAGAAGCAGGAGCGTGGATGTCCAAGGGCAGGAGAACATGGATGTCACAGCTCAAGCACAGAGAATGAGCTAGCCCTTTCTCCACCTTCTTGTTCTATGCAGATCCTCAATGGATTGAATGATGCACACCCTTACTGGGGAGAACCATTGGCTTTACTCAGTTCACCAGTGCAAATCCTGATCTTTTCTAGAAACATCCTGATGGACACACTCACAAATATGGTTTTACCAGGTACCTAGGTGTTCTGTTGAAGTGGCGTTGTTCGTCTGGATTAATACTCGAGGTTTATTTTCCTATGTCAAGGAAATCAAGGACATGGACACATAAGGTTGAGAACAGATGTTTAATAGGTGAAAGAAAGAGAAAAGCTCTCTCCTGCAGAGAGAGGGGGTTCCTGAATGGGTCCTCCAGTCCGAGGTTAAGTGCAGGAAGTTTTATAGATGAGCTTGAGGAGGTGGTGTCTGATTTACATAGGGCATGAAAGATTGGTGGGACCCGGTGTGCCATTTGAATAGCGCTCGAAGAACTGGTTAGGACTAGGTGTGCTGTCTGCATAGCGCATGAATAAGCTAGTCGCCCCACCCTAATTTTTTTTTTTTTTTTTTTTGAGACAACTCTCACTCTGTCTTAAGGCTGGAGTGCAGTGGCGTGATCTCGGCTCACTGCAACCTCTGCCTCCCAGGTTCAAGCGATTCCCTGCCTCAGCCTCCCGAGTAGCTGGGACTACAAGCGCGTGCCACCACACCAAGCACGTGCCACCACACCCGTCTAATTTTTTTTGTATTTTTAGTAGAGTTGGGGTTTCACTATGGCCAGGGTGGTCTCAAACCCCTGACCTCGTGATCTGCCCTCCTCGACCTCCCAAAGTGTGGGGATTACAGTTGTGAGCCACAGCGCCTGGTGCACCCTAATCTTTTATTATGTAGATGGGTTCTCTACCTGGCTGGCACCATGTTGCCTGCCTCTTTACTGTACCTGTGGTGACAAAGAAAAGGGAGAGTGGAGCTTCCATGTTGGATATGCCAAGCCCTCAGGTGACCTTTTCCTGTTAGTACAGCTGCTGGCATTCACCCGTGCAAGTTTCCAGCTTGCTTATCTATGTTTGTAGCTCGATTTTTCAGGCTGCTCTTTGTTAGGAAAAAAAAAAAATGATTTGGGGGCTGCTTTTTGTTCAAAGGGAAGCCTTGCCAAGGACTGCTTTACCCTCACTATCTCCCTAAACAATTTCTTTCTAGCTCCTGTATCACTATAGGCCAGTCAAATTGATACATAAAATTAACCAACACAGGTTGTTTCTAAAATGTTTTGGTTCTACAAAGAATTTTGCAAAAAATAACATTGCACAAACATAATTTTGCCTATAGGCATGTACATAATTTCACTCATTCAACGCATATTTATTTTTATATGTCAGGCACCATTTTAGGTACCTGTGTGTGGACACAGTAAAAGAAATAAATAAAACCAATCCCTTGCCCTCATTGAGCTTATATTCTAACTGACGAGACAGATCAACAACAAATAAAAAGTAAAATATTGTATGTCAAATGGCAGTAAGTTTTACTGAGAAAAATAAAGCAGGATAAAGGTGAGAGAATTTTGTTGGCAATGCCAGCTATTTTATATAGGGTTATAAAAAATATTCTTGAGAAGATGAGTGAATAAGTGATGCAGATATATTGTTAAGTACTTTGCAGACAGAAACAACTGCAAAATCCCTAAGACGGAGAGAAGAGAGCAAGGAAGGGAGTGACAGGAGGTGAAGTGAGGGAGAGCAAGGTGTTAAACCTCATGGAGCATGGTAGGCTTGTGCAAGTGCTTTGACTTTTATTTTGAATGAGGAAAGAAGGTATTGGAAAGTTTCAAGCAGTGTGATGATTTTCAAAGGTCATTCTATGAATACATGCATAGGGTAAATTCCTAAAAGTGAGATGGCTTGGTAAAGAGTATATGATCTTATAATTTTGAAATATGTTGTCAAGTTGTTGTCCATATTAGTTGTAACACTTAAACTTCCACTGGAAATTTACAGCACATTTATAAACAAAATGTTGATTATTTTGTTGATAAACAAAAACTATTAACGAAAACAGAAAAAAACTGACATAATGTTTTAAAAATACTAATAGGCAATAACAAGTTTGAATTCTGTACTCAGCTGGAATGTCACAGAAGAATATCTGCAAAATAAAAAATAGTTTTAGACCAGGAAGTGCTAAGTATTTGTTATTAACAATCACTTTAAAAAGTTTCAAAATGTGCTTTAGAAAGAAGGTTGAATCTCGGCCTGGCGCGGTGGCTTACGCCTGTAATCCCTGCACTTTGGGAGGCCGAGGCGGGTGGATCACGAGGTCAGGAGATTGAGACCATCCTGGCCAACACGGTGAAACCCTGTCTCTACTAAAAACACAAAAAATTAGCCGGGCGCGGTGGTGGGCGCCTTTAGTCCCAGCTATTCGGGAGGCTGAGGCAGGAGAATGGCGTGAGGCTGAGGCAGGAGAATGGCGTGAACCCAGGAGGCAGAGCTTGCAGTGAGCCGAGATTGCGCCACTGCACTCCATCTGGGTGACAGAGTGAGACTCTGCCTCAAAAAAAAAAAAAAAAAAGAAGATTGAATCATCTAGGAAAAAAGGAATGCTGAACAAAGAAATAGTAAACTCGTGAGTAAATGAAAAGAAGCATTTCCGCTAAGACAGTAATAATGGTGATAATTAGAATAGTAGTGACAATAAATATTTTGGAACTATAAAACCAAGTATTCATGAAATATTTTATAACAATGTTCTGAAGAATGGTGAGGAAAGATGTAAGGTGGGGAATTGAAATGGAAGTATTCTACAATCCTTATGCTCCCCAGGAAGGTAAAGATAGAGATTAAAATTAGATGTTGAAAAGTTAAGTACATGGGAAAAATTAAATAATCAGTTAAAGAATAGAAATAGAACATCTACATTTCAAATCTGATGAAAAAAATGTGGATCAACCAAATAGAAGGAAAAAAAGAGAAAGATGTAGCTTAGAAAATCATGGTTAATAGAAAGCCAAAGTAAGATGATAGAAATATGTCTAAATACGAAAAAAAAAAAAAAAACCCACAAGTACAACAACTTTTTGAAGTATTGGCTTTTGATCATTCTTTAGTACTTAGCTTTCATTTATGCTGAGGGACTGCTCTTTGACTATGAGATTGTTGGTGTCTAATAATTCCATCTCAGGTAACATGCACAGTACCACGGTTAGCAAGTTAACCGTGAGCCAGGTACACCCCTCAGGATCTTTTTAGTTCTGTATCTTCTTTAATTCCTGCAACACCTTTCATAACAGGATATTAGATGAGGATGCTATGCCTCAGACAGTTTGAGTTATGCGATTTAAATTCAGAATAGCTCACCCTTAGTTCTCTCCAATATGCACAGCTGCCTTTCCTCTTTGACTCACCTCTCTAATATTTTTTTATTTTAGTCAGCATTAATGTGCCAAGCTCTTTTTAGTCTGGTTCAGGTTTTTCGCTGGAAAAAGCCCACAAATTTAGGAGGCTAGGAAGAGTGATAATACTGAGCGGTTTTAAAAGGAAAGGTGATATCATTTGGCTCTGTGTCCCCACCCAAATCTCACCTTGAATTGTAATAATCCCCAAGTATGAAGGCTAGGGCCAGGTGGAAATAATTGAATCGTGGACACGGTCTCCTCCTTACTGTTCTTGTGATAGCGAGTGAGTTCTCACAAGATTTGATGGTTTTACAAGCATCTGGCACTTTTCCTGTTGGTACTTCTTCTCTTGCCTGCTGCCATGTATAAACCATGCCTTCCACCTTCTGCCGTGATTGTGAGACCTCATTAGCCATATGGAGCTGTGAGTCCATTAAGACTCTTTTTTTTTTTTTTTAAATAAATTATCCAGTCTTGGGTATGTCTTTATTAGCAGGGTAAGAACAGACTAATGCAAAAGGACTATCACAAATACAGAATAAGAGGTGACATTAGAATGATCGCATAACACTCTAGTATTCTCACTTTTGCCTCTGATATCAGATGTTTGGGTAACCACTTTTCTGGAGAGAAACAGAATATATGGCCATATTTTATCTCCAGTATCTGAGTATTAAATTTTTTTTATTGCTGTCATTTTTCTACCCGTTTCCAAACTCTCATCCCTGTTCTTTTGAGACCACCAAGACAGCAAATTCATTTGGTTCAGAATTTCTGAGGATCCCAAGGGAGAGTGGAATCACTCATTGGCTCTATATCATTTGAGAGAGGCAACAGCTAATTGTCCTTGGTCCATTCTTAATGAAGCACTTAAAGCACAATCCCCAAAATATGATTCACAGCTAGGTGAGCATATGTCCTGATTCATTCAGGAGAATCCTAGTTTGGATGAATTTTATAGTAGAACACTAATGGAGACTTGCCTTAAAGGACTTAAATTATTTTAAAATACAAGACCTTTCCTCTATTTCACGGGTGGATAACTCTCAGTTCCAACTCTGAATCCCTAGAGATACTGTCTTGAGTGATTTGGGGTAGGACTGAAATCTATCAATCATCATAATTTTAAAAAAAGTTTCTTAAAATTCTAATGTATAGCCATAATTGAGAATGACCATACCAAAAATTCCAGCTATCAGACAACACTCAATAATGTCAAAACACTCCTCCTATGCACATATTCACAGATAGAGTTTGAATTCTTTCCATTGAGGGCAACGATGCCTTACAAATAAGGATTTTGTTTCGATATGATCATGATTTTTAGTTACTTGATTTTTGTTTATAAATTACCACTGTTAGCTCCAATATGAGTCACTTACTTTATTATTTCTACTTTGGTTATCCCTATGATGCCTAGTGATGTTGATTTACACCTATAGTTTGACTCAAACTTTCCCAATAACCAAATGTTCAGACTAGGAGAAATTGATACCAATATACCCTAAAGGTATGTATGAAACAGGATTTAGATTAAATAATTTATGTTGTAGTTAACATTTATTGAGCATATATTATGGTGCAGTCACTTTGCTAGGTATTAAGATAAAGAGGTGCATGCAGTACAGTTTCTGCACTGTAGGAGGGGAAGATAGAAATGTGAACAATTCAGAACAATAAAGTGCCATAGATTTTACCATAAACGTAGGCACATTGTGCCAAAGAATGGTGAGAGGTCTGTCAGGAAATGCCTGGCAAGGCTTCATGGATGAGGAAATACTGGGCTGAATCCTGGATGCTATCCAGCTGCATATGGGATAAAAGAAGATCAGGGCCAAGTGCAGAGGAAAAAAAATTCTGGGCCAAGGGAACAATGTGAGCAAGGGCACTTAGGGCAGAAACAAGACTGGCTTGGGATTGCTAAGGTTTGAATGTGTCCCCTCCAAAATTCAAGTATTGAAACTTAATGGCCGATGTGATGGTATTAAGAGGTAAGGCCTTGAAGATGTGATTAGGCCATGATGGATCCTCTCTCATGAATGGAATTAAGGACCTTATAAGAACTCATGCAGCATTTGGCTTTTTTGCATTCTCACTTTTCACGTTTGAAAACACAGTATTCCTTCCCTCTAAAAGATGTAGCATTCAGGCACCATCTTGGAAGCAGAGAGCAGCCCTCACAAAACATCAAGCCTGCCAGGACCTTGATCTTGGACTTTCCAGTCTCCAGAACTGTGAGAAATAAATTTCTGTGTTTTATGAATTACCAAGTCTTAGCTGTTTTGTTATAGAAGCACAAACAGACTAAGATAGAAACTGGTACCAAGAGTAGAATGTTGGTGTAACAAAGACCTAAAAATATGGAAGCGGCTTTGGAGATGGATAATGGGTAGAGGCTAGAACTGTTTTCAAGTGAATGTTAGAAGAAGCCTTGATTACTGTGAACAGAGCATTAAGGATGATTCTGGGGGCTTAGAAGAGGAGAGATCTAGAGAAAGCCTTAGCCTTAGAGATTATCTAAGTGGCCATTACAGTGAAGACTATTTTGATAAGGTCTCCAACAGAAATGAGAAACAAGATGGTGGAAACTGGAGGAAAAGTCATCCTTGTTATAAAGTGGCAAACAACTTGCTGAATCATTCTGTGTCTTAGAACTTTGTGGATGGCAAAACTCGAACGATGAACTAGACATTTGGCAGAAGAAATCTCTAAACAGCAGAGTGTTTAGGGTGGTGCATGACTTTTCTTAACTACTGGTAGTAAAATGTAAGAAGAGAGAAATGATTTAAAGGCAGAATTTATAATTAACAGGGAAGCAGAACATGAACATTTGGAAAATTTTCTGTCTGATCATGGATAGAATAAAATGTGTTTCAGGGAGAAAACTAAGGGTGTGGCCAAGTGACTGTTTGATAAAGATACTGGTTTGGCTAGAAGGAAGCCAGGTGCTATTCATCAAGACAATGGGAGAATGACCCTGAAGGCAATTTGGAAATCTTTAAGGCTGCTGTAATTATCACAGGTTCAGAGTGCCAGGGCCTTAAAGGCAAAACGATTTCAAGGGAGAGGCCCATAGGACCTCAGGACTGACTTCCCAAGGTCACTTCAAGTCTCTGCTCCCTCCATTCTGGTGCTCCTTGGCTACTCCATCTGTGCTTAAGTGGGTCTAGGTTGGGCTGCTGCTTCAGAGGACACAAGCAGTGAGCTTTGGTGGCGTCCACATGGTGCTAGCTCTGCAGGTAAGCAGAGTACAGGAGCTGTGGCAGTATAGCTACCTCCACCTGGATCCTTAAGGATACCACAGAAAGCCCCAACTAGGGCAATGCCCAGCAGAGCCATGTGAGTGGGGATGCCCCCAAGATTTCAGACTTATAGAGCCATCAGAGTGCAACTCTATCCTGGGAGAACAGCAGACACTGGACTTCAACCCATGAGAGCTGCAGCATGGACTGTGCCCAGCAAAGATATGGGGGTGGGGCCACCAGGGCATTCAGGGGCCTAACATTTACCCCAGTGTGTCCAGAAAGTGGGGCATGGTGTCAGACAAGATTATTCTCAAACCTCAATTCTTCGTGTTTGCCCTATTTGATTTTGGATTTACTGGGAAGCCTGTTACTTCTTTCTTCTTGCCTCTTTCTCCCTTTTGGAGTAGAAATATCTATTCTGTATCTGTTCCACCACTGTGTTTTGGAAGTACATAACTTGTCGATTTTACAAGCTAACACCTAGAGGAAAATTTGTTCAGGAGGAATCATACCCTGAGTCTCACATGTTTAGATGACACTTTGGACTTAGACTTTAATTTTTATGCTGGAATGAGTTAAGATTTTTGAGGGCTATTGGAATGGAATGAATATACTTTATGTGTGAGAAGAACATGAATTTTGGGGGGCCATGGGAAGAATGCTATGGTTTGAAAGTTGTTCTCTCCAAAATCCATGTCACCAACGTGATAATATTCAATAGTAAGGACTTCGAGAAGTTATTAGGCCAAGAGGGCTCCTCCTTCTTGAATGGGATTAAGGCTTTTACAAATGAGATTCATGCAGTGTTTGGCTCATGCCCTACCACCTTCCTCCCCTCCAGAGGGTGCAGCAGCAAGGCGCCATCTTGGAAGCAGAGAGCAGCCCTCACCAGCGTGCAACCTTCTGGTGCCCTGATCTTGGAGTTCCCAGCCTCCAGAACAGTGAGAAAAGACATTTCTGTCATTTATAAATTACCCAGTCTCAAGTATTTTGTTATAGCAGAGCAAACAAACAAAGACAGGAACGTTAAAGGATAGTGAATATGTTATTTATTCACCATTGTTGCTATAGGCTTGGTGACCCACATATCTGCTATTTACATTAACTTATTTTATATATGTGCATGATGTTTGTTTCTTATCATCAATGTCTGTTATTTTACATACATTATTATTATTATTTTTAGACAGAGTCTTGCTCTGTTGCCCAGGCTGGAGTGCAGTGGCATGATCTCGGCTCACCGCAACCTCTGCCTCCCAGGTTCAAGCTATTTTCCTGCCTCAGCCTCCTGAGTAGCTGGCATGTGCCACCACGCCTGGCTAATTTTGTATTTTTAGTAGAGACGGGGTTTCTCCATGTGGTCAGTCTGGTCTCGAAGTTCCGACCTCAGGTGATTTACCCGCCTCGGACTCCCAAAGTGCTGGGATTACAGGTGTGAGCCACCGTGCTGGGCCACATTTTATTTTTATTAAATAATTCAGTAGTACTTTTTCTCTTTTCAGGACTTTTAGAACTAATGTAAAGAGTGGAAACACTCATTGGCTCTATATCTTTTGAGGCTGGCAACAACTAATTGTCCTTGATCCATTCTTGACCATGCATTCAAAGCATAAACCCCAACATATGCTTCATGGCTAGGGTTAACATACGTCCTGGTTCATGCATGAGAATCCTAGTTTGGATGAAAATTTATGGTGGTACACTGGCAGAGAGTTGCCTTAATGGACTCTTAAGGGACTTAATGAACTAATATATAAATGTAGAAAATATGGTTTCTAAAAGAAGAAAATCGAAAATTGCTACCATTTTTCCCCAGAGACCACTAGAAACTTTTTTCTTCACATGTTCTCTTGTGTTATATGCATCAAAGTTTTTGTTTACAATAATATATCTTCAACTTTATTCTGGGCCATTAATAGTCTTCTACAGTCTCAGTTGTCCTTACTTTTTTATTATGTAAGCAAAACATGTTCATTATTTTAAAAAATAGAAAATATAGATAACCATAAAGAAAATAATAAAAATTGCCTAGCATTTTATTATTATAAATAATATAAATAAATATAATATATAATATAAATAGATATTATTATTTATTATTATTATTTTATTGCCTACCAGAAATAATATTTTGGGGTTCATTCTTCAAGATATTAAAAAATGCATATACAGTTTTACTTGTTTTTTTAAACATGTTTTTATGTTAATATACCACAACCATATACATTTTCTAGAAAGCTATTGTTTAATATCATTTTTCCATTAATTAAAAGAATAGCCAATTGAATACCTTTTCTGTCCTGTTAACTCTGCTAGGTTTTTGCACTTGTTATTATGCTTTTTTTTTTTTTCCACAAAATTAGGTTGGCATTATCGTCTCTGTTTCACAGATGAGGAATCTGAAGCCTGAAAAAGTTCAGTGGTTTATCCAGGGTCTCACAACCCGTATACAACAAGTCAAGATTCAAACCCAGGTCCTTGTACACATAGTTCATCTTCTTTTTCAAATAAGGACAGTGGAGTTAGTGAATGCACAGCCCCAACGTACAGAGGCCTCTTACTGGCTAGGAGCTCACTCCTCCTTCCCTAAAAGACAGCAGAACAAACTGAGTCCAGGTTCTCTCTTTTGGTAGCTTCCCAAGAGGCTGATGTTTTCTTCTCCTTTATAGCTTTGCAAATACGTGCTTTTGGCATCAATGTACAGTTTGGCATCTGCTTTGGAAATATTTTTGCAAATAAGGCAGAAAAGACATCTTTTGTGAAAGGTAAACCACAGGTATAGTTTGGCTGCAGCAGTCAGGGAAATAAATACAAATAGAGAATAATGGCCTTGTCACTGGTTTTCTGTCCTTAAGAAGAAGGTGTTCCTCTGGTCTCCGCAGCAGTAGCCATCCCTGCCTGGGTGAGTGCAGGATGCCTTTCCAAGGTGGCTGCACACAGCAGGTGAACTGCTCACTCGGAAAGGGTCAGGGGCGGACTGGATCTGCAACGTGCTGAGAATGCACCACATGGGTCCCTGAGCTCAAGGCTTGTCAACAGTACTTACCGTAAAAACTCTTTTCGCTCAACTCATTCACATTTGTGATCATCTCACCCTGAAACATCCCCAGTTAGCCAACCTGCTCTCTCTTACCAACTGTCTTGCTTTACTCCTACTATTTCGTAAGGCGGTGGGCTGTACCCTTAGACTCGAGGGGCAGGGGGACAAAGTTTAGAAACAAGATAACATTTATTCTAATCTGAGAGTGTTTAATGGCAGATCAGTCTGTGGAAATAATTCTGCATATAAGGCAAAGAGGAGGGAAAGGAAGGCACTGACATTAACCACTGAGATAAGTGGGATGCTTTCACATCCATCGTGTTGGAGAATGTCCACAGCACCCCCAGGTGGTAGGAATCGCTGGTCCCAATTCACAGACTGGGAGAATGAGGTGCAGACAGATTGGCTTGTCCCAAAGTTGGTAAGTGGCAGAGCAGTATTTTAATTCAGACTCTTTATGATTCCAAAGCCTGTCCCCAGATATTTCTGTTGGAAAACACTCAGAAGACAGACATTAATATTTAAGAAACACATTTTCATTATCTATTTACATTCTTAATGTGACAGAAAGCAGAACAGAGGGATAAGAAAAAAAAAAGGGTTTATTGGTCTGTTGAGCAGATCAACAACTCATTTTTGTTTTGTTATTTGAGCTGGCTTTTGCCAGGCAATAGAATTTTTTAATCACTTTATCGAGGTATAGTTGATATACAATAGGACTGCACATGTTTAATGTATACAATGTGACAATTCGATAAGTTTGATGTATCTAATCTGTATGATGCCATAATCAAGGTAATAGATGTATCCATCACCTTCAGAAGTTTCCTTCTGTCTCTTTCTGGGCTTTTTTTTGTCGTCATTTTCTTGTTCTTTTTTTGAGATAATAACCCTGAGATCTACCTTCTTAACAAATTTTGAAATGTGCAATACCGTATTGTTTACCATAGGCCTAATGTTGTAGAGCAGGTTGCTAGAATATTTCTATCTTGTACAACCGAGACTTTTTGCCCATTGAATAACATCTCTCCACTCCCCTCTCCCTGCAGCGCCTGGCAGCCGCCACTCTATTCTCTGCTCCTATCAGTTTGAATCTTTTAGTGTTTATATATAAGTAGAACCATTCCATATTTGTCCTTCTGGCTTATTTCACTGAGTATAATGCCCTCCATATTTTAATAGTCCTTCAAAGTCCAAATTCCTGGATGTGTCTTTGCAGGTGGCCACAAGGAGGTGCCCAAGAGCAGCATGCCTGTTTTCCCAGGAATTTTAATCTCTGTCATTAACAAGTAAAAACCTCACTGAGTTGCTGTTTGTTTCAAGTTGGTATCTGGGACTTTCCATGGACTAGCGCTTCTTAAATTGCTGGGTTATTAGTGTAGCATTAGGAGTTAAAGGTTCAGGAATGGGGAATTTTAAGGGGATCGCATATAATTGAAGAGCCTAATACAGTATCTAGGACACAGCAGGACCTCCATAAATGTGTCTTTTCTTCTTCCTTTTTCTTCCCTGCACCTCTCTGCCTTCACCCCACTATTTCTCACTCACTGTCTTTTCCTATCGTTTCTTTTCATTGAGTCAAGAAACCTCCTAAGGAATCAAATTACATAAATTTCAGAGTAAAGGAAATTCCACCAGTCAACCAAGGACTAAACCATGTTCCATGCCTCTGGGGTAGCACACATATAGCCCAGACTAGTCTTTTTAGGAAGCTTGTGCCGCATCCTGAAGGAAAAAGAAGTAGACTTCAGTGTTAGATTTCAGTTCAAATCCCAGCCCCACACAAAGTCATCAGCTGTGTGGCAAAGGCATTTTTGCACACCCTCCCTGATCGTCAGTCTCCTTTTTTGACAAAGCAAGGGCTTTTGACAAAGCAGAGGCAGAGATTTCTGCCTCGTAGGAGGACTGCAAGGTTTGCATGAGGAAACATGGGAAAGCACCACCAATAGTCTTTTGCATCTTGTAAGCATTGATAAACTCTCTAGTTAAAACAAAAATGTTAAAGCCCTCCACTGGCCTTTATGTGGGAGGCTTAAGGGTGAGAAGCAAAAACTTGACCTCTTAGTAATGCTCAACTCCGGTGAACCTATGTTTCCCTAGGGATGGCCCAGCCTGCACAGGATGCCTTGCTCTGTGGGGTGGGCCCCTCAGGCTCAGAGAGAACAAGTCCCATGGGGCTCAGAGATGGAGAAGGGAGAGCGTGCACATCAACTCTGTTTGCCTTTGGGGCCATAGACTTGCCCCTACTTCCCATGGAAATTCATTTATGAGAAAATCTCCTGGTTGGACTGATGGAGCATAAGGGGCTTAACTTTATATAAATATGTAGAACGTGTGTGTGTGCATGTATGCAAGGGTAGGGGACAGGCAAGAGACTTCTTTTCCTCTCTATTGTATAAATCATGAACTATGAATAAATAATTTAGCAGAAAGTTCCCCCAAATTATGCCCTTCTAAGCCTGAGTGTGTGTGTGCAGAATCACATTGGAAATAAAGAAGATGGTAATTCCAGTATCAGGGTAGCCAGAACAGAAAACATGTAAAGTTTGTTGATGATCTTGGGGGGATAGTAAGTTTGGTTTATGCCTAATGCCTACCAAAACATAGATGCTTAATAGCTTAGCTGGGTGACTATGTTGAATTGTCCTTGTCACAGGGTCTTTGATGGAGCCCAAATTTCCTGCAAAAATACGAAGAGCTAGACTTGGCAATCTAGACCCGGGAGTCAGGTCCATAAGGGTTACTTCACTGCAGCCTGCAGGCCAGCAGGTTCCCACACAGGAACATGTTGCTATGACAAGCCAGGCTTGTTCCCAGCTTGGACTCATGCCAGCCATACCCTTTGCCTGGAATGTCTTACCTCAGGTCTAGGGACCAACTTCTGTAGCTAATTCAGTTCTCAGATTAAATGTCACCTCCTTAGACTGCCTTTCCCTGATTGTTCATTCTAGAATGGTCCAATGCAGCCTCTCCATCACACCCCTCTTTGATTTTCTGTAGAACATGTACCATGCCCTGAGAGTTTCTTGTTTATTTGCTTAGTGCTTATGTCCCCTTCACTAGAATTTAAGCTCAATGAGAGCAGCAGCTTTGTCTTTCCATTTCTCTCATTAGCTCCTGGCACAGTGTCCTGTAGTAATAGAGTAACAGGAACTCAACAAATATTTGTAGGATGTTGAAGGAAGATATTATACTTTCTTGCACCATAAAGACCAAAGTGCTCTACTTAACTTTTAAAGAGGAAATGGTAGCCACTTAAAAACAAAAAAGCAACCAAAAAAAGCAACTGAATAAAAGCATATACTTTTAAAATCTTGCTTGTGTTTTAAATTTTTGCAAAAGGAGACATAATTAAAGTGTTTCAGTCTCCCCCTGGACCTCTGACAGCAAAATTAGCATGAAGGAGAACAGTACGTAATAGAAAGTGAAGGTAAGCATTAAACTGTTGTTTGTCTCATGCAAATTGCACAATCTAATTCTGATTCATGATGGAGGAAAAAAAAACATCCTCTTTTCTCCTGAAGTCTTAGAATTGATCAATGTCAGCTGAAATGCTTCAGAAATTCCTTAACTTTGCATGTGGACTTTATGTAAAGGAGTATTTATTGGACACTTTTGAAATGCTGTCAACTACCCTGGCACTGGGGTAACAATGATAAAAAGGCCAAGTCCTCTCTCTCCCTCTCCCAAGGAGTTCACAGTCTAGGGTGGTAGAGATAAGCAACACAACGGTGTGAGAAGTGGTATAAATATGGGGTGTCGCAAAAGCACTAGGGATGTGCTGGTGGCTTCATGAAAAATGTGGCTTTGCAGTAATGAAGTTGAAAAAAATTTAACAGTCTTCACAGATGTGCCCTAATAGTAACAGCAGCTGATGGATAAATGAGAAATGTGCAGAAATCAAGTTTAACAATGGACTTTCAGCAGTTGTGATAAGTCAGTCAATCACCAGGCTGTTATTGAGTGCTGCCCCTGTACCAGAACTCTCCTGAGTGCTGCGTGTTCATCTTTCAAGACGCTCACAGCTTACCATCCTGCTGGGTCAGTGAAGGCGTCCAAAATGCACATAAGATTGCTTCCTTTCTTCACCGGGCTTTGGATCTCAGTAGTCCACAAGAAGAGTGTCTGTTGGCACTGTCAAAGCAGTCAGAGTGCCTTTATTTTACCCCACTGGCATGCAGACCTTCTGACCAGACCCTCAAAGGAGGTTGAAATGGGAAGGGAGTCTGTCAGATAAACTCAAAGGCCATCTGTAGGCTCTGGAAATTTACTCCAAAACCTTTGGGAAAATGTATGTCCTCACTCTTGTTGCTGTTGCAGCAGATATCTTCCCTTCTGAAAAGCTATTCATCTCTTTCTGTTTTGTATGCATCTCCTGGATCGGGCCCAGTTCTGCTGAGATGGGTGGGATAATTTGATTTATGACAGCAGAGAAATAGGCTTTCAGTTATTTTTTGAGTCAGAAACATCTTAGAACTCCAAAATAAATGGTGACAGGAAGTACAGTCCATGCCAAATGCCCTGCATCGTGTTGAGTTAGGGTGTCAGATTTAAAGAGAATGTTGATAGCATTTACTCATTAAGAAGTTTGCTGCTTCCTTGCTCAGGAAAGCATGAGACTGAATCCTCCAAAACATATACCCTCTTCCCCATTCTGGTGTCTTTGCTCAAACCTGGCTGCTTCTTGAATTTCTTCTTCCTGTCACTACGGTTTCGGTTCACGTGATTTCAGGGAGAATGACGTAGCCGGGATAATGCTGCAGTTTCTGCCTCTGCACAGCCTAGCTGCTGGTCACTGCAGCTCTTCCTAGTAGTGCCTGGTTGGGTGTGTGAGTGGGGGTGATGGTGAGAACAAGGCCACTGACACCCCTGGTAGGATTGGGGGAAGCAGACAGCTGAGCTGACTGGAAGAGTCCAGCTGGCACACTGCCATCACACATACACCTAGCAGCGAGTACACACCATCCCTGCCTCTGTAAGTCCCTGGAAGGCTATCTGATTGTAGTTCATCCAGTAACCCAAAGACAGAGCTCTACGTTCCTGGGGTTAGCAGTCCCGGAGATGAAAACCAACATTTCCTGTGTACTTACAAGCAGAAAACATTAAGAATGCCTTACCCCGACAAGCAGAAAATATCAATGAATTCAGTGAGGGTTTAAATATAGTGCCTAACCTTATTAAGAAGAGATTGGAGATATTTGGGCCATGTCACCAAAGCTTTTAAATCAACATTAGGGGGAAGTAACTCCCACAGATCTTGCCAAAGACAGATATATGGGTTGCAGTTTTGATATATAGTGTGGCATTTGAGAATGTACTTATATCTAATGGGTCCCAGAGTGTTAGTTACTTTTTTAGTTAGAGTGAATTATTACACATATTTAAATGAAAAGATGAAGACAACAGCAGTGGAAATAAACAGTAAAGAACCACAACTTTTCCCTTCCATATACACCTTGCTTCAACCACCACTATCACCATCACAACCACAGATAACTGGCATAACTGGCACCGTCATAGACCCAACACCAGGAAGTCTATTTATAGACATGATCTCATTTAACTATTACAGAAAAACCTACACAGAAAATATCATTATCATTTCCATTCTACAGGTGGAAAAAGTTGAGTTTTTGAAAGGTTGTAAACTGACTCATGGTCCCATAGTTGGCAAAGTGCAGAGTCTATCTTAACAAGCTTTGCGATTTCAAAGACCTTGCCCTCTGACATAATACAGCTTTCTCTTAATGAGAAGTGGCTACGAGAAGAGGGATGTCCCACTTTCCCTCCAGTACGTATTTCCCAGGCTTTAGTTTGACCTCTCATCGGGATCATGCATTTCCAACTTTCAACTAATGGTTTATTCTTATATGTATCATCTGGCCTTTCTTAAAACATAAACCCACCCACAAAACAAATGCCACTAAACAAATACCAGATCAAGATAGTATCTTTAAGTTTTGCCTTTAAAAAATTCCTTCCAAAAGAATGATAAATTACACTGCTTGGTGTAATGCTAACTTCCTCCCCTTCAGTTATTTGCTTATGTGATCCTCTCCTTCTCTGTTCCTGTCCTTTCTGTAAACCCTGATGAGGTTGACTTGAAACCTGGCAATTTGGAGGCTTTTTCACTTCTTCCTTAGGCACAGCTAGCAGTGATTTATTTCCTACCTGTGAGCTGTATAGACCACACCTCTCCCTCGCAGCCTTAAGAGCAAGGAGTCAGTCTTGTCTTAGGCCCAGACATGTTTTCCTAATTTGCTGATGGACTCAGTCAGTTTCCTGCTGGCTTCTGGCTCTTTCCTGCCAGCATTATCTGCATTGGGGTTTGCCAGATGCTTCCACTGGGCCTTGTTTATCCAGGTTAAATTGTTAATGCGGTTGCACCTCTGTTCTTCCCATCAGACTATGATTCCATGGTAGGGACAAATTTGTAGTCACTTTTGTAGTTCTGGTGCCTGGGGTGGGCCAGGCATGGTGGGTAGAAGTGCTGTATAAAACGGAAAGAAGGGAAGGAAGGAAGGGAGGGAGGAAGGGAGGGAGGGAGGGAGGGGAAAAAGAAAGGAGGGGAGGAAGAAAGGAGAAAGAAGGAAAGAAGGAAGATAGGGAAGGAGGAAGAAAGGAAGACATGGAGTTACTGTTATTGTCATTCAGTTTCTCTTTGTAGGATTTACTTTCTGGCGAAGTTACTTGAGGCAGAGAGAGGATAGAGAAGAGGGGGCTGAAATTCTCCATCTGACCTCTTGGACTTCTCCAAAAGATGGGATTTAATGGGAAGCTAAGAGCACCAATTCAAAAATGAGATTGTTGGGGTTCAGAATTGCAGGTCTGCAACTCACTACTTGGATGACCATGGGCAAGTTTCTTAACCTCTCTGTTCCTCAGCTCCCTCCTCTGTAAAAATGGAGAAAATGAAAGTATCTGTTCCACAGGAGTTTAGTGAGGAATATGTGAGTAAACATATAAATGACTGGGAGAAATGCCAACACATAGAAAGAATGAGTTTACAATTATTGTTGTTATGGGAAAGCATTTAGCTGTAAAAATATAGGGACTTGTCTCTATGAAGACAAATGAAGGAAAAGTATCCATTCATTTATTCTCTAAACATTCATTAGACACCAATTTCTCCCATGCATTGTGCTCGGCGTTAGGGAAGAGGCCTAATTAAGACAGGGATGCTATAAAGTTTGTATCGTTAATTAGGCATCAAATAATTTTTACAAAGGAAAGAGCAGAGCGTTTGGAGGGGGAAGAAGGTGGAGGTGGGACAGGTGAGGTTGCCTATTCTGGGGGCCGGGGAGAGAAGTCTGCTCTGGGGTCGGCCAATGAGCAGAGCAGAGCTGGTGACACTCCTGGCTTCAAGGCCCACATGTGCTGCTAGACCTGGCCAACTCTTTCGTTTCTGCTCCGGAGTCACTGGGGGCACTTCAAAGACCAGCAGCTCTGAGCATGGGGAGGTGGTGCTGTTGGACATCATTACCAGACTTTCCAAATGCCTGTTCCAAACTGTACAGTGCAGAGGTTCTCCAAGGCAGCACTGTTGGTAGGAGATATTAGCAGGCATGGAACAGGGCTGCTAAGGCTGGTGCCAGTGGAGCTGAACCAGTCATCTGGGAACACTAGCGGGGAGTTCCCTGGGGATATCAGGGGATGAAACCCTGCCTTGGTTGGGGAAGGCTTGGAGCTGACTCCATTTAGACATCCATGTTGCACGTCCTTTCTTGCATGCACTTAAAGCTTGTGAATGTCCAGGGCCGTTTGGGTTACACAAATAAATAAGCATTGTGCAAGTTTTTCTGTTGACTGTGGCCATTTTCATAAAAGCTTCAATTTCTTCCATCTATGCCTAAAATCTATAGAGAGTTAAAGTATAAACCAGTCCTTGGGCCCTTTCCCATTTGTTTTTTACTCGAAGTGTGTAACATCTGATAATTGCCTTTTTTTCTTCAGTATATTATTAAGAATTGATTTCTGTGTTTCTCATTTTTAGCATGTGTTTTATGTTTCTGGCCTAAAATTGTTAGGATACTACATATTTCTTGAGAAGGATTCATTTTTAAATCTTTTTAGCCTCTGGAAATATGAGACCTCTTTGGCATTTTGGGGTCTTTATATGAACAAGATGTCAAATTCTTGATTTCGTTATATCATTGAAGGCCTGGGAATGGCTGGCTTTCTGAGCAATAATAAAGATCTGGTTTTCTTTAAAAAGGAAAGACAGAAGAAACAGAAATTATTCTTATACATTTTTACATGAGACTTCTGATTTCTTCCCTTTTGAAATTTACCAGATATTCTCTGCAAGAATGTGCTCTGTTTATGAGAACGGGGCTGATGAACTTGGAGAGATAATATTACCTTATTTATAGAAGTCAGCTCTGATTGTATCAATTTTACTGATGTGTGTGTATATATACATATTATATTTAATGATGTTTCATATAATATATATTATTGCAGGAAGCAAATTTTCTAATTTTATTTACCATGTATAAAAACTATTGAATACTATAGTGTATAATAAAATATAGTATATCATATAATATAAGTCAACATTTTTCCAATGTATATTTACTGTGTTATTCACTATATATATAGTATATGTAAATTGGCTATATATGTTATTTATTATATACAAGAATATAATATTTAACATATATAATACTTATTACATATTAAATAAAATTGGGGGACATTATTCCTGGAAAAGAACATTTAAATCACTACCCAGATACTGTGATTAATTAGTGATTTTCCTCTTGCCCTTAATCCTGAACAGTTACTATGTGTGTTCCTGTGAAAATGGCCAAGTCATGGACTATTAATATAGGCATATAAAATGACTTTTGGAAAAGGTGCATTTAAGGAATACTGTTTTTGGAGCAATACAAGCTGATGCAAGCAGAGTTAACGTTCAGGGTTGTCCTCAAATACCAGGTGACATGACCTGACCATGCCTTCCCATCTTCTCACCCGGGATGTCTACTGGCTGGTAACCTGCTCTTCCCATGAGCTCTTCTGCCTCTCACTAGCTGCACCTGATGGGAGGATCCCCTCCCCTCGAGCAGCCCCTTTATGGAGCCAATATTTTAGAAAGATCAGAAACGACCTCATAAGACAACGGCTCAGATGCTGCACAGTCTTTCAAGGCGAATGGCAGGTGTGTCTTCTACATAAACATTCCCATTCCCTCTAACTAGGTGTGTCTTCCTTGTGTTCTAGCCCTGTGTCAGGTTGCTTTTATTTTTCTCATGGCACTTAGGGTTGGTGAGCTTTTGGAGAGCAGAAAATTAATTATCTTTGAAAAGTCCTTCCTCACCACCTACCCCCCATTCCCTGCGAGATAATAAAGAAGTGGTTTTGAATGAATGAATGGAACAAAGTGTCAAGTAGGATCTGTGTTTTGTTTTGTTTGGTTTGATTTCTTAATCATGCATTACCAGAGCACCACTTTGGTGGATAAAAGTTCTCTTTGTCTGGGGTACAAGCCACAATACTGGGAACTGATCTTGTAATTGGATGCCAATTTTTCTCTCTGAAGGATGCTATTATCATTGTTGTTTATTCTTCTTCCTCCTTCTTCTCCCCATCCTTGTTCTTCCTTTTCTCTCTCCCTCTCTCTCTCCTCTCTTTTTCTGTCTCCCTTCTTCTCTCCCTCCCTCTCAGGTTGCCAGATAAAATTCAGGACCTTCAATTACATTTTAATTTCAGATGAACAATGAATAATTTCTCAGTATAGACATGTACCAAATATTGCACAGGACATATGTATACTAAAAATATTCATTGTTTAATGAAAATTAAATTTAACTGCATATTCTTTATTTTTACTTGCCAAATCTGGCAACCCTACCTCTTTCACCTTTTTTCAGTACCTTAAATAATAGAAAAAAAATGACTCTATGGAAACCTTCTAGTCTTTGGCCCTATTAGCAAAGTCCCAAATCTACCATATTCTTAAAAGTTCCTGAGAAAAGAAGGCACACATTGTAAATAAAACTGGGCAATGGAATCAGAGGTCTTCTCCTTCTAACATCAGGAACATAACACACACACCACACTCTTTTTTTTCTTTGTATTTTAACAGGGAGAATTACACAGCTGAAGGAGAAGCAAGGTAGCATTAACTTTCCTAAGAAGGACTGTGTGGCACCCAGTTTAGAAAAATAGTAAGAGAAATTCAACAGGGAGATATTTTTCTTGCCGTTGATTATTTTTCTCAGGCACACTGTAGACGGCACCCAGGAGAATTTGGAAGATTTGGAGTTACTATACAAGGGCCATCTTGAGGATGGCATTTAACCTTTCTTCTTTTGTTTCCATTGCAAAGACAGCTTCACCTTTTAAAAATATGTTTAATTTTTCTAATTTTCAGAGACAGGGTTTTGCTCTGTCATCCAGGCTGGAGTGCAGTGATCATAGCTCACTGTAACCTTGAACTCCTTGGCTCAAGTGATTCTCCCACCTCAGCCTCCCAAGTACTGGGACTATAGGTGCGCGTCATCACACCCAACTTAAATTCTCCCTTGTAGACACAGGTTCTCGCTGTGTTGCTCAGGCTGATCTCAAATCCCCCGGCCTCAAGAGATCCTCCAGTCTCCACCTCCCAAAGTGCTGGAATTACAAGCATGAGCCACCACACCGGCCAGCCTTATCTTAATATGAGAAAAACTGAAGCTCTAACAGTGCCATGTTTTCAATTTGTCATGTTGGTTTTTAAAAGGCATGCATTTCTAGAATGCTGTCTCACTTTGGGCAGATAGAGTACAGCATTTAAGCTTTTCATCCAGCAAAGAGAACAGAAAGGAGGCTTCCCTGGAGCCAGAAGCCCAGAGTTCCAGCTCAGCAGTGCTGCTAACTGGTTGTGAGATCTTAAATATACCAGGCAGTGTCTCTGATCCCTAGAAGGGAGTCAATATGAGATCTCTCAGATCTTTTCTTGTTCATAGTCCTATGATTTCCAGAATGATTCAGAAACATTCATGGCATGTCTCCTTCATGAAATACTCCCTTCCACATTGCTGGGGTTTCTGACTTCTTTCCTATCTCATCTGCGTCTCTCCCCTTTGCTCTGCATATTCAACAGTAGGGACAAGTTCTGTGGAAAGCCCCTGAAATAGCAACAGCCGAGGAGCCGACATGGAGTCTGCTTGGCTCCACTGGGCCCAGACCCTGCCAGATACTTGTCATCAAGTCACCAGTTGTACATGGGAAGGGACCAGTGCTCGGCGGCTGCGGCTTAGACTTGTGACTGGTGTTGCTAGCCTCCTCAGAGAACCAGTGCCAATGAGGAAGTTGCTCCGAGAGCCCCTAGGAAACCAAAATACCAGCTAAAGCAAAAAGGCTGCCCTGGCCAGCAGCTGATTAACCGCTTGTGTTCTGGCTGGGGTGCGGGTGAAACAGTGCATGGCGTTGCCCTCTCCATCCTGATTCCCAGAGCCCTCCAGCTCCCACGGCAACTCTCAGAGCTCCTTGAAAGAACTCTTAGCCTGGACAATTTTTATCAATTTTGCACCCAGAATCAGTCTTGGGCCCCACCCCAAATTTACAAGGTGGTAGAATTCTAGACCTTGAACACTGACTGCTGGTGCCCAGAGGCAAACTTTTGATGAAAACCATGTGATGGGCTTTACATCCCGGACATTGAAATCACTGTACTGAACATGGAATAAATGAACCGTTAGTAGAGGACTTGCTCAAGAAGAAAGTGGTTTCTGGTAATTGGTATCTGGGAATGTGAGTTCATGGTAACCGTTTCCAGCTTTATCAATCACTGGACAGAAACCCCTGGAAATAAAGGTGGTTCTCCCTCTGTGTGATGGTGATTTGTAACTTTTTCTGAATTCAATTTAGTAAAAGTCCTAACGGGGACAATTATTCTTTGAAATACAGAATTATATATTACCCTGAATTCACTGTATTACATCTCTTAAAACTAACCTTACATACACTTTTTTCTAACACTAAAATCTGGGATGTAAATGTGTTCTGAAATACGGGTTGCAGTTTCCATGAAGAGATTTTAAAAATTCACATCTTCAAAGATATGCCATCTGCAATAGAAATCATAAGGTCGCCACATTTAGGAATGCAATGCTACTGTAATTTCAGTTAAAGGAGGAAAATAATACAGCCCTTCTTTCTAATGGTGCTTGCAGTTTACAGAGGACTCTTCCTTGTATCAGTTTATTTTAAGTCTGCTAACATATCTAAAAACCTATGATCCTCCAAACTTTGCACCTGGCATTGAAAATATGAAGGTGACTAAGAAAACTCATCAAAGTGGGTTGTTGTGGGATGGACAATACACATGAACAGATCATTAAAATACAGTGCCTTAGATGTAAGATACGTGTGCTGTGCTGAGAAAAAAGCAAGAGGAACCCCTAATTTAGGTGGAGTGGGGCTGAGACTTCTGAGGAGATTATTCCATTGAGAACGTATAATAATCCTAATGTTCCTTATTTATGAAACATAAATTTATTTTTTAGAGCAGGGTCTCACTCTGTTGCTCGGGCTAGAGTGCAGTGGTGCCATCATAGCTCATTACAGACTCAACCTCCCAGGTTCAAGCGATCCTCCCACCTCAGCCTCCCAAGTAGCTGGGACTACAGGTGCACACCTTCACATCCGGCTAATTTTTTTGATTTTTTGTTGAGACAGAGTCTCACTGTGTGGCCCAAGCTGGTCTCAAACTCCTGAGCTCAAGTGATCCTTCTGCTTCAGCCTCCCAAAGTGCTGGGATGACAGGTGTGAGCCACCACACCCAGCTATAATCCTAATATTTCTATTTAACAGAGAAGAAAATAAAAGTTGAGAAATTCACCGGAGTATTTCTTACAAAGAGCCGAGTCAACTCTTGAATCCATATCAACGTATTGTCCTTTCCTATTCCCACTGTATTGGTATCAAATGTTTTCTCTTTTACTGTTTCTAAAAATAAATTACTAATTCAATAAACTCAATCACTTTTTAAGAAGTGGGAATGCATTTCTGTTCTAAGCTTCTCTTCCATAAACGTTCTCATTTTGACAGCATACTCCAGATATAAAAATCTTACACATCAAGAAAACTTTATAGTTGGAACATCTAACAATGTTAGCTTTTTTCTGTATTCCATCAGCATATAAAATCCTTGAGTTTTTTTCTTCTGGAAATAGCAGGCTTGAGTCTGAAAATTAGAAGTGACTTAATGCTAAAGCCAGGTCTTTGAGGAGTCAGGGTGTGGACTGCATATAGAGAATAAGATCTTAGCTGAATGTTGAGGTTAATACGTTATTTCAGAAATCAGAGTCTTTAAGGAGAAAATTCTTTACGTTGGAAAACAAGACTAAATACAAGGACATTAGTGAGTTATATAATCTGAATTTTCTTGCCCATACACACGGGTGTGGAAGGTGGGGAAAAGTAGAGAAGTTCCTCTCATACGTTAATGAGGCAAGACATGAATGAGAAGGATTCCAAATAAAAGCCCAGAAACTGCATGAGTCCTTGCAGCCAGATCATATCATGCCTGGAGTATTGAGCATGGAGTAAGGCTTGTAAGAAATGAGAAACCTGTACCAAATGTAGGCTAGCGTTTTCCATGTAGTGGCTTGTAAATATTGCTGCTCCAAAATCCACAAGGGAAACAGGGCATAAATTACAAACAAGTGGCAGAATTTATGTGTGAATGGTGATTTGAGCACTCATGCTGGAAATACGCTACAATCTTGGGGGACTTTCTATTGGATGTACAGCAGCAGGGTCCAAACTGAAGAAAGACACTCTCAGTGACTGTGGAAACTATCAGTGTTTCCGTTCTTACAAATGGTAAAGAAAGGGGAGGATTGGTATCTAATGTCTAAGTAGTTTTAACCAGTATCCCTTGGATTACCAACAAGATTACTTTTTTTATGTTTTAATTAATGTTTCATATTTATTATGCTTATTTTTTATACATAGCTTATTCATTCCCTTTGTCAATTTTTATATTGGAGTGCTTAGCTTTTTTTGTTTAATATGAAATCTGAAGAGTTTTTGTTTTTTATTTTTAAATGAAAGATATTTGTGTACTTGCTTTTTAAAACATAGCAAACAAATTTTTCCTCAGGGATATAATTATTCTGTTCTACATACTTTTTTTTTATTATACTTTAAGTTCTAGGGTACATGTGCACAACATGCAGGTTTGTTACATATGTATACATGTGCCATGTTGGTGTGCTGTACCCATCAACTCCTCAGCACCCATCAACTCGTCATTTACATCAGGTATAACTCCCAATGCCATCCCTCTCCCCTCCTCCCTCCCCACCATAGGCCCCCATGTGTGATGTTCCCCTTCCTGTGTCCAAGTGATCTCATTGTTCAATACGTACTGTTAATTACATGCCCCAGCACCATTTATGGACTAATCCATGCTTTTCCAAACTGTTTTAATTACTACAGTATCATTAAAATAAGAGACTTTCTACTTTTTTTTATTTTTCAGAAATGTCATGCTTAGTTTTCTGAGTAAGTTTTAAATATTTTCTAAGCAGTCAAATTTGATTGGGGCAGTATTTATGAGTTAATTTGGGAAAATTATATCCATTCTATTTTGATTCTTTATATCCAAATGCTCAATATTTATATATTATATTCTTCTACTCTTATAGTCTGTCAATTTTATGTATTATACATTTTTTGTTGCTTATTTATGGGAGTATATTTTTCATATTATTAAAAATGCCTATAATACATATACACAGTGGTTTGGATAAATGAAAAATTCTAAGTTAGAAATTCTTTTCTTCACCATTTCAAAATATATCACTCTGAGAATTTCTGGCCATCCATTGTTTCATTTGAGATGACTCATGTCAATCTTTTTTTTTTCTTTCTTTCTTCACAGGTAAGCTACTCTTTTTCATTAGAAGCTCTTAGAATTTTCTCTTTCTATTCTAAAATATCACTATAATGTTCTAGATATGGGTTCCTCTTAAACGTTTTTACCATTTTGAGGCTTTATAAGCTGATATTTTTGTCTTTCTTAAATTATGGCACATTCTTGATTATTATTATTTATTTATTTATTTATTTTGAGACGGAGTCTCACTCTGTCACCCAGGCTGGAGTGCACTGGTGCCATCTCAGCTCACTACAAGCTCCGCCTCCTGAGTTTACGCCATTCTCCTGCCTTGGCCTCCTGAGTAGCTGGGACTACAGGTGCCTGCCACCACGCCTGGCTAGTTTTTTGTATTTTTTTAGTAGACATGGGATTTCACCATGTTAGCCAGGATAGTCTCGATCTCCTGACCTCGTGATCCACCCGTCTTGGCCTCCCAAAGTGCTGGGATTACAGGCCTGAGCCACCGTGCCCAGCCGATTATTATTTCTTTAAATATTTCTTTCTTTTTTTCTCTTTTTCTGGAACTCCTACTATGTGGAGATTGATACTCTGCTTCTAATCTCCAAATCTTGTAACCTTTGTGGTATATTTCCCATATCCTTACTCCTTCCCAGTACTTTCTGGGAGATTTACTCAATTGAACCTCCAATTTACTAATTTCTTCTTTAACTCTATCTGTTAAGCAATGTATCTAATCTGCTGAGGTCTTAATTCAAAACTTATCATCTTGATACCCAGTATTTTTTTTTTTTTTTCTGGAGATGGAGTTTCACTCTTGTCACCCAGGCTGGAATGCAGTGGTGCCATTGCAGCTCACTGCAACCTCTGTCTTCTAGGTTCAAGTGACTCTCCTGCTTCAGCCTCCCAAGTAGCTGGGATTACAAGTGCCTGCCACCATGTGCAGCTAATTTTTGTACTTTTTTTTCAATAGAGATGGGGTTTCAGCATGTTGGCTAGGCTGGTTTTGAACTCCTGACCTCAGGCGATCTGCCTGCCTCAGCCTCCCAAAGTGCTGGTATTACAGGCATGAGCCACTACACCTGACCCCCAGTATTTTTACTTAGTTCTTTTTAATAACTGTTCTTGTCTGCTTCTTCTTACCAATATTTTGAATTACCTCTTTAAAGATATTTATTATGCCTCTTTTTAATTATTGATAGTTCTGCTTTCATATTTCTGGTCCATCCAGACTATATTCTTTAGTTGGATGATTATTTTTTAATGCCAAATATGCTCATAATTTTACACCTTATTTTTGTCTGTAAACCCATTTTACCTCGGTAGCCTGAGCTCTCTCGGCTAAGATTATTTACGGGATAGAGGAGTGGAGGCCAAAGTCATAACATGTGCTGCGCCTGATGGGTCTATGGAAGGAAAGGCATACGCTGGTTCAGAGAGCCAGAGCATCGCCAGCTGCACTTGACCGCCTTTGTTTGCTTTTTCCTCTCTAGGGATTCCTGCTTTTCTGGGAATTAATAATTTCGTCTCAGGCATTTCTTTGTTCAAAGACCTTTCCTCTCTTGGCTTTAATTTCTTAACTTTGAAGTAAAAGGAAGACAGGGGGTGAAGGGTAGCTCACAGACTAACCAGTCATCCAGTTCTTGTTAACTTCCCCTGTTACCATCCTCATCCTTTTTTGCAGGCTGGACCATCCCACTTTTGCCCTTTGCTTTTCAGTGACCGGGGCTGTCACTATGACATTTCTGTCCTGCAGTGGTGAGGAGGCAAGACAAGAGTCTGCACCCAAAGCCATGAGTGAAAGTAAAAATTCAAAATCTTTACCCACCCCAATTTGATTTCCCTTTTTACTCCAATCTCATCAGGCTGTTACTATTTTCACGTTGGTTCACACATGACCCTTTCTTCCCAGAAGTTTTTTCACAGTCATGCTTTCATTCTTCAAATCCATACCCTTTCTTTTTTGCTCTGTGACATTTCCATTGCTAGGATTGGGGAGAGAGCCAATAGCCAGTGCTGTTTTGCCATCTTTTTGGGACTTCCAATATATTATATATTGAATTATTGCTGACATATAGCAAAGCCATTGATTTTGAAATATTTATTTTGTAAGATGAATCCTTATGAAATCTTCTAATTCAAAGTATTTTCCTCTCTTGGCTCTAGTTTCTTAACTTTGAAGTACAGACACTAGCTCTCTGCCCCAGTGTATGCCTTTCCTTCTATAGACCCACGAGGAGGAGCACATGCTAAGAGCTTGGCCTCCACTCCTCTACTCCATAAATAATTTTTGTCAAGACAGCTGAGGTTACTAAGGTGAAGTGGGTTCATGGACAAAAATAAGGAATCAAGGGATAAGCATATTTGGCATTAAAAAATAATCAACCTACAAAATGGTTTAATGGTTATCATCTTCTTTTCTGCCTCTGTGCTATTCACATATGCAGAACACACTTTTTTCTTAATCACTAGGCTTTAGTTTTTAGAGTGGTCTTAGGCTTACAGGAAGTTGACCAGATGGTACAGCTATTTCTCATATATCCCTGTTTCTTGCTCAGTTTCCATATTATTAACATCTTGCATTAGTGTGGTACATACGTTACAATTAATGAGCCAACATTGATATATTATTGTTAATTAAAATCAGTGTACTAAATTAATTACATAATTAACTAAAACACAGTTTGCATCAGAGTTCAACTTTTTGTGTTGTACATTCTATGGGTTTTGACAAATAGATAATGTCATATATCCATCATTGTAGTATCATTCAGAATAGTTATATTGTCCTAAAAACTCCTTGTGGATTACTTATTCATTCCTCCCCACAACCTCAAACCTTTGGCAATCACTGATATTTTTACTGTCTCTATAGTTTTTATTTTCTAGAATGTCAGGTAGTTGGAATCACATGATATGTTGCCTTTACAGATTGGTTTTTTCACTTAGTAATATGCATTTAAGTTTCCTGGCTTTTCTTTTCATGGATTGACAGATTTTTTTTTTTTTTATTGCTGAATAACATTCTATTGTATGGACATACCATAGTTTGTTCATCCATTCACCTATTGAAAGGCATTCTTCTTTGGTTGTTTATGCTTTTGAGTTCTTACTCAAGAAATCATTGTTCAGACCAACGTCCTGAAGCATTGGGAAAACATTTTCCCAATGTTTTCTTTTAGTAATTTCATAGTTTCAGGTCTTACATTTAAAGGATTAATCCATTTTGATTTTATTTTTGTGTGTGGTAAGAGATAGGGATCCAGTTTCATTCTTCTGCATATGGATATCCACTTTTTCCAGAACCATTTATTTAAGAGACTGTCCTTTCCCCACTGTACATTCTTGGTGCCTTTATCAAAAATGAGTTGACTATAGATATATGGATTTATTTCTTGGTTCTTTATTCTGTTCCATTAGTCTATGTGTCTGTTTTTATGTCAGTACCATGATGTTCTGGTTATTATAGCTTTATTGTGTGTGTGTGTGTGTGTGTGTGTGTGTGTGTGTTTAGAGGTGGAATCTTTCCCTGTCATCGAGGCTGGAGTCCAGTGGCATGATCATTGCTCGCTGCAGCCCTGAATTCCTGGGCTCAAGTTTTCCTCCCAACTCAGCCCCCCACGTAGTTGGGACTATAGGACCAAGCCACCACACCCAGCCTGCAGTATAATTTGAGGTCAGGTAACATGGTCAATATGAAAGATCAGTAGCATTTTGAATACAAAAATCCATAGTATTTTTATATGCCAACAGCAAACAAGAACAGCTCCAGCTTTTTTTCTTTCTGCTCAGGATTTCTTCAGTTATTCAGGATCTTTTGTGGTTCCATATGAATTTTAGGATTGTTTGTTCTATTTCCGTGGTGAATGTCACTGGTATTTTGATAGGGATTGCATTGAATCTGTAAATTGCTTTGAGTAGTACTGACATTTTAACAATATTGATTCTTCCAATCTGTGGACATGGGATATCTTTCCATTTTTTGTGTGTCCTCTTCAATTTCTTTCATCGGTGTTTTATAGTTTTCCTTGTAAAGATCTTTCACCTCTCTGATTAAGTCTACTCATAAGTATTTTTTTCTATAGCTGTTGTAAATAGGATTGCTTTCTTGATTTTGTTTTCAGATCATTTGCTGTTGGCATATTAAAATGCTACTGATTTTCATATGTTGACTTTATATCCTACAACTTCACTGAATTCATTCATCAGTTCTAACAGTTTTTTTGGTGGAGTCTTTAGGTTTTCCTAATATAAGATTATACTGCTTGCAAAGAAAGACGATTTTACTTCTTCCTTAAAAGCTTCTGCACAGCAAAGAAATCAACAAAGCAAAGAGACAACCTATAGAATGGGAGGATATTTGCACACTATTTAACTGCCAAGGGATTGATAACTAGAATACATAAGAAACTCAAACAACTCAATAGCAAAAACACAAATAATTCATTTAAAAATGGCAAAAGATTTGAATAGATGTTTCTAAAAAGAAGACATACAAATGGCCGACAAGTATATGAAAAAATACTCAAAATCACTAATCGTCAGGGAAATGCAAATCAAAACCAGAAATAAATATCACTCACCCAAGTTAAAATGGCTATTATAAAAAGGACAGAAAATACCAAATGCTAATGAAGATGTGGAGAAAGGGAAATATTCATATACTGTTGGCAGAAATGTAAATTAGTACAGCCACTAAAATATGGAGGTTTCTCCAAAACTAAAACTAGAACTACCAGGTAATTCAACAATTCCACCATTGGGTATACATCCAAAAAAAGGATATCAGCATATTGAAGAGATATCTGAACTCCCATGTTTTTTGCAGCACTTTTCACAATAGCTAAGAGATAAAATCAACCTAAGTGTCCATCAGAGATGATGGGATAAAGAAAATATGGTATATACACACAACGGACTATTATCGCACCGTAAAAAAAATAAAATCCTGTACTTTGCAAAACATAGGTGAAACTAAAGGACATTATGTGAAGTGAAATAAGTCAGGCACACAAAGATAAATGTCACATATTCTGACTCATATGTGGGAGCTAAAAAATTGATTTCGTGAAGGTAGTGAAAAGAATGGCTGTTACCAGAGGCTGAGAAGCTTAGTGGGGAGAGAGATATAATCGGTATAAAATTATAGGGAGATAGGAGGAATAAATTCTAGTGTCCTATAGCACAGTAGGACAACTATAGTTAACAATAATTTATTGTGTTTTAAAATAATTATAAGTAAATTTGGCACATTCCCAACACAAAGAAATGATATATATTTGAGGCAATAGGTATCCCAATTACCCAGATTTGATAATTAGACATTGTGTGCATGTTTTAAAATAGTACATGTCTCCCATAAATATGTACAAGTATTACATCTCCATAAAAATTCAAAATAAAAAAAATTTAAAGGCACTCTGCTTGCTTCTAAGTCTTGGTAATTATGAGTAAAAGCTGTTATAAATACTGTGCACGGGTCTTTGTGAAGACAAAAGTTTTCAGCTTATTTGGTTAAATATCAAGGAGCACAATTGCTGGACCATATGGTAAGACTATGTTTAGCTTTGTAAGAAAGTGCCAGAGTGTCTTTCACAGTGACTCTGCTGTTTTCCATTTTCACCAGCAATGACTAAGAGTTCCTGTTGCTCCACATCCTTGTCAGCATTGGGTGTTGTCAGTGTTCTGGGTTTTAGCCATTCTAACAGATATGCAGTGGTATCTCATCATTTTAGTTTGCTGTTTCCTATTGACATATGCTACTGAATAGCTTTTCACACATGCTTAGTTGCCATTTATGTATATTATTTGGTTATGTGTCCAGATCATTTGCCTATTTTAAAATTGGGTTTTTTGTTTTCTTATGTTGAGTTTTAAGAGTTGTTTTGTTTTTACGTATTTTGGATACAAGTCATTTATCAGATATGTGTTTTGCAAATATTTTCTCCCAGCCTCCGGATTGTAGCTTTTCATTCTCTTCATGGAGCCTTTTGCAGAGCAGACATTTTAATTTTAAAATAAGGTCCAAATTATCAATTTTTCTTTCATAGATTGTGCTTGTACTGTTTCTCATATAAACAAATTAAAGATGGCCACTGTGTATTGACTTTAAACATTCCCAAGTTGTTACCTCTTCATATCAGGCTAGGATTGTTAGCTGAAATCCCACAGGCACTAAGTTCAAATTCTTACACATACAGTTGCTTTAAATATAGTCAAAATAAACATATTTTCAAAAAGCCTGTCTACTTTGCACACCCTGTAAAACTGCATTCAACATCTGCTCACCGTAAATGAGACCTACCTTGTAGGTATAAAATGCTATAAACCACTGCTTTTTCTTGGAGCTCTCTTTCTCGAAACTCCCCACCTTATTGCTACAGGACTTCACCTAGAAACATCTCCCTCTTAAATATCCCCTTTTTCCTCCGGTAAGTTCCTTGCATGGGAAGAGCTTTTCCTCCCATGCAATTCTGCTTAAAAAGAGCTGCTCAATAAAGCTTGTTGCATGTTACTGCTTCTCATGATCCTGCCTCTTCCTCAATCAACAGTCAAATTATTGAACTTACTGCAGTGTTTATCTCAAAACTCGTTACCAAAACTAAGGTCACCTAGATTGTCTTCTGTGTCATCTTCTAGAACTTTATTAGGTTTTCATTTTACAATTAGGTATGTAACCTATCATTTAAGTTAATTTTTGTGAAAGTTGTAGGGTCAGTATCTAGATTTGTGGTTTGTTTCTTTGTTTTTGCACGTGGCTGTCTAACATGCATTGAGTTGTTAAATGCATGTTATTCTAACATGCATTGTTCTAACATGCATTGAGATGTTAAACTGGCTTACTATAGACTTTGCAAAAATGGCTCTAGAAGAGTAACAAACTGAGATCTTTGAGATCACACAGGTTGGAAATACGTACATAACTGCACAAGGTGTCAATTCTGCTCTACAGTGCAGTTTAGTCAGTTTTAGTTGCATAGGTTTCCATTGTATTTATAGTCTGTTTATGCTAAATCTGGCCGAAGATGAGCATTGTCCACCACTAAAATGCCTCTGCCACTTTGAATTCTGTGCTAATTTTGTGGCCAGAATGCCGCGATCAAAACGCTCCATCTTTTACAGTGGCATAGGAAGACGGCAAAAATTTCCTAAAGTGCAGTAGATTTTCAAGTGTATTGTGCCTTGTTCTAAAACTAATTAAGCAGGTGCACTTGACAGTATTGAGATCATTTGCTATGGTGCTATTTCAATTAGTCTAGGTTTAGGCTCTTGTACATTTTGCCCATAACTTTTTACAAAGTGCTTCTTTTATAGCACATTCGGAGAATTTTATATATTTGTCTTGTGTGCGTGTCCTTAAACTTCCAATCTTACTTTGTGTCTTGGAGATTGTTGAACGCAGCTTGTCTAGGAAGGGGATGGGACTAGATTCCAAAATGTATTTGGGAACATGGGGATGATAGTTGGGAAGAAAACTATTTGCACAAGACAGATTTCTAGATACTTTTTGCTGCTAGTTTTATGTAATATTTATTGAATATTTTGACAAATATTTATTTTTGAAAGCCTAAAAGTGATTCTTTGAAAGTTTAAAGAAACTTGACCAAAAGACATTACAAAAACACTGGCACTCAAATGTTGAATGTCACCGTATGCATAAAATTACATATTTTGGGGTAGTGTGAGCTTTTAATATTAAGTTATATTAAACTCTTAAGTCAAATTAAGCAGACCCGGCGTTGGCAGTGTAGCCATAACTTTCTGATGTTAGTAAAAACAAAATTGGCGACTTGAAATAAATCATGCCAAGGTCTTGATACACTTGTCTTAAGACATTAATGAAGCACTTCAAAACACTGATGTGAAGTGTCCAGATTCTCAGATGTTTGTTGTGTGAATTTTGTTTAGTTGTGTGTGGTTTTTTTTTTTTTTTTTTTTTTTTTTTGTGAATGTCTGGCACATTGCAGTCCTCAAATGTGTGGCTATCTTTGTTGTATTGGCATAATCAGTGACTTGTACATTCAGCAGTAGCATTTAAGCAAGGTTTATCAGCAAGCAATATTTTCAGTTAATAAGGTTTCAAAAATCATGTAAGGATTTAAACTTGCTGAATGTAAACATTGACCCTCAAGTCACTGTACCTTTAGTAATTGCTTATTGTATTAGTTTAGATGCCAGCACTGCATGTGCTGTGCATATTCTGATTTTATTAAAATAAAAAGTTGAATTACTCCATTGAATTACTTTTGCTCCTTAATCAAAGACCAGTTGACTATATTTGTGTGGGTTTATTTCCAGACTCTCTTCTCTGTTTCATTGATATCTTAGTCTGTTCTTTAACTAATACCACACTGTCTTGATTATTATGGACGTATAGTAAGTTTTGAAGTCCAGTGGTATCAGTCCTCTGACCTTGTTCTTTTTCAGTATAGAGTTGGTTTTTCTGTCTTTTGCTTTTCCATTAAAACTTTAGAATAAGTTTGTTGATATCCGCAACTTTGCAGTACACTTTTTTTTTTCTTTTTTAAGAAACAGCATCTGGCTACATTGCCCAGGCTGGACTATAGTGGCTATTCACAGATGCAGTCTTAGCTCATTGCAGTCTCAAACTCCTGGGCTCAAGCAATCCTCCTGCCACAGTCTCCTGAGTAGCTGGGACCACAGGTGCACACTACCATGTCCAGTTTGCAGTACACTTTTATCAGAATCATCTCTCATAGCATTCTTAACCAAGCCATCACTTTTCTAGTTAGATATAATAGTTATTTCTCTTAGGTTTTTCTGTCTCCTCCTTTCTCATATTAATAGCTCTCATTTCAATTTCATTGTATCAGCTAACCCTTTGGAGCAATATTAAATACAAATTGTATTTGTAGACATCTTACCTTGTTTCTCTATTTGATAATAATAGGGATGTGTTTATTATTTCACCTGTAGGCTTGACATTGCTGTTAGTTTAAAACAAATATTTTATTCTGTATTGTCAGTAACTTCTCTCTGTGCTATCCTGAAAACTTTTTTTAAATCTCATCTAAAAGATGTTGCCTTTTATCAAGTATGCTTTTTGTGTCTCTCAAAATGACTGCTTGGTTTATCTATCTTGTCATATTAATATAATCATATATATCAAGCTATTACTTAAACTCTCTTTGAATTCCTAGTTTAAGTTTTTCTTGAATTTATGTGGAGAATTATTTATTTTACTATACCCAGGCTTTAAGTTGTTAATGCCATCTTTAATATTTTTGCACTTATATTCATAAACGAGATTGGCTCTAGTTTTATTTTTTAATAATCTTTGTCTTCACTATACTGTCAAGCAGTCTAAATAACATAAGAATTATCTATTCCCTGACAGTTTGAAAAATGTTATCTATAAACCTGTCTGGATCTGCTGCTTTCATAGGGAGTTATTCTTTGATAATACTCCTGCAGTTTATTCTCTGATGAATGTCTAGTAAGGCTTTTACAAAATGTGTTTGTATTAGACTTTAAGCATTTGTATTTCCTGAGAAAATTACCTATTTCAGTGATATTTTTAATACTGAGGCTGTATGTAAAATGATCTCATAGTTAAGAAAATGTCCCCGATCTGTTTTTGTATTCCCTTATTTAACTTTCTATTGCTGTGATTTGTCTCTTTTCTTGATTAGATTCCCCAAGAACCAGGTTTTGAATTTTCTTTATTTGAAATCATTTTTTCTATTTTTAAAAGTTTGTATTAATTATTATCAGTGTTTCCTCCTGCTTCACCAGGTTCCTGTTTTATTTACTTTGATTTCTTGGGTTGAATGCCCAATTACCTTGAATTTATTAGTTCAGGTTTAATAAGAAAAGCAGAAAAAGCTGTCAAGTTTTTTTCTGAATACAACTTATCCACAGCATTTAATTTTTCATATATGATATTCTCATTGTGATTTTTTTCATAATATGTGAGAAGAGGGGTATTCTTTGTAGAAAAATGAGAATAAAAATTAAGCCAAAAAAAAAAAAATCACCTGTAATCCTGTAATTCCACCAGATGAAACATCTGTTCTTTAGTTTTAACAACAATTTTTAAAAAATTCTACATTTCAAAAACCAGAATGAACAAGACTTAAAGAGAAAACTGGGAAAAATATCTGCAACATATGTGAGAATATTAGTGTCTTTAATATAAAAATATCTCCTGTAATGCTTTAAGAAAGAGTAGAAGGCTCCAATGAATGAGCAGACACACAAAAAGCTGTGTTGGCCAAAAAGCATATTTAAAAAAAAATCTGTTTCACCTTGCAAACAAATAAATGTGAACTAAAGGCATGGTGAGAACCTTGTTTTACTTTTAAATTAGCAAAGATTTTCTTCTTCAGTTGTAAGTTCAAGGTTGGCACTATTTTAAGGAAACTGGCTCTCTCGTCATCTTTTTATAACATCGAAAATAAGTGATGAAAGCCATAAAAACGGTATGCAGGGAAATAACCATATGTGCCAAAGATTTAGTTAAAAGGTATTTACTACAGCTACAAATAATGAACAACATGAATGTGAAATAAATAGGGATTGGCTGATTTAATTATGCTAAAGTAAATTAATGGGTTAGACAGCTATTACAAATGATACTGCAGAAAATATTTATGGAAAAGGAAAGGGCATAATGACATATTGATATATAAAAAACAGGTTACAGGCCAGGCACGGTGGCTCACGCCTGTAATCCCAACACTTTGGGAGGCTGAGGAGGGTGGATCACGAAGTCAGGAGATCGAAACCATTGTGGCTAACACAGTGAAACCCCGTCTCTACTAAAAATACAAAAAATTAGCCGGGCGTGGTTGCAGGCGCCTGTAGTCTTAGCTACTCCGGAGGCTGAGGCAGGAGAATGGTGTGAACCCGGGAGGCAGAGCTTGCAGTGAGCCGAGATTGCGCCACTGTACTCCATCCAGCCTGGGCAACAGAGCAAGACTCAGTCTCAAAAAAAAAAAAAAAAAAAAAAAAGGTTACAAATGTATTTATTGTATGATCTCATTTTGGAAAGACAAAATAGACACGTGACCTATCTGAAGTTGAAAAATCTTATGCATACATATATTATGGGTAATTTTCTCCTCCTCCTTCTCCTTCATCCTCTTTCTTCGCTTGTTACAAAGTTGGGGAGGAAGCAAAAATTAGAACATATAAAAAGTGCTCATAATGTCTTCAGGAAAATGATTTCATAAATATTCCAGGCTTTTTCACATAACATTATTGTATCTTCGGATTTGGCATTAGAAGGTCACCATGGTCATTTCTACTAGAAACATTTCAGAAGAGTGGAGAGAGTAGAAGTCTGTTGAAAGTGAGTGGAGGTCTGAACACACGAGGGTATATGGATCCGAGAGCAGACAACCTTTTGAAAAGTTTAATAAGAAAGCATAAAGACACAAAGGACAGAACCATTGGTGGAGAGGACCTCCTTCAGGGCAGAAATAATACTCCTTTGTTACCTAGTGCAATTTGGGGCATATTAAATGTTGAATTTGTTTAAATTTAATTAACAAATACCTTTTTTTTTTTTTTTTTTCTGAGACAGAGTCTCACTCTGTTGCCCAGGCTGGAATGCAATGGCTTGATCTCGGCTCACTGCAACCTCTGTCTCCTGGGTTCAAATGATACTGCTGCCTCAGCCTCCCAAGTAGCTGGGATTACAGGCATGTGCCACCACGCCTGGCTAATTTTTTTGTATTTTTAGTAGAGACAGGGTTTCGCCATGTTGCCCAGGCTGGTCTCGAACTCCTGAGCGCAGGCAATCCACTCACCTTAAACTCCCAAAGTGCTGGGATTACAGGCAGGAGCCACTGCACCTGGCACAAACACCTGTTTCTAAAGACTTAAGCTAGCTGATGGCAGACAACCTTTTAATTTTCTTTATATTCTCCCAAAATATCTACCATATGTTAATAAGCACTTTTGTTTTTAATTGAAATGTTTACTGAGATAACTGTAGATCACCTGAATTGGAAGATATCATACAAAAACCACACTTTATCCCATTTTCGGCAGTGGTAACATTTTGTAAAACAATATCACCACCAGGATATTGACTTTGACACAATTTACTGATCTTATTTAGGTTTCTCTGGTTTAACTTGCACTTATTTGCACATATGTGTATTCTATACAGTTTTACCATAAATTTAGTTTTGTGTATTCACAACCACAGTCAAAATAGTAAACCATCACCCAGAGGATTCCTCACCCTGCTCTTTTTTAACAACACTCGCCTCCCTTCTGCCACCACCCACTCCTAGTCCCGTATGCTTAGAAACCAGTAATCCATTCTCCATTTCTAAAATGTTATCATTTCAAAATGTTATATAAATGGAATCATACAGTATTTTACCTTTTTGGATAGGCTTTCCCTCAGCCTAATACCCTGGAGATTTTGTAAGTGGCCATGTATCTCAATAGTTCATTCTGTTTATTGTTGAGTTGTATTTTATGGTATGGATATACCACAGTGTTTTTTTTAAAAACAGTTATTCATTGAAGTACAACTGTTTTGTACTGATTCCAGTTTTTGGCAATTAGGAATAAACTGCTGTGAATATTTATGTACAGGTTTTGTGTAAACATATGTTTTCATTTATCTGGGATAAATGTTCCAAGGCTGCCATTGCTGTGTAATATGGTAATTTCATTTTCAGTCTTGTAAGAAACTGCCAAACTGTTTTCTGTAATTGTACCATTTTTACATAATATATGTCCATCAGCAATGTTTAAGTAATACACCTTTTCCACATTCTCACCAGCATTTGATATCACCATTTTTTTACTCAAACCATTCTGATAAGTATATAATGACACCTAGTTATAGTCTAAAGTTGCATTTCCTTGATGACTAGTGATGCTGAACATTACATTATATGCATATGCGCCATCTGTATATCCTCTTTAGTGTTCATGTGCTTTTGCCCACTTTCCAATTGGATTGATTTTTCTTTTTACTGTTGGTTTTGAAATTTTTAGAAATATATTCTAAATACTTGTCCTTTTTTGGAATCGTTTGCAAATATTTTCTCCTAGGATGTAGCTAGTCTTTTCGTCCTCTTCACATGGGCTTTTGCATAGCAAGTTGAATTTTGATTAAGTGCAATTTATCAATTTTTTATCTTATGGATCATGCTTTTTGTGTCAAGCCTAAGGCTTTTTGGTTAATTGTAGGTCCTGTCTTCTACTTTTTCCCAAGAGCTTTAAAATTGTACAGTTTACATTTTGTCCTTGATCCATTTTGAGTGAATATTTGTATAATGTGTGAGGTTTAGGCTAAAGTTCATGTTGTTTGCCTTTGGATGGTCAGTTGTTCCAGTGCCATTTGTTGAAAAAGCTATCCTTTCTCCATTGAACTGCTTTGGACCTATGTCAAAATTTAGGTGAGCATATCTGTATGAGTCTGGATCCTGGAATATTTTTTTTCCGTTGATCTATGTGTCTGTCCCTTTGCCAATACCACGGTGACTTGATTATCTTGATTAGCCATACAGTTACATCTTAATAATCAGTAGAGTAATTCCTATATTTTATTCTTGTTCGTCAAGATTACTTTAGCTATTCTAGAGTCTCAAACTTTTCATGTACATTCTAGAGTAAGCTTGTCTTTCGCAATGAAAACTTTGCTGGGATTTTGATAGAAATTGCATTAAGCATATAGACAATTTGGCCAGAACTGACATCTTTACTATGTTGAGTCTTAAACTCAGTATGTTTTTCCATTTAGCTCTTTGATTTCTTTCATTTAATCTTTAATTTTTGACAATTTAACTATGACGTATCACGGTGTCTCTTTGGATTTGTCATCTTTTGTGTCTTATGGGTTTCCTGGATCTGGCTTTCTAATGTCTTCTTGAGACTTCGAAGTATTCTGCCATCATTTCCTTGATTAAGTTTTATATCCCTTTCTCTCTTTCTTTTCCTTGTGGCACACCGATAATGCCATTATAATAAGTTATTCTGCTTAATGGTGTCCCGTTGGTCTCTTCATCTATAATTACCTCTTTTTATTCTTTTTTGTTTTTGCTCCTCAGACTGAATGATTTCCAGGGATCTGTCTTCAAGTTCACAATTTTTCCCCCGATTGTTCTAGTTTGTTACTGAACCCCATTATTAAATTTTTAAATTCAGCTATAGCATTCTTCAGATCTATGACTTCCATGTGATACTTTTTTATACTGTGTCTTTGTTGAAGTTCTCAGCTTTGCTGAAGTTCTCAGCTTGTTTTTGCATTGCTGTCTTGACATCTGTGAGCATCCTTATGACCACTATTTTGAATTTTCTGTCAGGTAAATCGCAAAACTCCACTTCATTCAGGTATGTTTTTGGAGATTTATCTTGTTACTATTTGTTTTGTTTGTTTGTCTTATTGTTTGTTTTGTTTCTATTTCTTTCTTTTCCTTGATTTTCAGTATTGATTTTTGTACATTAGGTAGAAACCTACTTCTTAGTAGACTGGAATTGCATAGAAGGTTTCTACCAGTCCATTCGACTAGAGATTTTAAGGTACCCCTCTTATTTCTGTGTTTGTTCAGACTGCTGTGTCTATACCAGAAGGTCTATAACATCTTATTAGTACTAGAAATCTTATCATGACATTTTTGCTAAAAGCTTTGAAATTGATTCTGAAAGGATTTTACAAATAAGGTATTTTCTGTATTTTATCACATTAAATAATCCCCAAATAATATGAGAAATGAGCATAGTGTTCAGAAAAAAATCTCTTTTAATGTGATGAATCTTTTATAGGTTTAGGCCAAACCGACTATGCTGTATCAGTCTCCCTTCACTTCCCACGATGTCCAACTGAGATTTACAATTGGCATTAATTGTGAATGACTTTGTCTCAGGACTAAAACATATTCCAAGCTAGAGGTTTTGGGAACAAAGCATCTGCATCTGTCTTTGTCTTTAGCCCTCACGTGAGGAGCCCATTTATTAACCTTCTTTATTAATTTTTTATGTGGAGAAGTGACTCAACATGTACTAGACAGCCAAATAAATTACTGATCATCTCCTTCTATGCACAGTTTCATATCACCAAAAACTATATGCATATATGAGTTAAACAATTTGGTAATATGTTTATAACATAATATCTAGAAGTGTCTCACCACTTAAAACATACATGCACAAACACACATATCCGATCTTGTTGGCTTTTATTTGTTTCAATATGGTAATTCTATTTTTGATATCCCTTCAATTATAATTTAGTTTACATTGTTATGATATATAAATATAGTTGTGCATGAACTATTTAGATATTTTATATTTGCATTAACTAAAAATTTTTTACTGCATTTTTGCCGCATAATTTGGTTCTATTTCTTTCTCAATTTTGCTTTAAAAAGTATCTTCATTTTGCAGATGTGCAAACTGAACAGAGGATTAGAACTTATTTTTTCTAAAATCTAACAGTTAACTTCTAGCAGCATTGAGACCAGAATATAGATCTTCTGACTCCAGGCTCTTTGCAGTAAACATCAATCCCTTTGTGGCTAACGTCCAAACACAAGATGAAAGAAAACGTGGAGCAGAATACAAAAGGAATTATTTCATGCTGCATTCAGAGGTGTCATTCATACCCAGGAAGCACTTTTAATGATCAGTCTGGTGTTAATTTTCTTATCTGTGTCTCATCTGTGACTAAACATTATCCAGCCCAGGCTGATTGATTCTGATATGAATCAGATATTTTCATTATTAGTCCAAATTTATGCTTTAGCCATACCTATGTGAGCAGTCTCCTACCCCATATATCTCATTTACAGAGACTGTTTATTTGTAGTTAACTTTTAAAAATTCAGATTCATAGAATTACAACTATAAATTGCCAAACATGTATATAATTATTATTATATGGAAAATAATATCAGTGTCATTATATGCCAAGCAATCTTTCATTCAGAATCTTGTGCAGAACAGATTAAATTGAGAACTTAATTTTTTACACATTCACGATTTAACCAGAGAATGTGGCTCTGTTTTCTATTAACAAAATAATTTTCTTTGTTCATTCAATAAGCAGCATTCATTGTATTATTAAAAAATGGTATACTCATAAGGTTTTAAAACAATTGAGTCTATTTCTTTCTTTTCCCCTGATATGTGAATATTTTTTTTTGCCTAGTGCTTTAGAAAATACATGACCTAGAAAGCAGCCTAATTCTTGTCACAGCTGCAACCTTACTGATGCAGAAAATTTGGCATTTATATAAAATGAAGCTGTCTCTAATGCTTTGTCCGCCTTCTACAATCCCTTTTGTTTAATCACTATGTTTGGAGCCTCAGAAAGGGCCTGCTCTCAGGAATAAGTGGATAGGAATGAGGGGATGCTGATGTGTGAATTAAACAGTGATATAAAAGAAAGCGGGTATTTCCCCCCTCCGGCTGAAATCTGTGGAGGTGGTTCTGCCTGTCACTGATGGCCGTATGAGTCAGTCTCCAATTTGGGAATTGCGATCCTGACCCACCCCCACACCAGGATTGCCCCTGCTACACGTTTCCATGGTGCTAAACTTCCCTGTCCTAGCGCATGATTGCAATTGCTTCTGCTTTCCCAGATAGATGTGCGGGGTTGGGGACAATGCTTGCCTTCCCATAGTCACATCAATATCTCGCACAGAGCTGGCACATGGCAGGTCCTTCATAAATGCTTGTTCAATAAAGGAATAAAGACAGTTTAAAATTTGAGCTCATTTCTGCCTTTTTTATTTTTAATAGCTTTATCAAAGTATAAATTGATAGACACGAAAACCCTGCATGTATTTCATATGTACAATTTGATGAGCTTGGGTATACGTATACACACCCATGATATCGTCACAATCAAAATGATGAACATATCCATCACTTCCAAAAGTTTCCTCTGTCCCCTGCTTTTTGTGGCAAGTGTACCACAGAAAACTTGAAGCCAAACTTGTGATCCTTCGTTGTTCCATTTCCAAAGCTATTAGGTTGGTGCAAAAGTAATTGCGGTTTTTGCCATTAATGACTTTACACTTCATTAATGGCAAAAACCGCGATTACTTTTGCACCAACCTAATACTTGCTATCATCACTTCTTGTCTATTTTCCATCCCTCTTATAAATGTTGTACAAACTAAATCACACTTAAATAAAATAAATGGGAAATAAAAAGAAAAAAGGATGAATGCAGGGAAAAAACACTGCCTGGGTCTGTCTTCTGTCCTTCCCCAAAATAACAAGCACAAGCCCTGATATTCATATTCCCATCATTCACCAGGTGCCTTTTTTTTTTTTTTTTTTTGAGACGGAGTTTCACTCTTGTCGCCCAGGCTAGGGTACAATGGTGCGATCTCGGCTCACTGCAACCTCCACCTCCCAGGTTCAAGCGATTCTCCAGCCTCAGCCTCTCGAGCAGCTAGGACTACAGATGTGCGCCACCATGCCTGACTAATTTTTGTGTTTTTAATAGAGATGGGGTTTTGCCATGTTGGCCAGGCTGGTCTCGAGCTCCTGACCTCAGGTGATCCACCAACCCTGGACTCCCCAAATCCTGGGATTATAGGCGCGAGTCACCGTGTCCGGCCCAGGTGACTTTTATCTTGAGTGAAAGTTTTAGAGAAAGGAGGAGGAAATTGAGTATATACAGTGGTAGTATGTCATTTCATGATCTTAAAAATAGATTTCACCAACTTAGAAGGTGTTCCCTAAACGAACTGCCTGTATAGTCTTAGTCTTCTCAACATAACAACAGGTACTCCATATTGTGGCAGGGTTGGGAGGCAGTGATGGAAAGGGGAGGTGTGAATTCCACAAGATCTGAGACTGGGACAGGAAGTCTCCGTTTTGGCAATGCTGGTGGTGTACGAAAGGGCTAATTAGAAGGAAATGCAGAAGCGGAAGTTGAAAGATCAGACAAAGCCAAGATACTGGTCTAGTAGGAAGTCCAGATCATGGTCAAATTGGATGGCTTCACAGGGAGCTATTCAAATGGGCTCCAAAAGTGTCAGATCTTCTCTGATAAGCTACCCAAGCTCAGAGCAGGTATACTGATGCTCATTTTATGGTAAGAGCCGCAAATGAGATGCACTGATTCCACATTTGTGGATTCCGAGCAGCATTTTGCCTTCCTTCTCTATGGTACTTTTTGTAGCACTCCATGTTACCACCACGGGCATCACAGATGTTCTTCCTTTGTAAACACCTCTAGTTGTTCCCTTTCCCAACTCATCCCTTTTCCCAGCCTCAAGGAAGAGAAATCAGCTTTGGGCATTAACTTCCATCTAGTGCACTGGGCTGAGCAATCAGCATGGCTGATTCTGCTATCACTTCCATGAAGCCTGGGGGCAAATGAGGGGAGCAGGGAGGGATTGGGACCAGGGCACATACATATTGTGAATCTAGGAAGAATATTAGGATTAAAGCTGTTGCATTTTCCACTTGTAGTGAAGCCTTGGGGGCAATGGCTATCCCTCTACCACACTCTCCATCTGGACTAAGCTCTCTTCAGCAGAACAATCAACCCAGGCTGTGGTTGACTTCATCCAGGGAGACCCATATCTTTCCATTTACTGGGACTTCTTGGACTTTTTTTTTTCTTATTTCAATAACCATATAGTCAGTTTTACCCGCAATGCATCACCTCTTGTTATCCTCAGACACAACGTGAGACATAAGTTGCACTGGCCAACTGGATCCTTCTAGTCTCATCCTCTCCTCTGAGATCTTCCTACCGCTGCTTTTACTGTTAAGTCCTCTAGAATCCCTGTGCTATGAAAAACACAGTCCCTACAATTTCACCCTGAACATCTCCACTTGGACACAATAGACATCTCAAATTTAACATGTCAAAAACAGAATTCCCCCGCCACCTATTTTTTTTTTTTTTTTTTTATGTAGGGTCTTACTCTGTCATCTAGGCTGGAGTGCAGTGGTGCAATCTTGGCTCACTGCAGCGTCCACCTCCTGGGCTCAAGCGATTCTCTTGCCTCAGCCACTTCAGCAGCTGGGATTACAGGCATGCACCACCATGCCCGGCTAACTTGTACTTTTAGTAGAGATGGAGTCTTGCCACGTTGAGCAGGCTAGTCTCGGACTCCTCAAGCCATCTGCTCTCCTCAGTCTCCCAAAGTGCTGGGATTACAGGCATGAGCCACTGTGCTGCCCTAGAATTCTTTATTCTATTCCAATCCTTTCCCCAATCTATTTCTGCTTCACTTGGCTTCCTGTTATTGAACAGCCACACTATCCTTCCAGCTGCTGAGGCCAGAAACTTTGGAGTCATCCATGCTTTCTTTCTTCTTTTGTAACCCACATCTAAGTCATCAGCAAGTCCTGTTGACATTTCCTTGAAAAATACAGCTCAAGTTGAACTGCTTCTCATCACCGCCACAACTATACAGAGGAAGCTGACTTATGTTATCCTAACTTAGCCCCATTTTTTCTGTTTTTGTTCACCTATGTTCTATTCTGTTCCCAGCTACTGAAATGATCTTTTTTTTTCTTTTTCTTTTTCTTTTTTATTTTGCGAGGCGGAGTCTTGCTCTGTCGCCCAGGCTGGAGTGCAGTGGTGCAATCTTAGCTCACTGCAAGCTCCACCTCCTGGATTCATGCCATTCTCCTGCCTCAGCCTCCAGAGTACCTGTGACTACAGGCGCCCGCCACCACACCTGGCTGAGTTTTTGTATTTTTAATAGAGATGGGGATTTTCTAGACAATCAACAAAAATTAAGGGAAGCCTTGATTTGTAGCATTTGCCCATTTCCATTGTGTGATTCTCCCACGGTGGCTGATTTCAAGCTAACAAGTCAACCCCACTGAAATCGGAGCTGGGAAGAGATGCACAGGAGTGAGGCATTGTATGGTATTTCCACCTTACACTCAGATATACATAACTTCAAGGGCATAGATAACAGTAAAAATGTAGCAGACTAATTAGGAAGTGATGAGTTTTAGTTTTAATGTGATACGTTCAGTTATACATTTATATGATTTAATGTTTAATAATGGCTGTGTTTAGCAACCAGCTGGCAAAATTCCTGAAAACTTAACAATTGGCTCGGCAACCCAGTGTAGACTGGTTCCTACACACCACTTACCACCGTTCACTCTGCCTCTGCTACCCTTGGCTCTTTGCTGTGGTTTGAACACACAGCACTTTCCCAACTCAGGGACTTTGTACTTTCTGTTCCCCATGCCTAGAATGCTCTACCTGCATGCCTTGCTCCTGAACTTCATACCTTTCATACCCTTCACTGTTCAAGTATCACCTCCTCGGTAAGGTCATCTCCAACAATCCTGACTCCCCATCACTCACTGTCCCCTTCCCATGCTTCCTCTGTTTCTCTTAGCACTGATTACTCCCTGACATTCTATTATTTCCTTATTTACATGTTTATTCCCTATCACACAAAAATAGAAGCCCTACTAAATTAGAGAGTTATTTTTCACTGCAGTCCTAATGCCTACAAGAGTTTCTAGCCTGCCATAGAGGTTCAACAGCTATCTGTCGAATGTTTTGGGACTGACTGAGTATTTTATTTATTTATTTAGAGACAGAGTCTCACTGTGTCACCCAGGCTGGAGTGCAGTGGCATGATCTTGGCTCACTGCAATGTTCATCTCCCAGGTTTTAGCAATTCTCGTGCCTCAGGCTCCTGAGTAGCTGAGACCACAGGCGCCCACCACCACGCCCAGCTAATTTTTGTATTTTCAGTAAAGACATGGTTTCACCATGTTGCCCAGGCTGGTCTCGAACTCCTGGCCTCGAGTCATCTGCTCACCTTGGCCTCACAAAGTGCTGGGATTACAGACATGAGCCACTGTGCCTGGCCAGGACTCAGCATTTTTTTCTCTTCCATGGCGTAACTGAAATCTACCCTAGAGACCCTCACAGGTGGGATACTATTCTTAGTCACAGAAACCACTTGCACCAAAACCACCTAGAGTGATAGAAATAAAAGGGCCTCCAGGTTGGGAGATGGAGATAGTATTCTCCTCCCTTTCCCAAGTCTCTTCTGAACTCCTGCTTCTTTGAGAGTCAGGCCATTTCTCTCTGCCCCGAGAGCCTACCACTCCTTGTTTCCATGGATCTCATGGTCACTACCCCTCAAACACTGAAGGCTTTGCCTCCATATCTATGTGAATATCACCTTTTAAAAATAACAACCTCTAAGTTCCTTTGGATAGTATGAGCATCCAACTTAATGTCTGGTATATGCTAAGTGCTTAATAGATGTTTCTTAAGTAATTGAATTAATGACTTATGACCAGTTCTTATCTTGGGAGTGAGCCGGTCATTCATGGATCAGACCAGGAGACTTTCTGGCTGGTGATTATACCAGCTAAGAGTTATTTTCTGGACCGTGTAAGAGTAGGAAACAGCCACATTTACCTGACACATGAGTTAAACAAAGTGTGTCTTTATACGATTTTCAAGATTTTCAACCTAATATAAACCAAACACCCAAATAAATGCAATAGTTCAATTCTGATTTTCCTGGTCCCCTGACTTTGTGTTTGTTTTGATGGTGCCAAAGAAGAATGCAGTCCTAAGTCAGTTTCTCAATATCCTTCTTTTTCATTCTGAAACTTGTCACACAATGATGAGCAGTCACTCTGGGATTCTGGTTTCATGCCTCTGACCTGGCATTTTTGGCTTGTTTGTTTTTTTCCTAAATTCAAATAGTCTCACTTGGCATTTGGAATACTGACCCAACTGTCTCAGCATTCCTTAGGCAATAAAGATTTAAGTTAATTAAAAAACTCAAACAGAGCTGGTCTCCAAAAAAATAAAGCACCTAAGAATGCCAAAAGGCAGTCATTTATGTTTTTATTACTACAGAGCTTTGCAAAATGTTTGACATTTTAATGCATTGAGCGAGCCAGTCACTAACACCTCCCCGAAAAAACACCTAGAGTAATGCCTGGCAAATAGTAGGCTTTTGATATTTTTGTTTTTTTGTTTAGGTGGTGAACATAGGTTTGTAAAGCATTCTGCTCAAGAGGAGCTGCACTGAAGACATAGAAAATGTGGTTTAATCTCTTTAGTTGTAGCAAAACAAAAATAGGAACCCCAAAATACAAAAACCTGTAAAAAGATGTGAAGAATCTTAGGGAGTATATTGATATTCTCAATGGAAAGTAGAGAAAATTAATTTGCAGAACTAGCAAGGGAAATCTGGGTGGGATGAAAGAGATCTTGCCCAGAGAGAAAAGGAACAAAAGCAGAGAGTCTCACCTTTTCATGGTGATAAGAGAAACACACTCCTTCCCAGAACAGGGGTGAACACCAGCCTCTGTGGATGCCTTCTGGGGCCAGAGCAGCACAGAGGAGACCAGGACTGCTGGGGATGGAGGGATGAGGGGAAGGCAGGGTGGGTCCATTGTGCATCTCCTGTGAAAGCCTCTCAGCTTGAGGTTATGCAAATCCACTGCCCTGAATCAGTCTGGGATGGTGGTGCTGGCCAGGTGACATCAACAGGTGAGAAGGCAGGCTGAAGTGAAGGAGCAGTGGCCCAGCCTCAAGGCAAAAACAGACGGCTCAGGTGCAACCTCCGGGAAAGATAGGCCACTAGATACTGAGTCATATTCACAGGGAAGGAGCCACAGAGAACACAAGAACGGGGGGCCTGGGTGAGTGATAAGTTAGCAATCAATAGCAGGAAGGAAATTTCCCGAGTCTCCATGGGTGCCTGACATAAGGTGGAATGACTTGGGGATTGTCTTAATCAGCTCCTGCTGCCATAACAAAATACCATAGACTGGGTGACTTAAACAATAGACATTTATTTCTCTTAGTTTTGGATGCTGAAAGTTCAAGACCAAGATGCCAATAGATTTGGTTCCTGGTGAGGGCTCTTTCCCTGGCTTGCAGATGGCCGTCTTCTTGTTGTGGGTGCTGTGGGCTCACGTGGCAGACAGAAAACTCTGGTGTCTCTTCCTCCTTTTATAAGGACACAAATTCCATCCTGGGGCACCCACCTTCATGAGCTCATCTAAACCTAATCACCTTCCAAAGGCCCCACCTCCAAATACCATCACACTGGGGGTTAGGGCTTCAACATATAAATGTTGGGGGGGACATAAACATTCAATTCATAGCTGGGATTAAAGGAAGGAATTTGAATTCTCCTAGGTGAGTGATATGGTTTGGTGTGTCCCCACTCAAATCTCATCTTGGATTGTAACTCCCAGAATTCCCACGTTATGGGAGGGGCCTGGTGGGAGATAACTGAATCATGGGGGCAGTTTCCCCCATACTGTTCTCATGGTGAGTAAGTTTCATGAGATCTGATGGCTTTATAAGGGGAAACCCTTTCACTTGGCTCTCATTCTGTCTAGCTGCTGCCATGTAAGAAGTGCTTTTTGCCTTCACCCATGGTTGTGAGGCCTCCACAGCCATGTGGAACTGCGAGTCCATTAAACCTCTTTTTCTTTATAAATTTACGCAGTCTCGGGTATGTCTTTATCAGCAGCATGAAAATGGACTAATAGAGTGAAGGTTCAGAGACAGGGGTATTTTAATTTCCTAAGTGACATGTCCTACAGTCCCTCTTGATTTTCCCTGTGGAGGGCTCCAGGTGTCAGCTGATGTGCACGTGCCCCTTTGACCTGCATGTCTCCTTCAACTGCAGGCAAAGCACTGAATCCCCCAGGAGAGCTTGGCACTGAAGAAGGATGGTGTTGGAGTGGACATTCACTCATGCATCCTCCACTGATTATGTGTCAGGTACCTGTATTAGTCTGTTCTCACACTGCTATAAAGAAGTACCTGAGACTAAGTAATTCATAAAGAAAAGAGGTTTAATTGGCTCGTGGTACAGGCTATACAGGAAGCATAGCTGGGAAGACCTCAGGAAACTTACAATCATGGTGGAAGGTGAAGGGGAAGTAGACACATCTTCACATGGCCAGAGCAGAAGGAAGTGTGGGGTACACTTTTAAACAACCAGATCTCATGAGAACTCAGTCATGAGAACAGCACCAAAGGGATGGTGCTGAACCATCTATGAAGGATCCACCCCCGTGATCCAGTTACCTCCCATCAGGCCTCACTTTCGACACTGAGAAGTACAATTGAACATGAGATTTGAGTAGAGACACAGATCCAAGCCTTATCAGTAGTCTTCAAGCTTATGGTGATACAGATGCAAACAAGAGAGGCCTAGTTCCTGCTCTCATGAAGCTTACACTCTAGAGAAGAAAAAGAAAATAGGCAAGTCAATTTATGTATGAACAGATGTTGAGGAGCAACACACACTATGAGGAAGCTAAAACTGGATGATTGGAGAGAGCTATTGGGTCAGAGTAGGGGGTGGCCTTTAGATTAGTGGTGAAGGACAGACTCAGACTCAGCAGAAGTGTGCTTGAACCAAACCTACATGACAGAAGGATTCAGGTGGGTCAAGATCTAGAGGCAGAGTGTTCCAGGCAGAGGGCACAAAGCATTTTGTAGCAGGGCAAGTCAAAGGTTTTGAGAAACAGAGAGAAGGTTAGTGTGGCTGGAGCCCAGTGCATGAGGGTAGAAGCCAGGTTAAGTAGAGCCTTTAAATCCACCCATTTCTCACCATCTGCTATGAACTGAATGTGTATGTCTCCCCAAAATTCCTATGTTGAAGCCCTAACTTCCAATGTGATGATATTTGGAGATGAGGCCATTAGAAGGTAATTGGAGTTAGATGAGATCATGAAGATAGGGGCCTCATGATGGAATAAGTGTCCTTATAAGGAGAGATGCCAGAGAACTGAAGCTGTCTCTCTTCACCATGTAAGGACACAGAGAGATGTAAGCTGTCTGCAAGCCAGCAAGAGAGTCCTCACCAGATACTGAATCTGCCAGCTCCTTACTCTTGGACTTCCCAGCCTCCAGAATTGTTAGAAATTGATGTCTGTGGTCTAAGCCATTCAGTCTATGCTATGTTGTTATGGCAGCCTGAGATGAATAAAATACCATCTGAGTAGCCTTAGGCAAATTAGAGGCTAAGCTTTGGTTGTCTCACCTGGGAAATGGAAGTATATGTGTCCACATCATAGTTTATTGGGATAATTAAATGAAATTATGCATTTAAAGTGTCAAATTCAATACCTGAGACATACTAAATACTAAAAAATTCTGATATGATTAACAAATTCTGCAGAAATAAATGTCATTGATGACAGCAATCACTGAAACTGTTTTGTCATGTCTCAGCAAAATCATTCCTGGTGATATCCCACAGAGCAGAGGGGAAGATGCTGCATGAGTCATGAGGTCATTGAGATGCCGACCACACTATGGCTTTGGCAATGGGTCTGCACATGAAGTGCCAAGAATTACTCTGGAAAAGGAACAAATAGAATGATGATTTATTTAAAATGATTGTATGAGAAAATTATCTGAAAAAAGGGAAAAGTTCAGAAAAAAAGATTTGTATGCTTTTCATTGCCTTTTACTGATTTGAATCTGACACTCAATCACAAGAAGTGGTAATTGCCGTTCTGTTTGTTTCCCTTAATCAGTGATTTGAGTTCGTAGTGGAAGAAAAATAGAAGTTCTTAGCATTATATGGGGAGAGGTAAGCAGTCTAGGGTAGGAACAAAGACATCACTTAGCAACAGAATTTCTACATACACTCGTGGATTCTCTGTTTTATAGCTCATAGTCCTGTATTTTAAGGAGGAAATAATCACGGCAATATTTCTAGTGTAATATACTCTGCTGTTTAGATGTTCACCCGAAACAAAAAATCTTTTATGGGCTCTGCAGTGTACCCAGCACTCTCCAAGGGGCAATCAGGCTCAGAATGAGGTCCCTGTCCTCAGGGCAGTAACTGCAGAGGGGCTTCTCGTAGCAGCACACCCCAGGAGATGCAACTCCATTCTTATCTCAGGCTAAGCACTGGCCACTCAAGATAGCAAGTCAAGACTCCCCTTACCAGTGATATGGCAGGCAAATTATCCAGACTGACTCTCTTGCTGAAACCAAGGAAAAACCCTGAGTAGCATGAGAGCAATGCTTCTTCTGATAGCATTGATGTCCTAGCAGGAAAGAGGTTGTGGTCTAAAATTTAAGTAAAGGTACCTACATAGATAGGCACACAGAGGACTGAGACCACCTTAGCTCCAAGGGGATTTGCTGAACAAGATGGCCTTGGGATTGGATTTTCGTGAACACACAGGCATGGGGGCATGGGACAAAATCCTTCAGCCATAAAACTGGGATTTCAAAGGACACATCCATGATGTGAAGGTGAACCAGATGTGAGTCCATCAATATGAGTACATGGAGGCAGTCCAGGGTGGAATATGGCTCAGATTAACGGATTGTCCAAGTTCCTTTATCTGGTTGTTCTGCCATCACTAGTGGCACGTTTTGCACATTCCAGGATGTCATCACAAACATATTAAGTGGCAAGCTGGGGGATGAAGAGAGGACAGGGTCTGCTCTTTAAGAAGAAGACTAAGAGCTTGCACACACCACTTTCACTTACATTCCATTAGCCAGATCTTAGCAAGAAGTGTTGAGAAATGCGGCTTTCTTCAGGAGGAGCATGTACCTTACTGAAAGTTAGGGCTTTTACTTCTTTTTTAAATAACATGTGTGAATATTGGAAAATACCTCTCAGACACATCATGAACCAAAATAAATTCCAATAAATTAAAATTTTGCTGTAGCTGGGCGTGGTAGCTCACGCCTGTAATCCCAGCACTTTGGTAGGCTAAGGCAGGTGGATCGCTTGAGGTCAGGAGTTCAGCCTGGTCGACATGAAGAAACCCCGTCTCTACTAAAAATTCAAAAAGTAGCCAGGTGTGGTGGCAGGTGCCTGTAATCCCAACTACTTGGGAGACTGAGGCAGGAGAATGGTTTGAACCCAGGAGGTGGAGGTTGCAGTGAGCCAAGATCGTGCCACTGCACTTCAGCCTGGGTGACAGAGTGAGACTCAGTCTCCTTTAAAAAAAAAAAAAAGATAGCTGACTGGAGCCAAAGCAATGCTGTGTATAAGACCCCTGAGACTTAGCAAAGGACTGAGGCATGCGCTTACTATACTTGGGAAGGAAAAACACACAATTAACAGCAATAGATACTATTTGCTGGTTATTGGAAGATGGTACATGTTGTTCTTAGGCATGCTAGTTATTTGAACATGAAGTCAGATATGATAAAAGATGAGGATGTAAGAGTAGCCTGTATTTCTTAAGTATTTCCATTATTGAAGAACCCTGGTGTTGTGGAACCTTTAAAGGAGTGGTCATTTAAAATCATTTCTCTTTACCATAGAGAAGTCTTTTACATATACACACACTCATGTATGTATGTCACAGTGTTTTAGTGGATGTATGTCAGACTTGCTTTGCAAATCTAGTTTTCCTGGCACTGCTATTAAAATGAGTTTGCTTTTCCCCAACACAGCCCACTCATGGCATCTGCTGGGTGCCTGAATGAAGTTAGATGCCACAGATAATCGCTAGTAAATTGTGTTACTCATACTGAGTACAGCCAGTCCCCAAGTTTTGTATCTCTGACTCACTTATTCCTGCACTGAGCCTCTGAGGAAAGCACAGAGAGGCCCCTCCAGGTAAAGGTACACACCCCGTTACTTAGGCTCCTACCTGAACCTGGGATCTGATCTCTTGCTCTGGTGAATCTGGCTGAATAGTATGGAAGTCATGGCTTTTGCTACTCCTTAGAGACAAGGAGTATGTCAGACCACACAAATGTCAAACCAGCTCTGTCTTCTGTTCTCTTGGCCCACCTGGTCTAGTTGGTCCTCTGCATCATCCTCACCAAAGATGGGGACAGCTAAGAGCTGGTGAGCCCTTGACCAGAGTGTGCTGAGGACAATTCTCCATGCTCCCATCCCTAAGCCTCATAGTAGGGCTCTCTGGCTGTCAAAGAATGACAGTCCCAAACAAAGGGCCCTCAAATCTCCATTTCACCACATCTGCTTCATGAAGAAAAAAAAATCACATCCGAGAATAAAACCAAGAATTGAAAGAGAATTACAATCTCCTTTGTCCCCCTACCAAAACTTTGATGCCTTCTGGTACCTGGGTTGTATTGTATATCTTTGAGGTTTCTATTTTGTCTTCAATTTGTGTTAGTGCCTCCTATTGAAGACTTGAACTTCTAGAACAGGAATGCTTAACTCATTTCCAACCTGGAACCCATGTGGGAATCTGACAAAAACCATGGACTCTTTCCTCAAGAAAAAGACACACACACACACACACACACACACACACACACACACACACTTTTTAATTCAATTCTAGAGGTTTCACAGGTTCCCTGAAAACCACCCATGAGCATTCTATTACAATACTCACGTTATAGTCAGGGTGTATATGTTAAAAGTTTTGACCAAGCCACTGAACAACTTGTAATTGAACGAGTCATTTATTCTCTCCTGATTTGATTTGGGGTCTCTGTCAACATACAGGGATGGCCTTTCCCCCTTTTATATCTGTAGCCGTATAATTTCTTCTTCTTCATTTTTATGTATTTATTTATTTTGCTATCAAAGAGGTTACTCTTTTGAAACAAGAAACAGAGATTTCTTCTTTAAAAATTTATTTTGGAGCAAATGGGTTAGAACCAGTTATAGTAACCCATGCCCTCCACTAATGCTGGAGGGGAATGTAGTCGACAGATGGATAATTTTGGGTGGCCGCTGGCGGCAGATAATTCTCAGCAGACATAAACCCACTAGCAACCCCTCCTCAGAAAATCACCCGATGTTAGTCATAAACACAAGGTTAGGTTCTCTTGATTTTTTCCACCGTAGTGCCAAGGAGACCAAGCAATCTACATCATTTTAATTCATTAAAGGGCCCCACGGGTAGGGGTTGGTCTCGCTGACTGCACTGCAGGACAGCATAATGGCCAAGCCCTCCCAGCAGTTGGCTGTGATCCGTATTGACTTGGTAATAATCTGCTGCATGCAGCTGGCTGGAATAGATTAGAATGGCGAGCACGGACTGATTAATCAAGGAGAGAGACACGGGCCACCCTATTAGGGCATCCTTTGGGAACGCCAGAGTCACATCTGTCATCCTGAATCCTGTTGTGCTCAGGGCTGCTTTATTTGCAGGTTAGTTTCCGTTTCCAAGGTGACGTTTGATGCAGTTGGAGAGACGTTATCCCTCCGCTACAGACCTGCATTTCTCGATAAGGCACCTGATTGATTTAGGTATTCCAGGAGTCGGGGATCTGTGTTCTCTTCACCCATTTTGCCCTAGAAAAGGAATGTGAATGTATCACCTGGGTCTTCCTGCCTGGAGTTTATCTGGCTTGAGTATTGGCATGCACTGACGAGTTAGTTCATGTTTTAAAAATGCGAATTCTAACAGTACTCATGGAGTCAATGTTGATGAAGGCCATGAAAATTGACCAGTGAGCTAGCCAAACAGCAAGAAAGATTATGAAGGGACAGAAATCTAGAAAAGAGAATAGAAATAATAATCCACGGAGTAGAAACCCAATACATAAAGACACCACGTGAAAAGTTGCTGAAATTCACCAGTGGTAAGAGAAATCAAATTAAAAGAATATTAAGATTATCACTTTATACCCATCAGCCTGGCAGCATAACATCAAAAAGTGTTATAATATCTATTGCTGGTGAGGATTTGGACAAAAGAATGTATTTTCCTTATGCCATTGCAGGTGTAGTGTTATAGCCTTTGTGGAAAGTAATCTGGGCCCTGCTTATTCCAATTATACTTACCTGTATCTTTTGACCCGGCAGCCCTGCTTTGGGGGTTTATTTCATAAAAACATAATATATAAGAATGCTTATTGCATGGTAGTGATGAAAAGCTGAAAACGATGGTAATCTATTGGTAAGAAAATGACTGAAAACAAGACTACACGGCACTCATGACATATTCTGCAGTTGATAAAAAGAAGCACTTAGAACAGTACCAGCTAATTTGGAGATAATTCCAGTTATTGATGAGAGAAAGGCAAACAGTAAAGTGTGTATCATCTAATCCCATTTTTTGTAAAGCAAATAATGACTGGCACCCTACATATGTTTCTGTGTGAGTGTGTATATGACACTGTATTTATGTGGACATGGGGAAAAAACTATGGATAGAATCACATTTGTTATTAAAAAATGCTCTAAAAAACTTATTAGGTATAATCACATTAATGGATTTATGCAAAGGTACTTCTATGTGTACACATATGAAAATATTTATGCAAAAGTACTTATATGTTTAAACATGTAACTTAAAATTTTCTAAGAAGGACAGGGACATGAAGAACATTCCCATTGCAAATGTCTCAAGGAAAATCACATTCAATAATAAAATATAATGACCAATTTGAGAGTGAGCTCTCCTGAAAGCAGAGGGAAGCCAGAAAACCCAGGAGGTTCTAGGACATTTGCTGACATATTTAAATCTGATGACATTACCTCTATCAGTTGATATCTTCATTGGCTCTTCATTATTCAAAAGAAACAGTTCAGGTCTCTTAATATCACTTATCACTTTGAATAAGATGCTAGTCTCACATTCCTCATCTCCCAACATACCATATTTCTCACTGTTCCCTGAACAGATTTTAGTCTCATAACTCTCTCCTCCCTCCCAATATGAAAAAACCCTGTGTCCCTCAAAAGCCACATGAAATGCTGCCATCTGTACGAAGTCACCCATGGATTTCAGGCCTTATACTATGTGCATTTTAAATGCTGCTAACGTTTTAGAGTCTCTCTGTTCTTTTAAGGGATAAGTCCATGAACAATACAGGTTTGCAGTGCACGGGTCCACTTACATATACCTTTTTTTTTTTCAAATACAGATGGCAAGTATCATATTGGAGGAATGTGAAATCTGTGTATGCAGAGGGCCGACTTCTCCTGTCTATGGGTTCTGCAAAGCCTAGTGCAGAACTTGCTATGTGCAGATTTAGGCATACAAGGGCAGTCCCAGAACCAGGGTCCTACATATATGGACAGACGACTGCAATACTTCATGAATGTCTTGGAAATATATATAGGCCAATAGTGATAAACATTGTTAATCTTTTGCCTGGTATATATATATATTTTTTGAAACGGAGTCTCACTCTGTTACCCAGGCTGGAGTGCAGTGGTGCAATCTCGGCTCACTGCAACCTCTGCCTCCCAGATTCAAGCAATTCTCCTGCCTCAGCCTCCTGAGTAGCTGGGACTACAGGCATGTGCCACCACACCTGGCTAATTTTTTATTTTCAATAGTGATGGGGTTTCTACATGTTGGCCAGGCTGGTCTCGAACTCCTGACCTCAGGTGATCCACCTGCCTCAGCCTCCCAAAGTGCTTGGATTACAGGCGCGAGCCACCGTGCCCGGCCAGGTATCTTTTTTTTAATCCATGCATAGGCTTCTCAGAAAATGGGATCATGTTCTAAAATCCCCAGTGATACCTGAAACCATGGATAGTACCAAACTCCTCCATATATACTATGTACAAATTAATTTTTCTTTCTACACAATGTCACAGATAGAATATTTGTTCTTATAGATCTTACAGCCTCAGTTTACATTTTTTCTTTCCTTATTAAGTGGAGAACTTTTACCTTTTCACTTAAAGGAAGCACTTTATGGCTTCTCTTTGGCGTATCTGAATTACCAGCATCACTACTTTTGCACTTTGTGGCCATTATTAAGCATAATGAGGGTGCCTTGAAAATAAGCTTTGTGATACCTTGACAGTCAATCTGATAACCTACACCACTGCTAAGTGACTAACGGGCAGTGTGGCTACACTAGACAAAGGGATGATTCATTTCCTGAGTAAGAGGAAGCAGGATGGCTGAGATGTCATTATGCTACTCAGAATAGCTACCGATTTATAAGTTAGGAATTGTTATAAATTTCTGGAAAAAAATTGTTAAAATTTCTGGAATTTTCTATTTAATATGGACAGACATTGACCTTAGGTAACTGAAACCACCAAAATAAAACCTTTGGATAAGGGAGGACTACTATATACATATATCTTTGTAATTTTTTCACTCAATTATGTACATTGAACATATTTCTTTACATCAAATATTTCTTTACAGGATAATATCTAATGACTATATAGTATTCCATTGTAGAGGTAAATTAACTCTACATAAAACATAAAATTAGAAAATTGCTTCCCGACCTTATATTGTTGAATTTTTAACAATCTCCTGTTGTCCTGATTATTATTAATATACACAATAATGTGGCCATTATTGCCCTTAAATGTTTGTACACATCTTTGTTTCCTTTCGCAGTATAAGTAACTAGAAGTGGAAACCCTAGAACGACAAGCCAGATTATAATAATACTTTTAGTATTGATATAAGAGAAGGTTAATTTCCCACATCCTTGTGTAAGCTTTGGCCAGTAGTTCAGTTTTATTTTTTTACAGCAGAAATTTTTTGTTTGTTTTTTTGAGACAGGGTTTCACTGTGTTGCCCAGGCTGGAGTGCAGTGGCATGATCTCGGCTCACTGCAACCTCCAACTCCCATGTTCAAGCAATTCTTGTGCCTCAGCCTCCCAAGTAGCTAGGACTACAGTTGAGTGCCAGCATGCCTGGCTTATCTTTGGCATTTTTCATAGAGACAGGTTTCGCCATGTTAGCCAGGCTGGTCTCGAACTCCTGACCTCCAGTGATCCACCTGCCTCGGCCTCCCAAAGTTCTGGGATTACAGGTGTGAGCCACCATGCCTGGTTACAGCAGAATTTTAATTTATTGGAATTTATTTTGGCTTATGATGTGTCTGAGAGAGGCCCCGGTCAGCTTTTTTTATTTTTATTTTTTTATTTTTATTTTTTATTATACTTTAAGTTCTAGGGTACATGTGCATAATGTGCAGGTTTGTTACATATGTATACTTGTGCCATGTTGGTGTGCTGCACCCATCAACTCGTCAGCACCCATCAATTCGTCATTTATATCAGGTATAACTCCCAGTGCAATTCCTCACCCCTCCCCCCTCCCCATGATAGGCCCCGATGTGTGACGTTCCCCTTCCCAAGTCCAAGTGATCTCATTGTTCAGTTCCCACCTATGAGTGAGAACATGTGGTGTTTGGTTTTCTGTTCTTGTGATAGTTTGCTAAGAATGATGGTTTCCAGCTGCATCCATGTCCCTACAAAGGACACAAACTCATCCTTTTTTATGGCTGCATAATATTCCATGGTGTATATGTGCCACATTTTCTTAATCCAATCTGTCACTGATGGACATTTGGGTTGATTCCAAGTCTTTGCTATTGTGAATAGTGCCGCAATAAACATACGTGTGCATGTGTCTTTATAGCAGCATGATTTATAATCCTTTGGGTATATACCCAGTAATGGGATGGCTGGGTCATATGGTACATCTAGTTCTAGATCCTTGAGGAATTGCCATACTGTTTTCCATAATGGTTGAACTAGTTTACAATGCCACCAACAGTGTAAAAGTGTTCCTATTTCTCCACATCCTCTCCAGCACCTGTTGTTTCCTGACTTTTTAATGATTGCCGTTCTAACTGGTGTGAGATGGTATCTCATTGTGATTTTGATTTGCATTTCTCTGATGGCCAGTGATGATGAGCATTTTTTCATGTGTCTGTTGGCTGTATGAATGTCTTCTTTTGAGAAATGTCTGTTCATATCCTTTGCCCACTTTTTGATGGGGTTGTTTGTTTTTTTCTTGTAAATTTGTTTGAGTTCTTTGTAGGTTCTAGATATTAGCCCTTTGTCAGATGAGTAGATTGCAAAAATTTTCTCCCATTCTGTAGGTTTCCTGTTCACTCTGATGGTAGTTTCTTTTGCTGTGCAGAAGCTCTTTAGTTTAATTAGATCCCATTTGTCAATTTTTGCTTTTGCTGCCATTGCTTTTGGTGTTTTAGACATGAAGTCCTTGCCCATGCCTATGTCCTGAATGGTACTACCTAGGTTTTCTTCTAGGGTTCTTATGGTATTAGGTCTAACATTTAAGTCTCTAATCCATCTTGAATTAATTTTCATATAAGGAGTAAGGAAAGGATCCAGTTTCAGCTTTCTACTTATGGCTAGCCAATTTTCCCAGCACCATTTATTAAATAGGGAATCCTTTCCCCATTTCTTGTTTTTCTTAGGTTTGTCAAAGATCAGATGGCTGTAGATATGTGGTATTATTTCTGAGGACTCTGTTCTGTGCCATTGGTCTATCTCTGTTTTGGTACCAGTACCATGCTGTTTTGGTTACTGTAGCCTTGTAGTATAGTTTGAAGTCAGGTAGCGTGATGCCTCCAGCTTTGTTCTTTTGATTTAGGATTGTCTTGGCAATGCAGGCTCTTTTTTGGTTCCATATGAACTTTAAAGCAGTTTTTTCCAATTCTGTGAAGAAACTCATTGGTAGCTTAATGGGGATGGCATTGAATCTATAAAGCTGCCACATCTTAAAAGATCATTCATTCATTCAACAAATACTTACTGAGGTTCCTCTTTGTGAGAGGCTCTATTCTAAGAGCTACGGAAACAGAAAACTAAAACTTCACTATATTAGTCCGTTTTCACACTGCTATAAAGATACTACCTGAGACTGGGTAATTTATAAACAAAAGAGGTTTAATTGACTCACAGTTCCATATGGCTGGGGAGGCCTCGGGAAACTTGCAGTCATGATGGAAGGCAAAGGGGAAGCAGGCACCTCTTCACAAGGCGGCAGGAGAGAGAATGAGCAAGAGAGGAGCTATCAAACACTTATAAAACCATCAGGTCTTGTAAGAATTCACTCACTATCATGAAAATAGCATGGGAGAAATCACTCCCAAGATTCAATCACCTCCTTCCTTCGACACATGGGGATTACAACTCAAGATGAGATTTGGGTGGGGACACAGAGCCAAATCATATCATCCACCTTTATAGAACTTGCATTTAAATGGAAGAAGATAAGCAAATGAATAAAAACAATTAATTACGTGGCTAGGCACAGTGACTCACACCAGTAATCCCAGTGCTTTGGGAGACCAAAGCGGGCAGATCACTTGAGCTCAGGAGTTCAAGATCAGCCTGGGCAACATGGTGAAACCCTGTCTCTACAAATAAAAAAATACAAAAATTAACCAAGTGTGGTGGCACGTGCCTGTAGTCTCGGCTACTTGGGAAACTGAGGTGAAAAGGTTACTTGACCCCAGGAGATCAAGGCTGCAATTTGCTGTGATTGCTCACTATTCAGCTTGGGCAACAGAGCAAAAGCCTGTCTCAAAACAAACAAACAAAAAACTAATTATGTGAGATGATGATAACTACTACAAGAAAAAGCAGAAAAGCGAGATAAGGGTGGCAAAGTTGGGGAAGGACATCTTGGGTGTGCTTTGAGGAAAGGCCCAAAGAAAGGGAAAGCCCAGTCAGAATTTTAGGGTTAAAGAATTTTAGGCAGAAAAAGTACAAAAGCATGGTCCCTGGAGTAGGAGCAACTGGGAGGTCTGCGTGACTGAAGCAGAGGGACCAAATGTCGACAGGAAACCATGGGCCACAGTCAGACACCCAGGAGTAGAATCTGACTCTGATGGTTTATTTGGTAATTCTTTTTTCTGAGCTGTTGAATGACTAACAGCATTTCTTTTTTCAAAGAATGTAAACATGAAAAAAGTAGTTTCTGGAAAAAACAATGTTCTACTGTGATTTCCTCATAATCTGTTTCTTCCAATCCTTGTTTAGTTCTGTAGCAGTCCTCCCTCTTGGGATATGGCTTAAGACAGCAACCTTCAAACTCTGAACTCAGGAGAGATGCAACAGAGGCACCTCTGTTAACAAAGCATACTCAGAAAGCCTGTGCTGGGAGAGAAAAGTGCCAGCTGTCAGCCTGCTGCCAAGTCATTGAGGGAGAGGCTCTGGGACCAAGATGGTCACTGGTTCCATGCATTGCACAGATCAAATCCCTGTCTGCTATCCTGAGAAGGGCCTGGTGGCTGGTGCTCCCTGCCTGCTGCCCCTGACCACACCTGGTGACCACAAACACACAGAACACCAGCCCCCACCACAGCTTCTGAGCTTCCTTGCCAAGCCATGGTAGAGATCCAGTGAGACTCGCTGTCCGCATTCCTCCAAATTCAAGTTGCCTCCCTCACGCCCTTGTGAAGGAGGAGACCTGCCAGACTAATTTCCTAGTCTGGATAGGATGAAGTGAAGAAACTGATGGGAACGAGTAGATGGTGAAGAAAGTGATCCCTAGCTGACCTCATTGCTCATTAGCATTAGACACTGCCACCGGCACCATGACAGCTTACAAATGCCATTGCAATGATGGGGAAGTTACCACCCCTTTCCATGGCAGTGACCCAGAAGTTACCACCCCTTTCCTAGAAAGTTCTAAATAAACTTCCCCTCAATTTATATTAACCCATCCCTTTATTAGAATGCAATTGAAAGTGGGTATACATATAATTGCCTATAGCCCAAAAGTTCCTTACTCTGCCCATACTACCTATGAGTTAGCCCTGCTCTGCAAGGAGCAGGACCATTCAATAAAAGATTACTATAGGCTGGCCTGGTGGCTCATGCCTGTAATCCCAGCACTTTTAGAGGCCGAGCTGGGTTGATCACTTGAGGTCCAGAGTTTGAGACGGGCTTGGCCAACATGGTGAAACCCCGTCTCTACGAAAAATTCAAAGATTAACTGGGTGTTGTGGTGCATGCCTGTAATCCCAGCTACTTAGGAGGTTGAGGCCAGAGGATCACTTGAACCTGGGAGGCGGAGGAGATCATGCCACTGTGCTTCAGCCTGGGTGATAGAGCGTGACTGTCTCAAAAATAAAATAAAAAATAGAAAAAGCATTGCTATCTAACACTCCTGGCTTATCCTTGAATTCTTTCCTGGGCAAAGCCAAGAACCCTCCCTGACTAAGCCACAATGTTGGGGTTCCTCATGCTGCATCACTTGCAAGCCCCTTTACTGGCTAAATATGAGCTCATATCGAAATGAGCTGGTAGCTAAATCTATGCTACCAGTACCTGGGACAGTTACCTGGTTGAAGCCCTCAGTGCTCACCAGATCTCATTGGTTCTTCCTCCTAATTCCAATCCATCCACTTTACTCCCTCGTCCTTGCCACAAGTCTTGCTCCACTCAGCCATTGCCATACTTGGCCAAATGACCATGTGGCCTCCAGCTAATCTGCCCAATCCATTCTCTGCAGGAAAGCCAGGTGATCTTTCTAAAAGGCAAATCTAATCATATCACCCTTCTGCATCACTTAGGATAAAATCCAAAATTCTTCATGTGGTTGGCAAGGGCCTGTGTGATTTTTTTCTCACCTGCTTTTTAGCTTAATATGCCTTACCTCTCTTCCCCATTTTCCAAGCTCCAGCAGTTTTGTCTTTGTCTTTTCTTTTCTAGTTGTCAGGCATGCCAAGTTCCTTCCCACCTCCCAGGCTTCATATGCATATCCTCTATCCGAAACACTCTTCCTGCTGCCCTCCTCCCCTCCATAATGCCCACTCCGATGTGGGGTCTCAATCAACATGGCTCTTCCTTAGAAACACCCTCCCTCAAACTTGCGTCAATTAGACATTCCTATATGGCTTCTTGGCACCCTCTGCTTTTATTTTATGACACTTGGCAAAATGGTCACTGATTCATTGTGCAACTGTTTATTTACCTCTACATCATAAATTCCATGAGTGCAACTCTCCCTCATTCTTTCCTTCCATCAGTGTTCCCAATACCTAACACAATGCCTGGCACATAGTAGGCTGTCAATAAATAATTGCAAAGTGACTGAAGGAGCTGAAAATCTGTAGGTGGGGTAATGAATGTACAAAGCTACCTACTCTAAATTTACTCCTAACATGAACATACAGTCAAGGCCTTCTCTAAAATCGAAAGACAATTTTAATGAGTTTAAAAATATTAAACTGTATCTGAAGTTGAATTTTCTTTTAGTGTATTTTACTCTGCAGCAAAGTAAAGATTGTTGAAAAAAATATAGCTTTTCCACAATGTATATATTATTCTCTAAGTGATAAAAAGGCATAGCTATAGATTTAGAAAGCAATATATTTATTGTGAGATATTATTTATATAGTGATCTAAACCAGACATTTTACTTCTTTAAGACCAATTGCAAAGGTTGCAAACATCTAGTGGAAGCTTGAAATATTAGCAGTTGTTTCATTAGTCACTTAAAACATTCTAGTCAGCCTAAATGCCAGTTGCTTTGCCCAATAAACAAGAAAGTAATGTTGCTTCCTACTGAAAATCATGGCTACAAATTTTAAAATTATTTCACAGTGTGTGGACAGCCAAGTTTTGCTGCAGATATATGACTATGAAGACACAGGGTGCCTTAAACTAATTCTCAAAACAAAGCACATTAAATCAGCTTCTGGATCTTTCTTGTTCTGTTTTGCTCCTGGCTCCTATTTCGAGCCTTACAAGGCTCTATCCCACACTGCTTGGATGTTATGAAACCATTCTGCAAAACTGCAGGCCTTCTAACTCTTTATGGTGGCTGGACTCAATGGAAGGTCAATGGATTTACTTTGCATTTAAGTAAATAACATATCAAGTGGTGTTTGTTTGTTTTCACACTGCTGATAAAGACATAGCCAAGACTGGGAAGAAAAAGAGCTTTAATGGACTTACAGTTCCACATGGCTGAAGAGTCCTCACAATCACGGTGGAAGGCAAGGAGGAGCAAGTCACATCTTACATGGATGGCAGCAGGCAAAGAGAGAGCTTGCACAGGGAAACTCCCTTTTAAAAAAACATCAGATCTCGTGAGACTTATTGACTATCATGAGAACGGCACAGGAAAGACCTGCCCCAATAATTCAATTACCTCCCACTGGGTCTCTCCCACAACACATGGAAATTAAAGAAGAGATTTGGGTAGGGACACAGACAAACCATATTAAGTGGCCTTCTGTAAATCCAAATATGATTCCTCCAATGACTCTGATCTTTTTCCAAAAATAAATAGGTTTAATGAGCTTTTAGTCAGAACATTGCTAAACTCTCAAGCATAGCAACTATTCTAGCCCTTACTTTAGTGTGTCTGCATTCTCCCCTTTCGTTTGTTGTAATTTTGTATTTTTTCCTTTATTAAGTGCTATATTTATATCATTGGCTTAAAAATGCCTTAAGGTCTTTTTTTGGGAAAAAATTAAATATAACCAATGTAAATATATTAAAATTTTTTATCTTAATTTTTTTCTTTTTGGGGACAGGGTCTTGTTTTGTTGCTCAGGCTGGAGTGCAATGGCACAATCATAATCTTTGCCTTGGAGTGAGAGTGCAGCCTCAAATTGTCAGGCTCAAGTGATCCTCCTACCTCAGCCTCCCAACTAGCTGAGACCACAGACACATACCACCACCCCCTGCTGTTTTATTTTTAATTTAATTTTTTTTTGTAGAGATGGGGTCTTGCTATGTTGCCTAGGCTGGTCTTAAACTCCTGGCCTCAAGTGATCGTCCTGCCTCAGCCTCCAAAAGTACTGGGATTACAGATGTAAGCCACAACACCCAGCCCTTAAAATGTTTGTTTCATGCTTGTACAGTATAATACTCTATGTGAGTTTTAAAAACACAAAAATATGCTAAATGACACTTACAGAGGTATGCATATGAAATAAAGGTATAAGAATTCACATGAGGGGGGCGGAGCAAGATGGCCGAATAGGAACAGCTTCAGTCTCCATCTCCCAGCGCGAGCGACACAGAAGACCGGCGATTTCTGCATTTTCAACTGAGGTACTGGGGTCATCTCACTCGGGAGTGCCGGACAATCGGTGCTGGTCAGCTGCTGCAGCCCGACCAGCGAGAGCTGAAGCAGGGCGAGGCATCGCCTCACCTGGGAAGCGCGAGGGGGAAGGGAGTCCCTTTTCCTAGCCAGGGGAACTGAGACACACAACACCTGGAAAATCGGGTAACTCCCACCCCAATACTGCGCTGTAACACTGGCACACCGGAGATTATATCCCACACCTGGCCGGGAGGGTCCCACGCCCACGGAGCCTCTCTCCTTGCTAACACAGCAGTCTGCGGCAATCTAACTGCAAGGCAGCAGCGAGGCTGGGGGAGGGGCGCCCGCCATCGCTGAGGCTTAAGTAGGTAAATAAAGCCGCTGGGAAGCTCGAACTGGGTGGAGCTCACAGCAGCTCAAGGAAACCTGCCTGTCTCTGTAGACCGCGCCTCTGGGGACAGGGCTCAGCTAAAGGAGCAGAAGCCTGTGAAACGCGAACGACTCTGTCTGACAGCTTTGAAGAGAGCAGTGGATCTCCCAACACGGAGGTTGAGATCTGAGAAGGGGCAGTCTGCCTGCTCAAGTGGGTCACTGACCCCTGAGTAGCCTAACTGGGAGACATCCCCCACTAGGGGCAGTCTGACACCCCACACCTCACAGGGTGGAGTACACCCCTGAGAGGAAGCTTCCAAGCAAGAATCAGACAGGTGCACTCGCTGTTCAGCAATATTCTATCTTCTGCAACCTCTGCTGCTGATACCCAGGCAAACAGGGTCTGGAGTGGACCTCAAGCAATCTCCAACAGACCTATAGCTGAGGGTCTTGACAGTCAGAAGGAAAACTATCAAACAGGAAGGACACCTATATCAAAACCCCATCAGTACGTCACCATCATCAAAGACCAGTGACAGATAAAACCACAAAGATGGGGAAAAAGCAGGGCAGAAAAGCTGGAAATTCAAAAAATAAGAGCTCATCTCCTCCTGCAAAGGAGCACAGCCCATCGCCAGCAACGGATCAAAGCTGGTCAGAGAATGATTTTGATGAGATGAGAGAAGAAGGCTTCAGTCCATCAAACCTCTCAGAGCTAAAGGAGGAATTACGTACCCAGCGCAAAGAAACTAAAAATCTTGAAAAAAGAGTGGAAGAATTGACAGCTAGACTAATTAAAGCAGAGAAGGTCATAAGCGAAATGACAGAGATGAAAACCATGACATGAGAAATACGTGACAAATGCACAAGCTTCAGTAACCGACTCGATCAACTGGAAGAAAGAGTATCAGCGATGGAGGATCAAATGAATGAAATGAAGCGAGAAGAGAAACCAAAAGAAAAAAGAAGAAAAAGAAATGAACAAAGCCTGCAAGAAGTATGGGATTATGTCAAAAGACCAAATCTACGTCTGATTGGGGTGCCTGAAAGTGAGGGGGAAAATGGAACCAAATTGGAAAACACTCTACAGGATATCATCCAGGAGAACTTCCCCAACCTAGCAGGGCAGGCCAACATTCAAATTCAGGAAATACAGAGAACGCCACAAAGATACTCCTCCAGAAGAGCAACTCCAAGACACATAATTGCCAGATTCACCAAAGTTGAAATGAAGGAAAAAATCTTAAGGGCAGCCAGAGAGAAAGGTCGGGTTACCCACAAAGGGAAGCCCATCAGACTGACAGCAGATCTCTCGGCAGAAACTCTACAAGCCAGAAGAGAGTGGGGGCCGATATTCAACGTTCTTAAAGAAAAGAATTTTAAACCCAGAATTTCATATCCAGCCAAACTAAGTTTCATAAGTGAAGGAGAAATAAAATTCTTTACAGATAAGCAAATGCTTAGAGATTTTGTCACCACCAGGCCTGCCTTACAAGAGACCCTGAAGGAAGCCCTAAACATGGAAAGGAACAACCGGTACCAGCCATTGCAAAAACATGCCAAAATGTAAAGACCATCGAGCCTAGGAAGAAACTGCATCAACTAATGAGCAAAATAACCAGTTAATATCATAATGGCAGGATCAAGATCACACATAACAATATTAACCTTAAATGTAAATGGACTAAATGCTCCAATTAAAAGACACAGACTGGCAAACTGGATAAAGAGTCAAGACCCATCAGTCTGCTGTCTTCAGGAGACCCATCTCACATGCAGAGACATACATAGGCTCAAAATAAAAGGATGGAGGAAGATCTACCAAGCAAATGGAGAACAAAAAAAAGCAGGGGTTGCAACCCCAGTCTCTGATAAAACAGACTTTAAACCATCAAAGATCAAAAGAGACAAAGAAGGCCATTACATAATGGTAAAGGGATCAATCCAACAGGAAGAGCTAACTATCCTAAATATATATGCACCTAATACAGGAGCACCAAGATTCATAAAGCAAGTCCTTAGAGACTTACAAAGAGACTTAGACTCCCATACAATAATAATGGGAGACTTCAACACTCCACTGTCAACATTAGACAGATCAACGAGACAGAAAGTTAACAAGGATATCCAGGAATTGAACTCATCTCTGCACCAAGCGGACCTAATAGACATCTATAGAACTCTCCACCCCAAGTCAACAGAATATACATTCTTCTCAGCACCACATCACACTTATTCCAAAATTGACCACATAATTGGAAGTAAAGCACTCCTCAGCAAATGTAAAAGAACAGAAATTATAACAAACTGTCTCTCTGACCACAGTGCAATCAAACTAGAACTCAGGACTAAGAAACTCAATCAAAACCACTCAACTACATGGAAACTGAACAACCTGCTCCTGAATGACTACTGGGTACATAACGAAATGAAAGCAGAAATAAAGATGTTCTTTGAATCCAATGAGAACAAAGATACAACATACCAGAATCTCTGGGACACATTTAAAGCAGTGTGTAGAGGGAAATTTATAGCGGCATGGGCAAGGACTTCATGTCTAAAACACCAAAAGCAACGGCAGCAAAAGCCAAAATTGACAAATGGGATCTCATTAAACTAAAGAGCTTCTGCACAGCAAAAGAAACTACCATCAGAGTGAACAGGCAACCTACAGAATGGGAGAAAATTTTTGCAATCTACTCATCTGACAAAGGGCTAATTTCCAGAATCTACAAAGAACTCAAACAAATATACAAGAAAAAAACAAACAACCCCATCCAAAAGTGGGGAAAGGATATGAACAGACCTTTCTCAAAAGAAGACATTCATACAGCCAACAGACACATGAAAAAATGCTCATCATCACTGGCCATCAGAGAAATGCAAATCAAAACCACAATGAGATACCATCTCACACCAGTTAGAATGGCAATCATTAAAAAATCAGGAAACAATAGGTGTTGGAGAGGATGTGGAGAAATAGGAACACTTTTACACTGTTGGTGGGATTGTAAACTAGTTCAACCATTATGGAAAACAGTATGGCGATTCCTCAAGGATCTAGAACTAGATGTACCATATGACCCAGCCATCCCACTACTGGGTATATACCCAAAGGATTATAAATTATGCTACTACAAAGACACATGCACACGTATGTTTATTGCGGCACTATTCACAATAGCAAAGACTTGGAATCAACCCAAATGTCCATCAGTGACAGACTGGATTAAGAAAATGTGGCACATATACACCATGGAATACTATGCAGCCATAAAAAAGGATGAGTTTGCGTCCTTTGTAGGGACATGGATGCAGCTGGAAACCATCATTCTTAGCAAACTATCACAAGAAGAGAAAACCAAACACCGCATGTTCTCACTCATAGGTGGGAACTGAACAATGAGCTCACTTGGACTCGGGAAGGGGAACATCACACACTGGGGCCTATCATGGGGAGGGGGGAGGGGGGAGGGGGGAGGGATTGCATTGGGGAGTTATACCTGATATAAATGATGAATTGATGGGTGCTGAGAAGTTGATGGGTGCAGCACACCAACATGGCACATGTATACATATGTAACCTGCACGTTATGCACATGTACCCTAGAACTTAAAGTATAATAAAAAATAAATAAATAAAAAAATAATTAAAAAAAAAAAAAAAAAGAATTCACATGAGAATGATACCACCTTTAGGATTGGAGAGACCTCCTGGAAAAGAAAGAACGGAGCAATGGGCTAGTGATAGTTAGCTTTAAAATTTGGAACATTCTAATGTTACACAAAAGGTGATATTTGCAACACTGCAAGCAAACATGTAGCCCAGTTTGGAAATGCTCTGGAGGTGAAAATGAAATTGATAGAGTTGATTAATTAATGCAAAGGTTGTCTAGAACCCCTGGAAACATCAGAAGAGCGTAGGTGGGTGTGGGAGGGAATTGCAGTCCAGATTGAAGGAGGGCCAGGAGAGGGAGAAGGAGAGACAGAGATCTCAGTTGCATTATTGTATTTCCCCAAATTAACCCAAGCAGAAAAGCCCAATCACCACTTGGAAGAAGAAAACCCTAATTACAAGCCTAGTGCTGGAGCCAGGAACAGGTGGCATCCAAGTGGAGCCTGAACCCAGCAGGAGTTTAGAACAGGTTGCACAGATACCACCCAAGGGAATTGGCACCCTCTGGTAACATACACTTAGAGAGAAATGTACTGAATGCCCGAAATTTAGCTGGAGAACCAACACAAGCAAAGCACGAATCATCAATTTAAAGTAAACAAAAGAAATATTTTTCAAGAAGATACAGGTTGAGCATCCCTAATTCAAAAATCTGAAATTCAAAATCCTTCAAAATCCAAAACTTTTAAAGCATGAACACATGTCATAAGTAGAAAGTTTTACATCTGACATATTTGCTTTCCAGTGGTTTCGTATACACAAACTTTGTTTCATGCACAAAATTATTCAAACTACTATATAAAATTATTTTTGAGGCTGCATCTATAAAGTGTATATAAAACATAAATAATGTGTTTAGACTTGAGTTCCATCTCCAAGATATCTCATTATGCATATGTAAATATTTCAAAATTGGAAAAAATCCAAAATCTAAAACAGCTCTTGTCCCAAGCATTTTGGATAAGGGATAATCAACTGGTTTTGGCAATTTAAAGCAAGAACAAAGACGTATAAGGAAAAAGCAATGGCACATTATCATCACAATAAGAAACTCAGTAGATAGATTGAATATTAGAATGGATATAGCCAAAGATGAGCTAGCAAACTGAAAAAAACCATGTAAAGGAATCCTTCTGGGAAACAATCAAGTATGTATTAAAAAGACCAAAATATAAAAGACATGTTAATAGGAAAAATAGAAGAAGCTTCAGAAGGAAATACAATAAATGAAGAGGAGGCCAGGCACAGTGGCTCACACCTGTAATCCCAGCACTTTGGGAGGCCGAGGCAGGAGGATCACTGAGCCTATGAGTTCCAGACCAGCCTGGGCAACGTGGCAAAACCCCATCTCCACAAAATACACAAAAATTAGTCAGGCATGGTGGTGTGTGCCTCTAGTCCCAGCTACCTAAGAGACTGAAGGGAGAATCACTTGAGCCTAGGAGCTCAAGGCTGCAGTGAGCCATGATCATGCCACTGTACTCCAGCCTGGGTGACAGAGTGAGACCCTGTCTTAAATAAACAAATGAATTGATAGAAAAATAAATAAATGAATAAAGGGGAGAAATATTTAAAGAAAAAATGATTGAGAATTTTTTATTATAAAAGAAAGATCACAGAATGCGAAAGTAAGAGAATGCATAAGAAAAATCCACACTTTGCTAAATTTAAGACCATCAAAGTAAAAGAAGAGCTTCCTGAAAAAAAGAAACAAAAATCAAACTGATATTAGACTTTTCACCAATGATATTGGATGACACTAGGCTAATATTTTTTAACATGCTGATGGAAAAAGTAAGTATGAACCTAGAATATTTTCATCCAGTTGAGCTTTTAAGTGCAATAAAAGCATTCTCAAGTATACAATTGCCTCAGAAAGATGAACACAGAGAATCTCTTTGAAATCACTCTTGGATGAAATATTCCAGCAAAAGGAATGCATCCAGAAGGCACAAAGAAATCTACTGTATACAGGAAGTCAAGATGAGTAAATAACCAAAGACTATTTGTGGTTTTCTAAATGAGTGTTGGCATACCAGACAAAGGCCAAGGTAGGATAATTTGGAAAAGCATTGAAAATGACTAGAATGACGGGAATCAGAAATGTTGCATTTCTATACTTTCAAAATACTTTTGTATTTTTCATCATGTATTTTTGTCAGGTTCATGATTCCCAAAACTTGAGTGGATTTGATTGACTTGAAAGTGAGAATTCAGTGGACAGGTGGACGGAAAAAAAGGGAAAAACAATGTGGGTTGGTAGCTGTGATTTAGTTTTAAAATCTGTAACATTTTGATAATTTGTAGATTTGTAAATCTAGAGAATAACCTTACACTTTCACTGAAAACCATCATGTTAGGGGCCACAGTAGCTGGAACTGACATCAGCTATAGATGTCTGAGTTACTTTCTCCCTTACCTAAATTCTGAGCATAGTAAGTGCTGAGGAAACCTCACAGTATTTCATCTTAACCCATTAGTATAAAGTAAAGGTTTGCATTGTAGAATTATCAATTTCCTCTGTGAGGATTATTCCTTAGAAAATTGCAAGCTATCATTACATCTGATAATCAGATTTAATCAGGTTTCAAACACAAGACATCCGTCCTAAGGTGAAAATGTCACACAGGCAGGGTCATCATAATATGACTTCATCCTTCAGTTCTAAATTTTATGAGATAAGGGTGCCATTGGATATTTTTCTTCAAGCCAGAAAAATAATACATTCATGCTATGTATTTTTAATAAGCTTTCTGATGCCACAGAGAAATGCACAATGTAGTTTTAGTCCACTGCACTGAAACAGAATATTTACATTGTCTATATGAGAGTTACTTTTTTAACTTCCAAAATATTTCGAGGTTCAATCCCATACTTGCATTCTATTAACTGTCATTTTAGACTATAGTTTATTACCTAAAAAAGTAACCCATACTTAATGCAGAATACCTAGAAAATACAAGACTAGTAAAAAGCAAAAGTTAATGCTAACCATTCAACATTTTTCTTGATTCCCTTGAATTTTTTCATTAGTGCTGTCATTGAAAGCAATATTAAGTAGTGTAAGACTGGAGCTAAGATTCAGATTCTCTTCTGCAAATTTCTAACCCAATACCTACTTCTGGGATCTTGGATGTGCCACCTGACTTCTCTAAGTCTTGTAGAGTTTATCTTTCAGAGGGTAGTGGTTATAATGTTACCTGCCTCATTCAATTGATGTGTGGATGAAGTGAGAAGAGGCAGTGAAGCATTTAACTCCGTGTCTGGTACTTAGACAATGTTCAGTTAATGCTTATTAACATTTATACAATTATTACTTAAACATAGATTCTTGATAAAAGTAAGAATTCCTGGCGATTGTGCTTCGTAGCCCAGATTTCTCCTGAATCTTCTCACTAAACCTAAGTCAGTAACTTTGGCAAAGTTTGTAGTCAAAGACATTGTTGACATTAAAAGTATTATTTTTTGTTTTCTATTTCAAAGTAGAAATTTCTATATATCAACTTTGAAGACTACCAGAGAAGTAGAGTTACCTGAAACTGCACTTTAGGTCATTTAAATAGAATATTCTCTTCTTAAAAAATTGAGATGTGGCCGGGCACGGTGGCTCATGCCTGTAATCCCAGCACTTTGGGAGGCTGAGACAGGCAGATCACAAGGTCAGGAGTTTGAGACTAGCCTGACCAATGTGGTGAAACCCTGTCTTTATTAAAAATACAAAAAAATTAGTTGGGCATGGTGGCACGCGCCTATGATCCCAGCAACTTGGGAGGCTGACGCAGGAGAATTGCTTGAACCCGGGAGGTAGAGGTTGCAGTGAGCCAAGATTGTGCCACTGCACTCCAGCCTGGGTGACAGAGCAAGACTCCGTCTCAAAAAAAAAAAAAAAAAAAATTGAAATGTGATTAACACACAATGAAAAGTACAGGTTTTAGATGTTCAGTATTCCAAGAGTATTGACAATTGTGTATATCCAAGTAACAAGATATAGAACACTTCCACCCCCATAAAAAGTTCCCTTGTGTTTCTTTCAGTCGAATCCCTACACTGCAGAGCATTCATTGTGCAGCTGTCAACTACTGTCTGTGTTCCATCTATGTGGCTTAGTTTTGTCTGTATTTGGATTTCATATACATGACTTTAGACAGTATGTACTCTTTTGTGTGTCTGGCTTCTTTTGCTGAAGCATAATGCTTTTGAGATTCATCAAATCTCAAAATTAGATGTATCATCCATGATACTTTCAATTATTCAGTGTTTAGCAAGCAGAGGGAAGAGGGTCAAAAAGGCACATGGCATAGATCAGAAAGGCCTGAGTTGAAATTCTGACTCCTTTTAGTTGTGCAACCTTGAACAAATGATGTAATCTCAGTACTGGCTCTTTGGACAAATCGCTCTAAACCTCAAGTTCCTCCACTTAAAATGACTATAAAAATACCACTTCATAAGGTTATTGTCAAAATTAAGATAAAACAAGTGAGAACAAGGTGCTATGCACATAAAAGTTGTTCTGAAAAAGCTATGTTCAATCTGAATACAGCAAGCCAAAGATATTGACTAATTACATCTTCTTAACGACCAACCACAGCAGAGATGAAAAGATGCAGAAACTGGTTTTCTCCATCAAACATGATGACATAAACCTTATTTTCTCCCCTGGAATATGGTTTCAAGGTTTTAAAGAAATTATGTTTAAGAACACATAATCTCAGAATTGAGACAAACAAGCAATTAAACAGATAAAGCCAGAGGCAAGGTTCGAGCTGGGATTCCTGTGTACTTCATGGTGGGAATCCTGACCATTTCCCTTTGTCTTTCCTCAGGAAGGATGAAATTAATTTTAGAGGTTTAAAGATTAATTAATTCCTGTTACGTTAAAATATCATGGTGTTCTTCGGCAAGACGTTATAAGTCAAGCAAAAATCTTTTTCAAGAGAATGAAGCAGAACCAGTGTATCTAGTGGTGTTAAAACAAAACAATAGACAAAGAAACATCATTTTCCTGCCTGCTTCAGTCAACCCACAGAAATTCTTCCCGTACACATCAATTATTTTACAGTGCGGGGAAATTAAATAATTTAACAATCATTTCCCATTATTTGTGCTGTTCTTTAAGAAATACAGGGCCTATCCTGGTCAATACAAGAAGACCCTATCTCCACAAAAATTAAAAAATTAGCTGAGTGTTTGAATACATGCCTGTAGCCCCAGCCACTCGGAAGGCTGAAGTAGGGGGATCACTTCAGCCTAGGAGGCAAAGATTGCAGTAAGCCGAGGTCACGCCACCGCACTCCAGCCTGGGTGACAGAGTGAGACCCTGTCTCAAAAAAAAGGAGGGGTGGGCGGGGGTTTGGGCCACTGTAAAAGCTACTTTGGGAATGAAAGTGGTCTTTGGATACATTGAACATTTAGACACCGTGGTGTACACGGAGATTTTGTTGTCATCTGGTTTGATGTGACAGCTGCAGGTACCATTTATCTGAGACATTTCTCCATTGATAATGCTTGGACTAGGCAGCTTTTAGTGAAAAATAAAATTACTAAAGCAATCATCTTTCTTGTGGTGAATTTTACATGAATAGAAACAGATAATACAAGTCAGCTGCTTTCCTAATTCTTCTAAATAGTGTTGACCTTATAGAAATCTAATTATAACTTACATTTATAAACCATAATGAACCTATTAGGAGGCTGTAGCATAGATAAAGACATGAAAGTAATTTCTCTCAAATAAGATGGGCAAAGTTAAGGAAAATAAATATGCCCATGATAAAAATAATACTTTCATCTTTGTAGTTTTTTAGATTTCATATATATTTTCCTTTTATCTATAAAATAATTCTATAATATAGGTAGAGTTTACATTATGGTCTACACTATATGGAGAAACTTGGACTAAGAGTTTTTGGAGTGACTAATATTAGAAGAAATGATTCTTTTTCCCAGGTGTTACCACTACCTTGAATTTGTGTGGTCCCTTACTGTTTATGAGACACTTAGATGTTACCTGCTAAGGCAGAAACTCAAACCAGTTTCATCCAAAAATAAGGGAATTCATGGATTCCTGTAACTAGAAAAACCAGATGACCGAGTCCAAACTGAATCCAACTCCATGTAGCCCACGTATTTTGCGTCTTTTACTTGGCCTAGCCCCTCTGTTCTGGGTTCTTATTTCCTCCCTCTGCAGATGGGCTTCCTCCATGTGGCCGGGAAGGCGTCACTTCCTTCCAGCACTCAGATGGCAAATGCCAGGGGTAATCTTCCTCAGCTGCTCCAGCTGAAAACTCCTGAGGCCCAGTTTGGATCACATGACAATTCTGGAACCATTTCCTGAGACGTGAGGTATAGGAAGCGCCAGTTGGCTCATGTAGGCCCAACTGTCCCAATGTGCTAGTGGGGGACAGGGCACACGATTGGCCACATGTTTTGGGAGAGGATAATGACCTCAAGAAAATATTAAGGGTTGGCTGGGCACAGTGGCACACACCTGTAATCCCAGCACTTTGAGAGGCCAAGGCAGGTAGATCACTTGAGGTCATGAGTTCGAGACCAGCCTGGCCAACAAGGCAAAAACCCCATCTGTACTAAAAATGCAAAACTTAGCCAGTTGTGGTGGTGCATGCCTGTAGTCTCAGCTACTCTGGAGGCTGAGGCAGGGGAATCGCTTGAACCTGGGAAGCGGAAGTTGCAGTGAGCTGAGATCATGCCACTGCCCTCCAGCTTGAGCGACAGAGAGACTCTGTCTCAAAAAAGAAAGGAAGGAAGGAAGGAGGGAGGGAGGGAGGGAAGGAAGGAAGGAAGGAGGGAAGGAATATTAAGGGTTATTTTGGCAAATAATAAAGGTTTCCTATATACTGGCATAGAAATAAAGACAGGCTGCTCAGTGGGCCAGATTAGAACATCTAGAAATAGATGCATATATATATATATAAAGACTTAGACAATTTTTCTGGAAATTCAGATAAGTGGGAGAAAGGATGAGCTATTTAATAGTAAATGTGAAAACTGCGTTGGTGATATGAAAACCTTAACCTGTGGGATCCAACACTATCTCTGCATAGATAGTGACAGATTTGTGTTACATTTTAGGACATCGAGCTCCATTGAGTCTGCTGGAGAATTAATTGTGGGGAAAAACCCTGCACATCTAGTCACAGAGCAGTCTTGCACTGAATGTTGAGAGTATAGAAGGAAAAAAATTAGCCAGTTTGTTTTTGTTTTTGCTTTGCCCCATCTATCAACCTTGTTCATTTCCAAGCCTGAAATTTTTGAACTTCAGTTTCTTTTTGTCCAAAATGGCACTCAATATATAGTATGAGAAAATTAATACCACCTTCAAACATTAACTGTTGGCATTTCTTCTGTGTGGTTGAAAAGTGAATTGTTTTCATTTGTTTCTTTGTTTTTTATAAACTCGTCGTAACTCATACATGTTAGTTTTGAAACAATCACAAAAATGAAAGTAATTTTATAAAATCTATTATGAATGTGAAGAACTCTGCAAAAGGAAAAGACTACAGGGAAGAACCAACATGAAAAATTGTAGTTAACTCTGGAAGATGAGTATGTTTTTTAGTTGATCTCAGACATTTCTAACCCTTCCTGCGACTCCCGAGGAGGCCCTGACTTAACACTGCTCTGGGTTAAAGCTTGCAGAGTGGTAGACAGATGCCCTTTAGTGGGCAGAGCTCTGGCTGCCCACAGCTCTGCCTGTTCACTGAGGTCTAAGAATGGTGACCCCAAGGCTCTATCTGCTGTGTCATCAGCCTTTCCTGGTGGCTGCATCAACCGGAAGATAAATTTTTGACCTTTTTTTTTCCTATTTTCAAAATAATTTATCTTCTAGTCCCCTCTTCCTTTCATCCTTGCCATCTGTTTCTCTTCCAAGGTAAGGCAGGAAATTAAGATATGAAGAAATAGAAACTATAGTCTTTTCTGGGAAGGGGATTCTTCTCCACCTTCTTTCATGTTACATCAAGCATAACAAAGTCAGTGATGGTCTGGGCACAGTGTCTCATGGCTATAATCCCAATATTTTGGGAGGCCAAGGTGCAAGGATCTCTCAAGGCCAGGAGTTCAAGACCAGCCTGAGCAACATAGCAAATCAAAAAATTCAAATAAAATTAGCCAGGCATGGTGGCAGGTGCCTACAGTCCCAGCTACTCAGGAGGCTGAGCTGGGAGGATCACTTGAGCCCAGGAGTTCGAGATGGCACTCCAGCCTCAGTGACGCAGAGAGACCCTGTCTCAAAAAAAAAAAAAAAGAAGAAGAAGAAAGGCGGTGATAACTGAGAACTGCTTTTTTTTTCTTCTTCTTCTTCTTCAATCAAAATATTGGGCATGCCATTTGGTATGTTGTCTGAAACAGTGTGGTTGTGGGCCTTATGTTTAAACGTAAGGCTTGCCAGAATTAAAAAAATGAATTACCTCAGAAGTGAAGTCCAGTCTCCTTTGCTTTCTGCATGGTGTGCACATGCCTGATGTTCAGAATCCAGGCTGTACTGCCACAGAGGAGAGATTGGTTTTTGTCCATTTTCTTATTAGTCCTGTAATGCAAAAAGAATCCTGATACTTTATGGCCTCCATTGTTTCTATGCCAAGTGAGGAGAAGAGTTTACCTTAATTGTAATTGTAATATTCAAGTGTGCCTGTCAACCTGATATTCTTCCATCAGATAGATTTTCTTCTGTAAGATCATCTGCTTTCACTTATCTACAGAGGATTAATTTTAGCCTAATCTTCTTGAAGGGAATCTTAAAAGTCATTCATAAAAAAATGCAAAGAAATATCTATGTGTATGTAGTATTCAGATGGCAACACAAGAATAAAGAAAGAATTTATTGTACCCTAAGTTTCTCAGTTTTCTTGTTGCTAAAGAATGTAAACAGGTTTCAGCCCAATGTAAGCTCTATCTTATTAGTTTAAAAATGTCCTTTTGGTTCTTATTAGGTTAAGAACCATAAGTTTTCAGCCATTTCTTATTTTATGTTGAATTTCTCTTCACTGTTTCGGTCCATTGAAGTAGATGACAGCTTAAAGAAAACCAAAATAAATCCAAACAAGATCCAGCAGCAACCTGTATCAAGTTTATTAACATCTTTCTTTTTGCTAGCCTTGCCTTCTCTCTCATAATGTGTAAGTGGGCCAAATGACCCTATAGGGCAAACAGGCATTACCCCGTGGTATGTATAAGATTGATCTGTATTTATACAGATGACCTACCATTCCCCACAGGTGTGCTGAGAGTCTGGGTTAAAGGATTTTCCTAACCTGACCTGTCAAGATTGCTTCATAGTTGATGACTTTTGGCCCCGAAGACTCCAGTAACTCTCACGTTTTTTTTTTTTTTTTTTTTTTTTTTTTTGAGACGGAGTCTCGCTCTGTCGCCCAGGCTGGAGTGCAGTGGTGCGATCTCGGCTCACTGCAAGCTCCGCCTCCTGGGTTCACGCCATTTTCCTGCCTCAGCCTCCCTAGTAGCTGGGACTACAGGCGCCCGCCACCTCGCCCGGCTAATTTTTTGTATTTTTAGTAGAGATGGGGTTTCACCGAGTTAGCCAGGAAGGTCTGGATCGCCTGAACTTGTGATCCGCCCACCTTGGCCTCCCAAAGTGCTGGGATTATAGGCGTGAGCCACTGCGCCCAGCCTGGCTCTCACTTTTATGACACCAGAACAGCCTTTTAAAACATTATTTTTGACATAGTTTGACTTTTTAAAGGAATTGTAATACCTCAGGGTAAAAGCATAGACTTTGGGGTTAGACAATCATTAGGAACTCAATTTTTGTTGAATGCAATGGAGTAAGTGAATGAATGAACAAAGAGACTGGACTCAGAATTTCAGTTCTGCCACCTGCAGCTCTGGGGTGGTAGGATGATTATTTATCTCTCATGGCTTCCACTTTCATTAAACTGTTGGAGGATTAAATGAGATAAAAGTGTATAAAGCACTTGATAAACTATATATTAGGGTTCAATCATTGCCCCACGTTGAGACGATGGTCCTAGTTCCTTCAGGCTCCATAAACACTGCAAGAAAAAATAGTCACTCTGACTTGCAATGTCAGCCAAGATGCAATAATTTCTTCTCTGGCTGGTGCCTTTTTCTTTTAGACTTGTGGCAAATGTTCTCACACTATGAGTGTGGCACTGTGATTGTCACAACACCAAAATGACACCAATAAAGGAAAAACTTGTTCTGCCAGAACAAAAGATGAGCCTCACTGAAGTTGGAGTTACAGATCGACTCCAACAAAGGAAGGTTATTTGTTGTGTGCCACATGCAGAGAATAAAAAAGAAATCTAGGACTTGGAAAATAGGAAACATGTTAGTTCACATTGTTTTCGCTTTGAAACTGTTGCTTATGGCATTTGCATAGACGGAAACAAGCATCGCTTTTTTTACCTTGGAAAGAGGGTTGATTTGCCTCCAGAAAGATTATTTGCCTTAGAATGTCTGACCCCATTAAGCTCAAGAAAATCTGGAAATTCTACAGGAACTTGTTTTCCTCTGTGTGCTGCTCCCTTCCCCCATTTTGTGGCTTAGATAATCTGAGGCCATGGTCAAGACTGAGCATTCATTTGAAGTGTAACCCACTGGACAGCTCTATCCTATTTTGAATTCATAGCCTGTTGCACTGCAGCAAGCAGCAAGCCCATGTTTGGGAGAGGAAATGAACAAACACAAATATCCTGCCTTCCTTCTGAGCTGAAGAGTTGAACAAGGCAAGTAGCTCAGGCAGCTCAGCTTGAGTCTGCAGCAGCACGGGGACTTGGCTTCCATCCATCACATGGCAGTGTATTTATGAGACTCGAAAACCGATTAAATGATGTCTGCAATTCGTAGGGAAAGAGAACATAGCAACCCATTTCTCAAAGAGTGGCAGCTCCACAGACCTAAAGACATTTCTAAGAGAATAAAAATAAATAAAAATTAAAAAAGGTCGAGTGTGGTGGCTCACGCCTGTAATCCCAGCACTTTGGAAGGCCGAGGCGGGTGAATCACTTGAGGTTAGGAGTTTGAGACCAGCCTGGCCAACATGGTGGAACCCCCATCTCTACTAAAAATACAAAAATTAGCCCGGCGTGGTGGTACATGCCTGTAACCCCAGCTACTTGGGAGGCTGAGGCAAGAGAATCCTCTGAACCTGGGAGGCAGAGGTTGCAGTGATCTGAGATCACAACACTGTACTCCAGCCTGAGCAATAGAGTGAGACTCTGTCTCAAATAAAAACAAAAAACAAAGAATCCATGCATGGATTTTGCTGCTAGTGTCTGAGGCTAGGGGATATCTGTTGGTTTTTTGTCAATATTTGCAATTTGCATGATATGTGAGGAAAGGCAATGCAACATCAGTGGAGGCAGATATTTTAGGAGTCAAAATAGAATCACACAGGGATCCCAGACTCAGATGTATACAGGGCCAAGCAGATGACCCAATTATGTGATTCAGACTAAGTGTGTGCTTTTCTGGTGGTTTGTTTCACAATGGCACCTTAAGTCTTATTCTTTGACAAAAATCACGTTCTGTTTGCATATACACATAGGAATATTATTCACTTCCACTAAATATGTATCCTCCATTTTGTTTGAAACTCATGGCCCTTACAGGTTCTCTTGAATTTTCTAACTTTTGATAGAGGCATAGACGTAATAGCGATATAATTTCCTCTTTTTATTTGTTTATTAATTTTTTTGAGATGGGGGTCTCGCAATGTTGCCAGGCTGGTCTCGAACTCCTGGACTCAAGCAATTGTCCCACCTTGGCCTCCCAAAGTGTTGGGATTACAGACTTGAGCCACCACCCTTGGCCCTCCTCTTGTTTTTGTTATAAGAAATACAGCAGCCCATGTGTGACAATGAATGGGAACTGATTGTAGTCAGCGTTAAGAAGACAGTAAGGAGTGAGGGACGCTGTTGGCAACTGGAGAGTATGTGCCTTGTGCTATAGAATAAATTGTGTTCCCCCCTTTCCAAATGCATATATTAGAGCCCTAACTCCCAGTGTGACTGTATTTGGAGATAGGTTAAATGAGTTCGTAAAGGTGGTAAGATGGGTATCACACTCTGATAAGATGGGTGACCTTATAAAATGAGACACTAGGAAACTCTCTCTCTCTCCCTTTCTGTCCTTGAGTGTGCACAAAGGAGAGGTCATATGAGAACACAGCAAGGTGACGGCCACCTACAAGCCAGGATAAGAGGCTTCAGAATGAAACCTACCTTGCCAGCACCTTGACTTGGACTTTTCTAGCCTCCAGAACTGTGAGAAATAAATTTCTCTTGTTTAAGCCACCCAGTGTGTGATGTTTTTTTATGGCAACCTGAGCAGACTAACATAGCTTGTGAAAAGTGGGTAACTACTTCTCAGTCCCAGACATTGCCAGGAAGAAACAAAAGCCCCAAGACTGTTGGAATTTCATTGTTATCAGAAAGCAGAAGCCCAGATCTTGATGTGAAAATTTTCCTGGATTTTTAATATTATTAACAATAAAAATTCAAACACTGTGAACATATGAAATGGTATCCATGAAGTTCTTCACTGCAACATTATTTGTAAAAGTAAAACGTTAGAAATAGCCCAAGTGTGTATCAATCAAAGACTAGTTAAATAAATGCTGAAACATTCATGAATGGAATCAGAACTGTTGTATCCTTTATTAACACGTATTTTGCAATGCCCCTTTGCAATGAAATTTATAAATAATGTAATTGATCTTCAGACATAATTTTTAAAAAATTAAGTGTCCCAACTATAATATAAAAATATGATAATTAATTATAAAATGTTATTTCCATGTGTAAGTGTTCAGACCCAACTATGATAGATGATATAATAACATAGTCCGGTCACCTATCCATAGAACCTCTGTGAATATAGCAGCTGCAAATGCAGATCAATGCATACTGTTGCGTCCAATGAAGTTAAGAAGAAAGCTCGGTACTTTCCTCTCTCAGTTTCTATAATCTGACAAATTCATTCAAATGTATATGTAAAATATATTTTATCTTTTTAGGTGAGTGACAATCAAGGCTTGGATAATTATAAATAGTCCTAAAAATGTCCAGTAGAGCATTTTAAAAAGTTGTGTAGCATGTGGGGGAAACCTTCATCAGGTTGTATATTGCACCATGTCGAATGTCCCCACTAAGTGCTGGTGCTACCCCCAATCTCTATGACAACCAAAAATGTCCCCACAAATTTCCAACACACTTTCTGGGGAAGGGGGCAGTTTTTCTTTATTGAGTGCTATAGACTGAATGTTTGATGTTTGTGCTCCACCCCTTCCCCCAAATTCATATGTTGAAGCCCTAACCCCCAATGTGATAGTATCTGGAGGTGGGGCCTTTGGGAGACAATTAAGTCACAGGGATAGAGCCTGTCATTAGTGTTCTCCTAAAAAGAAACACGAGAGAGTTCTCGTCCTTTTTCTCTACCATGTGAAAGTTCAGCAAGAAGGTGGCCATTTGCAAACCAGGAAGAGAGCCCTCACCAGACACTGAATCCCTAGACACCTTGACCTTGGACTTCCCAGTCTTGAGAACTATGAAAAATAAGTTTGCTGTTTAAACCACTCAGTCTGAAGTATTTGGTTATAGTAGCTGGAACTGACTAAAACATTGAGAATCATGGGACTGGATTATTTCTCCTCTCTCTTTCCATTCTTTAACATGTAGTAAATCTACGGAAATGACTGCAATGCATAGGTAACCGAAGGTACATGTTCATAGTCAACTCAGGGCTGCCTGCCTATGGAACAACCTCATTAGAGAAGCCGAGATCATGAGAGATTCTAGTTCTCTGAAGAAAAGACAGAACACGTGGGAAAGAGGATATACAGTCAGTCACAGGGCTGGCAGGTGTGAACCCAGGCCCTGCTGCTAATGGGAAAAGGATGTCAGGTTCTCTTACAAAGTGTCTGCAGAAGCTCTAAGCTTGCCTGAGGCAGACACCATGCGCCTCCTGAGGATCAGCTACAGGATTCTGAGTGAGAGTGAAAAGTTAACGAGCTCAAAGCCTATAAAGACCCTGATAGTGTTAGACTAAGGACACAGGCCACCCAAAGGGGACAAGAAAAATACTGGTTTAGGGTGGAGTGGGGAGTACCACATTCATCAGCTTCTTTGTAAAAAAAACAGCATCAATATACCTTTACAATGTAAGGTTTAACAATGATTTCATTCTGCCTCTTTCTTAGTGAGTATTTCTTTTATCGAGAGTTCCTAATTATTGGTTGCTTTCAAGAAAACAACGGAAAGTTTCAGGTTTCTGAGGGCACGACTGGATTAATTCATCTTGAGATTACTGTTTGCATCTACCCATTCATTCCTTTGTATGTGTAATGGTTAATGTGCTTTAAAAATACATCGCCCAAATTCTGTGTTCCCTACAGGATGTTATTACACACACAATCTTGTCAGAACAAAGTTGACATTCCCTCCACCATCCGCTCGTCCACCCTTTCTGTTTCTTCTCAGCAGACAGGCAGCCCTCCTCTCTTTCTGGAGTTTGTTCCAAGTTTTTCATCAACTTCCCTACTTGGGGTCTAAGAAATGGAGTCAGGACCCTGTGGAGTGGGTGTAAGTGAAGGAGCATCTTCAAAAGCTGGTGAGAAGGGTCCGGTTACAGAGAGATTATAAATAGAAGAGAGAGATCTAACCTTCAGAGTGAGGATTCTGAGAAGGGGCAGGAAGATCTCCTTAAGTGAAAAAAAGGATCACAAAACTGAAACAAAAGTGAAAGATCCAGCCTTCCGGCCTTTTCTTTTCTTTTTTTTAAAGAAAGGATCTCACTCTGTTTCCCAGGCTGGAATACAGTGGTGCAATCATGGCTCATTGCAGCCTTGATCTCCTGGGCTCAAGGGATCCTCTGGTCTCAGCCTCCTGAGTAGCTGGGACCACAGGTGTGTGCCACCACATCTGGCTAATTTATTTTCTGTAGAGATAAGGTCTTCTTTGCCCAGGCTGGTCTCAAACTCCTAAACTCAAGCAATCCTCCTATCCCAGCCTCCCAAAGCGCTGGGATTAAAGGCATGACACCACCACACCCAGTCAGGCCTCCTCCTCTACTTCCCCTTCCCTCTTCACTACCTCCTCTTCCTCCACTTCCGTTTCTCCTTCCTTTCTGCTACTATCACTTCAAGATCCAAGTATGTAGAATATTTGGACCTATGTTGGTCATTGCCTACCTTGCATTTTTAGTTTGCAGCAATTTCAAGAGTGCTTTTAACCTGTTTTAGAATGATGTTAGGCTAGATTGGAGTCATTAATAAAACATTATATAGCTATCATGAAATAATCAGGAATATAATATTCTCCCTAACAAGATGGAATAGATTTCATTATTGATTTATAATGTCTAGGTTTTTGTAACAAAACCACAGCAAAGTCAGATATGAAACACAGAGAAGCCCTTTTCATTCCTCCACCTGTCCTAGCCCACCCTATACCTGGGTACCAAAGTACAAGGCTAAGGCATGGTCTCTGTCTTCAGGCACTTACAGTCTAGTAAAGGAAACTTAAGGTTCTTGGCAATACCCATAGCACTACTTCACATTTCTTATTATCTAATATAGCTTGGTTGAATTTAATTGAAAATTGATTTACCTGGGTACAGAGATGGGTGACTTCTGAGTAGATATGATGAAATCAGTCTTCCGTAATTGCCTCAGAAGTCTGTCTGCCATCAGCATTCATCTTGAGGTGGCATCAAAGAGCAAGGTCGGGTCTTACGGAGTCTGAGATGATTAGATGCACACATTGGTCCAGCCTCAGCTTCCTGCCACAAGGCAGGGGCTCCATGCTCTGATACATGTGTCTGCAGCTTGTGTGGTCATTACGTAAATCTTCAGACTCAAGTTTGTCTAATGAAAGCCTCCGCTATACAGTCATTTCACAGGAGACCTTTGGATTTTATGTTTGTCTGACAGTGATGTCCCAGGCTTCAGATGCTCTTGCCAAGGAGTTACCTGGGGTGGCTGTGGCCACCTTCCCTGCATGGCCATACCCAGCCCACTCAACCAGGAATAAATATCTCTTGCCTCAGAGGCTGGTGCTGTTTTGTAAAACAAACTGCTCTCATTTACATCTTTAATTTATCTTCTTTGGAGTAGATCAATTTTCAATTAAATTCAACCAAGCCATATTAGATAATAAGAAATGTGAGGTAGTGTTACGGGTATTGCCAAGAACATAAAGTTTCCTTTACTAGACTGTAAGTGCCTCAGGACAGAGACCATGCCTTAACCTTGTACTTTGACCTCCTGGCATAGTGCTGGGTTCATGCAGCAGGGGCCTCGTAAATACAACTTAAACTGAACAAAGCTGAGTTCGTCTCAACCATTGTCTTCAGACACCTCATTATCTAGTAGGGGGATATAAAGCAGTTGCACAGATTAATCATAAATCCGGGCAGAATGTATTAAGCCCAACATACAGAGGTAAACAAGGTGTAGGAAGGACAACAACAGAGCAATTGCACATTTTAGTAGTTAATTTTAAAAAGCTTCATGAGCTTCACGGAGGAGATAGTAACTAAGGTGGTCCAGGAAGAACAGGGACATGGTGGAGGGATAAAAGAAGGGAGGTAAAAAGTGGGACAAAGAACACTGGAGATGGAGGGAATGCTATGAAAGAAGATGCCAAAGCTTTGAGAGATATGGGAGTCAGTATGCACATGTAGACAGTGTCTTAGTTTGCTCAGGCTGCTGTAACAAAGTGTTATAGGCTGAGTGGATTTTTTTGTTGTTTTTTGTTTGTTTGGTTTGGTTTTTTTGAGACGGAGTCTCACTCTGTTGCTGGGGCTGGAGTGCCAGTGGCATGATCTCAGCTCACTGCAACCTCCACCTCCAGGGTTCAAGTGATTCTTCTGCCTCAGCCTCCCGAGTAACTGGGACTACAGGCACGCGTCACCATGCCTAGCTAATTTTTGTATTTTTGGTAGAGACGGGATTTCACCATGTTGGCCAGGTTGGTCTCGATCTCTTAACCTCATGATCCACCCGCCTCAGCCTCCCAAAGTGCTGGGATTACAGGCCTGAGCCACTGCGCCTGGCCGACTGAGTGGTTTAAACCAGCGGTCCCCAACATTTTTGGCACCAGGGACGGGTTTCATGGAAGACAATTTTTCCACAGATGGCGGGGGCTGGGGGCGGTGTAGGGGGGATGATGGTCTGAAGATGAAACTGTTCCACCTCAGATCATGAGGCGTTCCTTAGATTCTCATAAGGAGCACGCAAACTAGATGCCTGGCATGCGCAGTTCACAACAGGGTTTGCACTCCTATGGAAATGGGATGCTGCTGCTGTTCTGACAGCAGGCGGAGGAGCTGAGGCCATGATGCTCGCTGACCCACAGCCACTCACCTCCTACTGTACAGCCTGGTTCCTAACAGGTCACGGAGCAATACGGATCCGTGGTCTGGGGATTAGGGACAACCCCGTGGTTTAAACAACAGGAATTTATGTTCTCACTGTTCTGGAGGCTGGAAGTCTGAGATCAAGGTGTCAGCAGGATTGGTTTCTCCGGAACCTCTCTTTCCTTGGCTTGTGGATGGCCACCTTCTCCCTGCGTCCCACGTGGTCTTCCCTTTGTGCCTGCCTGTGTCCTAATCTCTTCTCCTTATAAGGACACCAGTCCTATTGGATTAGGGCCCATCCCAGTGACCTCATTTTACTGTCATTTAGCTCTCTAAAGATCGTATCTCCAAATACAATCACATTATGAGTTTCTGGGGGTTAGGAAGTTAACACATGAATTTTGGTGAGAGCTGGTTCAGCCCATAGTAGGCAGCATCACAGTCATCATGCACACAGGCTCTGGAGTTCAAATCCCCACTCTGGCACTTATTAACTGTGCAGCTATGATTAAATCACATAAGCTTTATTGTGCCTCAGTTTTCTCAACTGTGAGGTATGATAACAATAGTAACCTTCTCCATAAGGGTATTACAAGGATTAAATGTGTTCCTATATGTATCTGGCACTTAGGAAGTCCTCCATAAATGTTACCCATTACTAGGACTGAAACAAAAATTTAAACGCTGGCTAAAAATTCTCAGAGTCTGCTTTCAAAGTTCAACTATTCCACTACGTAGGAATATGGTCTTGGGAAATGTACTCAGTCAATGAAATATTAAGTAGTGTGTACTATGTTTCTATCAGCTAACCTCGTTGGGATTTAGCATTTGCCTGTATTAAAACAAGAGGTTTAACAAGATTGCTTTTTGAGTCCTTTTCAGTTCTGACATTGCGAGAGTGTGTTCATCACACATGGATTGAAATGTGAGCTCATTGCGCAGGACAAAAAGAAAACAAAGATGGAAAGAAAAGGGGACAGTAAGTTGTCAGGGGCTCTGGGTGCTGTGGGAGTTGTTGGTATTCCAGGGAATGGCAAGCTCTTGTAGAGTTCTGAACTGACAAACAACCTAGTAGGTTTCCGATTCAGGGTAAGGATTTCAAAAATACAAAATTATTGATTAAGGTCATCTGTCTCACTTTATTTCAGCAACAAACCATTCCTATATAAATGACTTAACCCAGGGAGGAAATAGTTTACAATTTGTGGTGTCAAAAAAAATCACTGTTAAATAAGTAAGTTTAAAAACTCTATTGTTTACTGTTTCACTGACGATGAAGAAATTCAACTTCTTGGGCTGATGCAGGGGCAGGAACAGATCAGAGCCCAGGCCCAGATGGGCCCACCTGGGTGACTGTCCAGCAGCACCTTGGGAAAAAAGTTTGAAAACCAGCATTACAACCATTATTTAGAAACATCTTATTTTACAGCTACATTAATTCAACAAATATTTACGGAGTATCAACCATCTGCCAGGAACTGTGCTAAGCTCTTCTAGAGCTTTATATTTTAATTAGGTGAGAAACAGAAAAATATCAAATAAATACATGAGCAAGATAGTTACAAAATATGATATATGGCTTAAAAGATGTGAATATGCACAAAGAGTATCCTGGATGTGGGCCACTTTAGATTGGGTGATAGGAGACGGCATTTGGGGCAGGTAACATTTGGGGCTGGCTCTTTGCAGTGGGCATTGGTTAAAGTCCAGAGGTGCCTTCATATTTGTAAAGTATTCATAATACCTTTTGAATCCTTATCTAAAGTTTGCAGAATTTCTCACCTTGTCCCCTCACCCAAACTCAAAGGAACACCTTGCTCTCCCAGCACCTTGAGAGGAGAGTGCAGGCATGTGGCATGAGCTCTGCCAATCCCATGCACCCACTGGAGATTCCAGCTCAGAATAGAGTGATGTGAAGGGGGTGATGCCCTTAAAGCATTTCAGGAAGGCTGGTGGATCTTGGCTGAGACATAATAGGAAGAGGTCTCGGTGGCACCCCCCAACCCAGCATCATGAAGCAGGCTACACAGTGCACAGGATACCTGTCAGATCTGCCCTGGAGCAAGCTGTCTATGCCATTGTTCAAGCTGCTCCCTGGCCCATCTGCAGTCTCCAGGAGCCTCTAATATGATTTAATGAACTACATTCCTGCTTGAACTAGCTCCAGTGAGTCCTGCTCTTTGCAACTTAGAACCCCAATGGGTGTAATAATTGATTCTAGAAGTGTCTGCTGTCAAGAAGCCTTCAAATAAATGGAATGCAAGGACGATAAGGTAAGCTGGCTGCTTCTGAGCAGAAGAGCTTAAAGAAAACGATTTCCAAAGTCTTTATTTGTTAGCCCAAGGCATGGTCAGAAAACCAGGGACTTTCTTTGATTTCTATGGCTGTGCTGAAATAATCACTTATCTTTACTGCAGACAGAGGGCTTCTGTAGCCAAAAATCAAAGTCAAGGTTTGAGTCTGAGAGCTGCCAACATTCAGAGTTAGAGGAATTCACAGTATTGCCTGATTTCATTGGTGGATACTAAGGCATCAAAGAGGAATGACGATAATCTTGAATATGGGAATTAGGACCAAAGAGGAGGATTTGGGCACCTTATACTCCTAACCCCCAAAAGACCTGTATAATGGAAAACACCCTCCTTCCCAATCTGATGATCCTCTTCCTGCCTTGCTTAAAGACCTCCTAATGGCTTCATTCATAGCATTCACCTCTTTAAAGATCCTCCAGGCCTCCTCCCCACCCCTCCTGGACATTGTCTCTAACCTATAACTGATTGCAGAACCTGTGGGGCCTGGGATGCCAAAAACAAATCATACCTAGGAAAAGGTTTACGCACCAACAATTTGCAAGAACTACTCATTAACAGAAACCTTTAAAAGTATATGTTTCACACATACTTTTAAAGGACAGTAAAGTCTCTAGGGGAAAAAAAAGATGGATGGTTCTCTAAGGTCCCATTAAGTCTATGTAACTGAGAAAACTTTAGCACTGCCTGCAGAAGGACAGGTCCCTGGATAGCCTTGGCTGGTCCAGCTCTTCCCCCCGCTGGCTTGCAATGCAACATCCTAAGATAAGGAGGAAATGTCCAGAACATCCCAGGCTATATCTTCCTTCCTCTCAGACTAGGATGTTCTGCAGTACTTTTCATTTGCATAAAATATAATTGTACTAAATGAGGTAACTATTTCATAGTTTTTGGTTGTTTGGAAATTTAAATCTGGTTCGTAATATTGGGCAACCAATAAGTAAACTGTTGTTCAAATATTATTAAAATTGTGGAAATGAACAATAGTTTTCATGCTCTTATGTTTTAGAAATGTCCTATCTTTAGCTCTTTGTAAAATGTAAAACCTGAAATTTTCTTTTCCAGTCTCCTTTGAAGCTAGGACTCAAGCATTAGACAAATTTCCTCAAATCAGATGCACCCATGTGAAACTTCTATTTAAGAGTGAGTAATGTTACATGTATGAAACAGACTCTAAACATCCCAGTTCAAGACAAAGATGTGAACTAAAACTTAAACTGCTTTCTTGAAGTTACTGAAGAATGCACAGAAGTAAAGAGGCTATGGTGAGGACGAAATACTTTATTGAAGGGGGAGAGAGATATGTGAGTAAATTTCCATTCCTCAGGTTTTTACCTGAAGACTAAGTTTAGCAAACACAAGGCATACAACACAGGCAGGAGCTCATGTGGAAAAAGCTGTATTCTTTCTGTCCTGTCAACCAGAAAAGAGAGGGTATAAAATTGTGGAGGCTGAAGAGAGTGGGGGAATCCTGTAGGGGAAAGAGCCACACAGGGGAACTTCAATCTCTTTCTGCCAAATCTCTGACTAACCTCTGAAGCATGAATGTGTGGAAGAGATGCAAAGAAGCCCAGCTGAGGAAGGTCTGGAGATTTCCTGAATTTATGAAAGACAGAAATGTGTAGATGTAAGATGCTAAACAAATACTAAGCAGAACAAATACGAAGAAGTCCATGTTAAAGAACACCATATAATCAGGTTGTTGAAAGACAAAAGAGTAAATCTTGACATGTTACAAGCAAGGGACCAATGATCCAGTTAGTGGCTGACTTATCGAAAATCATTGGACTAGAAGACAGTGGATCAACATTTTTAAAGTGCAGAAGAAAAAAGTTAAAAACTGGTAACCCAGAATTCTATATCCAGTGAAAATATCATCAAGAATGAGAGTGAAATAAGATGCTTTCATATAAAAGGAAACTAAGAATTTACCTCCAGCAAATGTGTATTATAAGAAATGCTAAAGGAAGCTCTCCAAGCTAAAGGAAAATGATACCAGATGGAAACTTAGATCCTCAGAAAAGAGTGAAGAGCACCAAACGTGATAAACCTGTAGATAAATGCAAAATATTATATTTTTGCATGCTTTCTGTTAATTTTCTTATACACTGTGCTTCTCTTTAGAACAAATTTCTAAGTTTGTCTGACATAAATAGCAACTAGACTATAAAAGAAAGAGAAAGCATGGGTTTGTAAGATTGCAAGATTCCTGTATTTTGCAATAAATTGTGCATTATTAACTATAAATTGGTGCATTGAAAGTTCTGAATGTGTATTATATTCCCTAGGGCAACTGCTATAAAAATAATGCAAAAAATAATAGGTATGCCATTAGGAAAATTAAGATGGTATTTATACAAATAGTCAAATTATCCAAAAAGAGGCAGGAAAGGGGGTACAAAGTAATAACAGCAAAAACAAGCAAGGACAAAACTATTTTTTTTTTAAAGCTAGACTCAAACCAAACCATACTGATAATATTACATATTAATAAACTTAACATTCAATTAAAAGACAGAGATTGTCCAGATGGATAAAGAAACGAGACATAACTATATGGTCTCTACAGGATACATGTTTAAATAAAAATGCAGATAGATTAAAAGTTAATGGATGGTAAAAGATATACCATGCATTAGAAATGTAAAAAATCTGAACTGATTATATTAATATTAGGTCAAACAAACTTAAAAATAACTTGCAATAATGGACATAAAAACGTATGCTTCATAATAATAAAAGGGTAAATTCAAGAGGAAGACATAACAATAAAACATACATGAAGCAAATAAAAATACATAATGCCAAAATTGACAGGACTAAAAAGAGAAACAGTCAATCCTAATTCTAATAATGGATTTTTAATACTTCCTGAGTATGTAATAAAACTATTAGAAAAAATAACAAGACAAAAATCTTATCTACCTTTACTTGAAAATTACAGCCAACAATAACAGAACGCAAATTTGTTTTATGTGCACATGGTATGCTTACCAATATTCTAAGCCATACTGTAACAGCCTAACAGGTTCTTTCGTCCCCCTGCACAAACAAAATAGATCATGGCATTGCAGTAAAGAAAGAGTTCAATTGATGCAAGGCGAACCACACCACGTGGCAGACAGAGTCATTACTCAAATCAATATAATTTAAAAACTCATAGGTTAGGGGCTTTTCAAAGGTAGTTTGGTGGGCAGGGGGCTAGGGTATGAGGAGTGTTGATGGGAGATGAAATCATTAGGAGTTGAAATTGTCCTCTTGTGCTGAGTAGACCACAAGAGGGTAGGTGGGACCACCTCTGGGTGGGACCACGAGAGTAATTGGTGAGTCCAGGTGGAGCCATCAGTGTCAGACATGCAGAAAATCTGAAAAGGTGTCTCAAAGGGCCAATCTGAGGCTGCAGGAGTAATAGAGAAAGTTGCAAAGCTTGTGAATTCTGGAATAATGGCTGGAAACCCTTTATATCTATCTACACCTTAGCAGAATTCAGGCTCTTCTCTCCTCCTAGCTTGGTGGTCTCTCATTAGCTTTATTAAGACGGTTGAGTTTGGGGAAGGGCTATCATCATTGAAACTATCAATTAAATGTTTCCCAAAGTTAGCTTGGCTTAAGCCCAGAAATAATTAAAGGAAGCTTGAAGGCTAAAGGCAAGAGGATTGGCTAGAGCAGATCTCCCCAACTGTTATCATTTTTGCAAAAGTGGTTTCAGTGCAACAAGTCATATAGAGAATGGCTACAATGGCACTACCTTAAAAAAATAAGCAAAATTAAGTAACCTGGGAAGCATTAAATATTTGCAATTGCACACTTATTTTGAAATAACCATTGAGTCAAGCAAGAAATAAGAAAAAATAGAAAATATTTTGAATTTCTTGAATTTGTGGGGTGCAGTTAAAGTAGTACTGAGAGATAAATATATAATGTTTAGTGCCAACATTAGAAAAGAAAGTTCTCAAGTAATGATCTAAGTCTCTAAGAAATTAGAAAAAGATCCAATTTAAACCCAGAGAAAACAGGGGTAAGGAAATAGTAAAGAAGAGAGCAGAAATCAATAAAATAGGAAACAGAAAAACAATAGAGAAAACAAATTAAAATCTGCTTTTCAAAATAGCAATAGAGTTGATAGTGATCTAGCCAGAAATATCAAGAAAAAAAAAAAAAAAAAAAAAAGAAAACACAAATCACCAGTATTGGAAATGAAAGAGGAGGTATCGCTGTTAACTCTTCAGACATTAAGAGATAATGAGGGAATACGATTAACTTTACATCAATAAATTTAACAACCAGATAAAATGGACAAATTTCTTTAATAGTACAAATTGTTAAAATTGACTAAAAAAAAAGTTCAGCAGTCTTATATCCATTATAGAAATTGAATTTATAATTTGAGAACTTTCCAGAAGAAAACCACAGGCCTAGATGGCTTCAGTGGTAAATTCCATTAAAGAAAAAACAATCTCAATTATACACAAATTCATTCAGAAAATGGAAATGGAAGGAACACTTCCTTACTTGTTTTATGAGGTCAGTGTTATCCTAATTACAATACCAGCCAAAATATCAAAATAAGAACCAAGAACCAATGTATTTCATGAACATAGACACAAATATCCCTAACAAAATATTAGCAAATGGGATCTAAGAACATATGTAATAAATGATAGGTCATGAACAAGTGAGTTTATTCCAGGAATGCAAGGTTGATTTAACATCAGAAAATCAGAAATAATTCAACATATTAACAGAATAAAACATAAAAATCATTTTAATAGATCAGAAAAAAACAATTTGACAAATTAAATACTCTTTCATGATTATTAAAGCTACTGAGCAAAGTAGGAATAGAAGGGAATTTTCTCAATCAGATTAAGGACATCTGTAAAAAGCCAATAGCTAGCATCTTATTCAATGGTGAAATGATCAATGCTTTTTACCTAAGAATAAGAACACAGCATAGAAATCCACTTCACACTATATTGGAGGTCCTATCCAGTGCAATAAAGCAATAAAAACAGATAAAACATTTAAAGATTATAAAAGAATAATTAAAACTGTCTTTATTTGTAAATGACATAATCACATAAGCATAAAAACCCTAAGAACTACCCCCAAGAGTTAATAGAACTAATAAATAAGTACAAAAATATGCAATATGAAAAAAATAATTTGTATTCTTTATGGTCAAAATGCAAAGCTCAATTGCATTTTTTATACTAGCGATAAACAATTAAAACCTGAAATTTTAGAACTACTCTATTTCATATGACATAAAGCACCACCAAACACTTAGAAATAAACCTAACAAAAGATATTCAAGTCCTATACCCTATAAACTATAAGACAATGTAAAGGGAAATCAAGCAACCTAAGTAAATAAAGATATACAATATGTTCATGGATTAGAAGACATAATATTGTTAAAATGGCAATCTTCTCTCTATAGATTCAATGCAATCTCAGCCAAAATATTAACAAACTTTTTAAAAAATTGACAGCTGGTTTTACAATTAACACAAAAAAGCAAAGGACCTAGAATAGCTAGAACAATTTAGTAAAAGGGACACAAAGTAGAAAGGCTTATGTTGATTTCAAGATTTACTATAAGGCTATAGTAATTAAGAACAGTATGGTATTAGAGAAAGGTTAAGCTTTAGAGTTCAGTGAAACAGAACAGGTAGTCTAGAAATAGACCCACATTTCTAAAGCCAACTGATTGTTGGTATCAGTGTCACAGTGATTTAATAGAGAAATGCTAGTTTTTTCACAGTGCTGCAGTATTTGTATGGAAAAAAATAAACTTTGGCCCTTCTCTCATACCATCGACAAAACAACTCAAAATGAATCATAGACCTAAATTCCTAGAATAAAATACAGGAGAAGATCTTAAAGACATTGGCTTAATGAAAGATTTTATAATCAGGATGTTAAAAAACACAAACTATAAAATAAAAAACCTGGTAAGATGTGCTTTATTAAGATTAAAAATGTGGCCGGGTGCAGTGGCTCATGCCTATAATCCCAACACTTTTGGAGACTGAGGCAGGTGAATCACCTGAGGTCCAGGAGTTCAAGGCCAGCCTGGCCAACATAGTGAAACCCCGTCTCTACTAAAAATACAAAAAAATTAGCGAGGCATGGTGGTGGGCATCTGTAATTTCAGCTACTTGGGAGGCTGAGACAGGAGAATTGCTTGAACCCAGGAGGCAGAGGTTGCAGTGAGCTGAGATCGCACCATTGCACTCCAGCCTGGGCAACAGAGCAAGACTTTGTCTCAAAAAAAAAAAAAAAAAAAAAAAGAAAGAAAGAAAAAAAGAAAAAGAAAAAGAAAAAAGATTAAAAATGTTTGCTCTTTGAAAGGCATATTTAAAGCAAGTTATAGACTGGTAGAAATTTTTGCAAAATATATGCTTAGCAAAGGACTTGGATCCAGAATAAAGGATTCTTACAACTTAATAATACAAGACAAAAAAGTGGACAAAAGATTTGATGACACACTTTTTAAAGAAGATATAAGAATCACTAATAAGCACAAGGAAAAATGTTCAGCATTAATGGTCATCAGAAAGCAAGTAAAACGCAGAAAGTTACAACTACACGTCCACTACAATGGCTAAAGTTAAAAAGACAATAGCAATTGGTGAGGTTAGGGAGTAACTGGAACTGTCATATACTGCTGATGGAAATGGAAAATAGTACAGCTACTTTAAAAAACTGTGTGGCAGATAACTTATAAAGTTATATATATATATGTTTATCATATGATCCAGCATAGTAGTATGAGAAATAAAAACAAATGTCTATACAAAAATATAAACACAAGTGTTCATAGAAGCATTATTCATAAGAACTCCAAACTGGAAGCAACCAAAATGTTCATCAACTGGTGAATGAACAAACTTTTGTATATCCCTACAATGGAATAGTATTTAGCATTAAAAAGGAATGAAATATTAATGCATTCAACATAGAAGAATCTCAGAAACATTATGGTAAATGAAAGAAGTCCAACACGAAAACTATATATGCTATGACCTCGTTTGTATGAAACTCTAGTGAGATTCTACAGTGACAGAGGGGATCAGTGATTGTCTAGTGTGTGGGGGTGGGCATAGGGGATTAAACATAAAACTATTTTAGGATGCATGAACTGTTATGTATCTTAGTTGCACATTATTTACACAATTGTATACATCTACTAAAATTCATTAAATTTTACTCTTTTTTTTTTTTTGAGACAGAATCTTGCTCCATTGTTCTGACTGGAGTGCAGTGGCGTGATCTCAGCTCACTGCAACCTCTACCTCCCAGGTTCAAGCAATTGTCCTGCCTCAGCCTCCCAGGTAGCTTGGATTACAGGCAGGTACCACCATGTCCAGCTAATTTTTTTTTTTTTTTTTTTTTTTTGTATTTTTAGTAAAGACAGGGTTTCACCATGCTGGCCAGGCTGGTTTTGAATCCCTGACCTCAGGTGATCCACCCACCTCGGCCTCCCAAAGTGCTAGGATTACAGGTATGAGCCACCATGCCAGGCCAAATTGTATTCTTAATATTGGTAAATTTTGTGGTATAAAATAATATGATAAAAATCAAAAAATGGAAAGAAGTAAAAAGTTAATGAAGAGAAGAGCAAGGTGCTACACAGAATACACTCTACTAAAAAGACAGGCCACACATGGTGGCTCACGCCTGTAATTCCAGCACTTGGAGACTGAGGTGGACACACTGCTTGAGGCCAGAAGTTCAAGACTAGCCTGGGCAACATGGCAAAACTCCATCTCTACAAAAAAATACAAAAATTAGCCAGGTGTGGTGGTGTGCACCTATAGTTCCAGCTACTGGGGAGGCTGAAGTGGGAGGATCACCTGAACCCGGGAGGTCAAGGCTACGGAGAACTGAGATCATACCACCGCACTTCAGTCTGGGTGATGTAGTGAGACTGAAAAAACAAAGAAAAAAGACAATGAGGTTTCCGAAACTGTGGTAAAAGTCCTCAAGTCCTAGAACCAGTTCTTAAACTCTTTTGTGACAAAAATGCTTTTGGCAGTCTGCTAAAAGTCATCTTTTTAATAATTTTTTTATTGTGGTAAAATATACATAGCATAAAATTTACCATCCTAATGGTTATTAAGTTTATAGTTCAGGGCCTTAAATTCATTCACATTGTTATGTAACTATCCCCACCATGCACTTACAGAACTCTTAATCTTCCCAGCTGAAATTCTGCACCCATTGAACACTAACTCCCCATTTCATCCTTCCCTGCAGCCCTTGGTAACCAGCATTCTACCTTCTGTCTCTATTAATTTGATTATTATAAGTACCTTATATAAGTGAAACATACAGTATTTGTCCTTGTGTGACTGGCTTATTTCACTAGTGTAATGTTCTTAAAATTCATCCATGTTGTAGTATATGTCAGGATTTCCTTCCTTCTTAAGAGTGAATAATATTCATTGCATGTATATACCATACTTTATTTATTCGTCTGTCAATGGAAACCTACATTGTTTCCACCTTTTGCCTATTGTGAATTATGCTGCAGTGAACATGGAATACAAATATTATTAATACCTATATTAAATAATATACCTATATTAAATAAATGTAGGTTATAGCAATACCTGCATTATAATACAAAGAAAAGACATTTGAAATACAGGTAAATTAAATTTATTTTTATTTTTAAAGATATGTTAAAATGAAGATTATTGTTGCTAAGTTTGAATAAGAATGCCACTATGGAGTGGCCTTTGATAAGAAAGCATGCATTCCATGTTGAATGAGGTTGCAATGTGCTATACTCCAGCCTGGGTGAAAGAGAGAAAAGAAGGAAATAAAGATTAAAGAAAGAAAGAAAGGAAAGAAAGGAAAGGAAGGGAAGGGAAAATGGGAAAGTAAGGGACATGTTGACAAGCAACTCATCTTGACCATTTGTTTTAATAATTGTAAGTGTTAAAAACCTCAATTTGCAAAGACATTGTTGCAAATGGAATTAAAGTTTCAGAGCTTGCTTAAAAAAGCAGGGATAGGAGTCTTTCAGGAGAAACTAGAATTCTCCAAAGCTTTAATTACTTCAATTACAACAGATTATTTTTGTCCTAAGATTAATTGAATTAATTTTTGCTAGGTCAATATCTTCAAACAACTCATACCAGAAAGAAAAGACTTGTGGATCTATGATTAATTTTGATGCCATCAAGATAAGGGGAAGAAACATTTGAAAAGGTTCTGAAGTGTTTCCAGGTGTTCATTACTTCTCTATTCAAACATAATAGTGAAGTCTCTACTTCATCTTCATGCAGGAAAAGCACTTTGTTCCATATTTGAAAGCTTGCAGTGGTATTGGCCTTACTCTCTCCTTCCGTGTTAGCAGCCTAGCCAAGAAAGTTTGTAATTTTTTCAATTGTATCTCTGATGGTGACTTCAGAACCTTGAATTAAAAGACTTATTCACATAATTAAATATGCTTGCCATGTAAGCTGACCCAGGGATAAAATCGTTTATCTCAAAGTGTTTCAAGAGTTTTGTTTTGTTTTTTCTTTTGGTGAATACAAAACTTCTACCTTTAGTTCTATCAAGCACTTTAATACTTGTCCTCCTAAAAGACAGTGAACTTTGTTATCCATAGACATCATAAATATTTTCCTATCACATTACAGTTTTGCACATACGTGGAAATACTATCTATGCTCATCACTATCTCAAAATTACAGTAGTCATTAGGCCTGCTTGTCTGTCACACATGTCCACAGTTCACCCTTCTACAGAAAGGTGTATGACCAGTTGAACAACTCTGAAGAGACTATGTCTACTGGCCATTCTGCCATGAAATGGTAAAATGACTTGTTTCTATATTGGAGACTCAGCTCATCTACGTTGATTTTCACTTTTTGCTATTTATAATTATTTGTTGACCAATAGGTAACTAGGTCCACGGGAATGTAAACCAAGCAAGTTTAGATATCTCATGATTAAGATAAATGTTGAAGTGTGTTATTTTAAATGATTTAATTCCTTGACGGGCATAGGCCATTCCCAGTGTAGCATAGTATGAGAACAGTAAGGAGTCTTTTCAAATTTGCTTTCTCTTTGTATCCCTTTTCTTTTGTATACTCTCTGGGTATGCAAAGTAATGGCATGCACATGCACTATGTGACACAAACCATATTCATATATTATTATTTCATGAAAATTCTATACATCTAAAAAATCTTTGCAAGACAACTGTGAAAGCTATCAGAAATCACTATATTACAAAGGCAAACAAGATAAAACAAAACCAAGCAACTCTCTCCTTGATTGTTGCTGAATGTCAGGAATGACATGCATTCTAAACTGTTGTTGTAATCTGCATGTATACATAAAGATTAAAAGTCATTAAAATTTTGGATAAATTGTAAAATCTGCTGTCTTTTGTTTGTTATATAAATTTCTGGAATATTCTATACTTAACATAAAAATTACTTAGATCTTTGCAGATTAAACTAATTAAAATGCAAAATAAATGAGTTTCAAAAGTCAGTTGAATGAGCATTACTGAGGAACGATTTATTATTTATTGTTACAGATTCATTTAAGTTGCAGTGCCAAAGAAATGGAAGGATGGTGATTCTGGTAAACACGCTTTCACTTGCATTGTTGATGTGATGTGATGGTAGAACACAAAAGCCATAGTGTTTTCTGGGCCAAAAAGTCTTGCCAATTAAAGTATTAACCCAGGAAACTGATAACGCACTTCACATCTGCCCATCCTAAAAACAGATCTAAACAAAATATTTTAGGTGAGAAAGTGGTAAAGTGAGAAAATAATAACTTGAAGAAGCCGGGACCTTCCTAAATATTGAATTTACTGTTTCACAAAAACCTTTTCTCAACACATCCTAGAAAGTTGCCAAACTCAGGAAGCTTCACTCTATTGTAGAGGCTTAAGTAAAGTCATGTGTTGAAAATAGTCAAGCTGGTTTGTGGAGTAGAATAGAGGAAAAACTGGAAGTGATTTTCTTGTCTAATGACACGTTCTGGAATAGTTGACATTGCTTTTAACATTTTGAAGCAAGTCATCAAGCAATTGACAGCCTCCTTTTTCCCCTTCAGCATGCAACTGGTTGAAACTACAGACATCTTTTTATATAATCACCTCCTTTTTTATATTCACTATTTACATGCTAATGCCATCAAAAAGATCTTATTATGTGAGTTCCTTTTGAAATAACAAAGATTGCCAATGTTTTGGAAATGGTAAATAGTTCTTGTTTTTTTGCCAAACCACTTTCACTGAAAGTAATAACTTCCTACTCTGCACAGATGGAGCCCCTCTGATGCTTGTGAGACATCTGGTTTTTGCTACTTTACAGAAAAAGGATGCTGTACACATCTTCATCATGCACAGACATGCCAAACTCTTTCAATATTCCCCAAAGAAGTTTGGTCAACAGCCATAAAGTTACCAGCTTCTTCAGAATTGATCATGATTCCTTGGTTACAAACTACTGAAACTGAACCTGAAACTTAGCAAGAAGGCAGTCTGTTGGGAGGGATCAGAAAGCTGGAGAAACAGGCTTGAGCAGGGCTAAAGGGAGGGGATGGATCAAGTTCCTGGCTGAGGAATGGTCAATGAGCTATGCGCAAGCCACTAGGCTGTAGACTCAACTGCAACTGCCAGAAATAATTCCTAGCTGACTCTCTGATTTTTGTTGCTCCTTCAAGAATATCTGTTTGTCACCGTTAGGTCACTTTCTGCTCTGTCAAAAGATGAAGAGAAAGAATAATAGGCTCCCTTCAGTTTCCCTGGGTGAGAGAACAGGTTTAATTTTCCAGAATTTACGCAGCTGACCACAGGTGATCAAAGTGCAAAAATAATCCTGAATTCTTCTCTATTGAAATTTACAATGATATCATATTACCATTTGGCCACTTTTCAGATAAGAGCCTAACATGATGGATTCATGTATACCTGACTGCCCCATACTGATCAATTAAAAATGACTGCTAGTAGAATGTGTGTGTGTGTGCATCTGTGTTGTGTGTGCGTATGTGCATTTTCATGAAAAATTTTAAAAGAACTCTTGGTCACATACCAATTTTCCTAGTCTTACCCATAAGCAGGAGTAATAATTGATTTTAGCCAAGTTATCATCTACCCCAGTGAATGTAAGTGTGTGTTTTATTTTGAAGTGTAGTATTTTTGTTTCTTCCTTACAAGGCCAGTGAAATCATGTTCCTGAGGGAAAAACAAAACAAACTCTTTTTTGAGAGAGATGGTAGAGAGGATAATTGACAAAGAATCCACACAGACAAATTTCTACTTCAATCAGTAAACTAATTAAATTAAAATTTTTTGAAGACTCATGTGTACCCAAGTCATAGTTGGATAACTTGTCAACAACATGTAATTCCAGGACAGTGAAACCAGGTCTTCAGTGTTTTGAGGGAAAAAAAAAATCATGATCTAAGAATTATCAATGTAAAATTAGATTACAAAATGAAGGGCCTCTAATGATTGTGTTATTGATGAACAGATGCTGAGCAAGATGTGTGGGAGGGGAGATATTAAGAGAGGGAATGTGGGGAGTGTGTGATAGGAGAGTGAGGAGGAGAGGTTGTATCAAACAGGTGGTGAAAGGTTGCCGAACCTTGGTAGCTCCCATTCCCACATGGGTCTCCTCAGATCCTTGGTAAATAGTGGACTTTGGGGAGCTGTCTCAGCTAACACTGCTGCTGTCCAGATGCAGTTGTAGGTGCAGAAGGGGTGATGATGAGGGGTCATCTGGAGCAGAAGGTGAAGGGTGCAAGGTCTGAAAAGTGGTGTAGGTGAAGCCCTGTGTTCTGAAGGAGGACTGGCCAGAGGAACAGGTGCCCTGGCACAAGTGGACATATCTGCTTTTGCTGGTCATGTCAGGTGGATACACTCACTGCATCCTCTCAGTTTGGAAATTTACATACTTACATTCTAGGATTTTTTTTAAAGTAATTATTTGGTCATGTATCCCGTTTTGTTTTATCTATTCTTTCTGGAACTCCTATTATTCAGATGTTGGGTTAGGGTTAGGGTTAGTATAGGAATCCTCTAATTATCCTCTATTTTCATGTTTTCTCTGTTTTCTATCTCTGCCTTTTCCTTCTATTTCCTTGTAGATTTCTTCAAATCTATTTCCAAATCTCCTTTTATTGAGTTTCTCCCTTTCTGCTATCATGTTTCTTTGAATCAAGGTCAAAGCCCCCTCTGGATATTGGAGTTAAGAACCCTATGATCTCCATTGCATCTTGCACCAAGTTGTCCATCAGCAAATCCCCTTTTACATATGAGAAGCAGAAAAACTGCAAACTATAACCTGCCTCTAGTTTTGCAGGGTGAAAAGGCAATCTGTCTTGATGGGACATGGTTGAAGCCACAGAGGACCCGACTGATGGATCTGAAGAGGATTTGAAGAATCCTCAAACTGGGAACTTTATTTACCTCCCTTCACCCCTGTTTTATGGATCTCACTTTTTGTTGCCATTGTTTCGATATTTCACAATGATGTGCCTTAATGTGGGTCTATTTTTTACCATTATTCTGGACACTCAGAGTATCCTTTCAATCTGAAAATTCACGTACTTCCATTCTAGGATTTTTTAAAAAGTTTTTCTTTTATCACATCTCCCATTTTGTTTTGTCTATTCTCTCTTTCGGGAACTCCTATTCTTCGGATATTTGGTTAGTGTTAGGGTCAGGGTTGGGTGTAGGAATCCTCTAATTATCTTTTATTTTAACGTTTTCTCTGTTTCCTATCTCTGCCTTTTCCTTCTATTTCCTGGTATATTTTTTCAAATTTATTTCCAAATCTCCTTTTTTGAGGCTTTTTCTGCTGTCATGTTTCTTTTAATTTTCCAAGAACTCTTTTCATTTTCTGAATATCTCCCTGTTTGTGTGTGTGTCTGTCTATCTATCTATCTATCTATCTATCTATCTATCTATCTATCTATCTATCTATCTATCTATCATCTATCTCTGTCTATCCATCCATCTGTCCCTCTATCAGTCATCTATGGCATCCTGTACTTGTTTCACAGATGCAGCATCATTTGTCATTTCTTACCTCTTGGAAAATATTAGTAATTGTTTCAAAGTTTTAATCCCCTTCAACAATCTCAATCCTTCCAAGTTTTTCTTTTCTTTCTCTGCGGATTTGTTTTCATCTCTAACATTCTTCTTACAGTCTTTCCCCAGAAGCCTGAGGAAAAGTGATCCTCCACTTTTTCTCCTGCCAACCTGGCTTCAACTCTATCAGGTCTAGTTAGTCAATCACTATTTTTCCTTCTGCTTTCTATTTTCCAAAACCACTTTTTTTTTAGATGGAATTTTGCTCTTGTCGCCCAGGCTGGAGTGCAATACGTGAGCCACCTTTGTCCTAACTGTCTCACCTATGCTCTTCATGTGGGTTTATAACTTTTGTTGTAAATAAAGTCCCTGTTCTTTCATTTTCTGCTTTTGGAAGACGCAGAAATAAAAGCTCATATTCATTATGTAGTCTTTAGCCAGCGTTCCATCATCAATTTCTAAATATAGAATTTTCTTTCTTTTCTTGCTTTATTTTCTTCAACCAAATTAAGAATTTTTTTCACAATGCTACAGGGAAAGAAGGAATTTTTGTTTAACATTTTTGCCCAATTCATTAATTATATGTCTTCTTTTTGTTTAAAAATTTTGTTTATTCTCTTAAGGCATTGCTACTTTTTTTTTTTTTTTTTTGCTGCTACAATCTCAATTCAAGGATGAGCTTTCAAAAGTTGGGCAAAATTAGAAATTATTCCAGCTCTTGGTATTTTGATGTTTGTGCATGATTTGGACGCTATTCTAGCTTCTTTCAATATATTTTCTTATTTTGGAGAGTTTAGCACATCTGTGACTAAAGCACTAATAATGCAAGTAGTTCAGGGAAGTGATGATGATATTTACAAGAAATTGACCTGTGATAAAAATGCCTGTATAAGGAAGACCTGGCCATCAATGAGACAACTGTCTAATTGACCAAAGAACAAGATGGTCATAACAAAACAGAATGATCAGATGCTGTATTTTATTTCTTCTCTAGTGGTTTAGTGCATGTTCCCACAGTACCATTTTAATCTAATATTTAAAAGAAGACTAATATGAAAAGGATGCAATAGCTGGATGGAACAAAATGTACCAAATTTGCCCTGGTATTGCTAAAACAGTATAGTTCATTATCTTTATTTTAGAGCTACTTATATGTTTATGGAATGCCACTTATCACATAAAAATTATGTGATGAACAAAGATTTCCTTTAAAAAAACTTCAATATTTATACATTTAAAGCATATTTTTTCTAATCTGGAAAACTTGTTGCTCCAATAGGAAGATAGTTGGTCTTAGAGTTGAAATGCATAACCATTATATAATAAGGGAAAAAACCACTTGAGCTTTTCTAGCTAATGGAACAAGTTTCAGTCCATTGAACTCAGTTCCAGTCAAATTATTTGAATTCACAGGAATGGTGGCTCTCATATCTCTTAGTAGTCACAGAGTTAAAACTATCTTATGAGGGGTGCTTCTTTTAGAGAAAGAGGTGTAAATTCGTGCTTTGAACTACACTCTGCTTTGCACATATATCATTGAAAGATATTCTTGAGAGAGAAAATTAAAGGACAGACCCAAGCACAAAAATTAACAGCTTGTGGCTCCAGAGTGGGGGTCAGAAACTCAAAGGACTAGTCGGGGCCTAATCTGTGGGCTTCACAGACTTCAGGTCCCCAAAAAACCAAAGTGGCCCAGAATTCCTCTATTACAATGTCAAGATCATAAAAAGACTTTACAAGAGGCAGGAGTGCAGAGTCAGCAGCCCCTAATTGAAAAGAGGGCCTCAAGCAGTCTCCTGCACTCATGAAAGATGGTTACAAAAGCTGCTGCCCATCCCTGCTTGGGCTTGGAGCAGAGTGAAGGGACATAACCAGGGAAGTGGGGGGACATAGATACATCTCGCCATCAGCAACAGCTGAGCTTAGTGACGAGATCTGCAGCAGCCCCAGTATCACTGTGGGAAGGGATTCTAAACCACTTCCCAGTACACAATCTGGAAGTTTTAGGGATGAGCTTCTGAGAGGTTAGATGGAAACAAACATATTGGGGTGGAAAGAAAGAGAGAGAGAGAGAGGGGGAAGAGAAACAGTGAGAAGGATGAAAGAAAGAGGAGGAGGAGAAGAGGGGATGAGGAGGAAGAGAAAGGGAGGGATAAAAAGAGAATTTTGCTCAAAATGAACTTGTGAGTGAAAAGTAAAGAAATACAATAAGAAAAATGACCCAAGAAATTTTCAAAAGCAAAGATTAAATCCTTTTAGATAAATCTGAAAAATGTAGCACCCAGTGGATAGTTTGAAATAAGTAAATTTAGCTTCTTGAAAAAAATGTAAGACTAACATCAGTAAGAAAGAATAAGACAATATTTTTAAGTGGCAGAAATAAAATAAGAAGCAGTGAATATAAAACAGAACCTGTTAGAAATCTATACATTAAAATGTTAGATATGATTTGGATCTGTGTCCCCACCCAAATACCATGTCGAATTGTAATCTCCAGTGTTGGAGATGGGGCCTGGAAGGAGGTGATTGGATCAAGAGGGTCGATTTCCCCCTTGGTGAGTGAGTTGTCACGAGATGTGGTTAAATATATGTAGCACCTGCCCTCCCTCTCTCCCTTGCTCCTGCTCTGGTCATGTAAGCCATATCTGTTTCCCTTTCGCCTTCTGCCATAATTGCAAGTTTCCTGAGGCCTCCCCAGAAGATGAGCAGATGCCAGCACTATGCTTCCTGTACAGCCTGCAGAACCGTGAGCCAATTAAACCTCTCTCTCTCTTTTTTTTAAAATAAATTAGGCAGTCTCAGATATTTCCTTATAGTGGTGTGAGAATGGCCTAATAAAATGTCATTATTAAATTTTAAAAATCCATGGATGGGTAGGATATTGTAATAGTAAAAACATACCATTATAAATTTGGCCAAACCCACAGACTGTAGAAGCCCAAGAGTGAACCCTAATGTGACCACCATAGCCTTTATGTTTCTGAGTTCTTAATCTGAAATTATGTGTTGGTTTGTTGGATTTTGTCTTCCTGTGGTCTTTTCTTAAAGAAAGATTTATGTGTGCTCCATTTCTTAGATTCCTGCATGCCAGAAGGCCAGTCTGTTGAAGGACAGCTTAGCTCAGTATAAAATTCTAGAGGCATAGTCTCTCTTCCTCCTAATTTTTCAGTTGTTCCAGTATCTTCTATCATTGAGTGTCTTCTGTTAGTCTGAGGCCAAATTGATCTTTTCATTTCTTAAACAGGACTTATCCTGAATGTTTGTGAAATTCTTCCTTCATTCTTGAGGTCTAGAAACATGACAAAGATGTGGATCGGTGGGTATCATTCTGTTTACATTTTTCTAGAACCTCATATACTTCTTCAGTATTAAGACTTGAGCAAATTTTAGTTAAGACAATTTTTAATCTTTTCAATCTTACTGTGTTTTGAGCTTCACATTTTAATTTAATCCAATACTCCTTAAAATGTGGCTTTAATTTACATAATGTTTTCTCTTTCTTTTTCATTTCCTTTTTTAACTCTGCCAGCTCACTTTTTCCTTGCCTTTTGTGGACTTAGCATCTCTCTCTTGATCTGCTATACCTCTCCTTATAACTCTTCTTTCAGTGAAGCCATATTTCTTTAATTTCTCTCAAATCACCAATGTTTTTAAAACTTTCTTCTATTTTGAGGCCACATTTGTCTTCTGCTTTGTGTTAATTACCTGCCTTTTTATTTTAATTCATGCTTTCCCTTTTTAATAGTAGTTTATAATGCATAGGATCTATTACTCATTTCCTTCTCTTTTTTCATTTATAATTGTTCATTTTTCACAAAGAATATTTTAGAAAGGAGGGGGTTATGAAGTGCTGCAGTGCACAGTGTTTTTTTTTCTTTAATTGCACTATGTAATGTATACATTTTGATGTTTTGGGGCATATGCATACACTCACGATACCATTACCATAGTCAAGATACTAAACAGATCTGTCTCTGACAAAGATTTCCTTGTGCTCTTTTGGGGACTTTTGTTTGTTTATTTTTTGTTTTGTTTTGTTTTGTTTTTTTGTGGTACCAGCACTTAACCTGAGATTTTTCTTCTTAACATATTTTAAACAGCACAATACCACATTGTTAAATATGGTACTATGTTGTACTACAGATCTCTAGAACGTATTCATCTTGTGTACCTGAAGCTTTATACCCATTGAACAACAGTTTCCCATTTCCCCTTCCCCCATCTCTTGGCAACTGATTGTTCTGTTCTCTGCTTCTGTGAATTTGACTATTTTAGATACCTCATTTAAGAGCAATCATGCAGGACTTGTCCTTTTCATGTCTGTCCTATTTCACTTAGCATCATGTTCTCTAGGTTTATCTATATTGTCCCTAATGGAAGGATTTGCTTCTTTTTCATTCTGAATAGTATTCCACGTTAAGTACATACCATAGTTTCTTTATCCATTCATCTGTTGATCAATTTTCAGGTTGTTTCCATATTTTGACATTTGTGAATAATGCTGCAATAAATGTAGGGGTGCAGATATCTTCTGAAATCCTGATTTCAGTTTTCTTTGGAAATAAACCCAACAGTAGAATTGTTGGATCATACAGTATTTCTATATTTTATTCTTCAAGGAAACTCCATGCTGTTTTCCATAGTGGCTCAACAAATCTACATTTCCAATAGTGTACAAGGGTTCCCATTTCTCCATTTGTTACTTTTTGCTATTGTTTTTCATAGTAGCCATTCTAACAGGTATGAGGTCATATCTCATTGTGGCTTTGATTTGGATTTTGGTGATGGTTAATGATGTTGAGCATCTTTTTATATACTTGTTGGCTATTCGTATGTCTTCTTTGGAGAAGTGTCTATTCAAGTTGAGAAACAAAAATAAATCCAAAGCTAAGTCATGTAAGAAACTGTCTTTCCTTTTGCTCCTAAGCAGATAGCTACAGATAAAGGGTTAAATATCTCCACAGGTAGCAACTTTTATGGTTGCCTTATCTTATGTAATGTGCCGATTCACTGAGCACAAGATAAATACATAATTAATTATTCCCCTATCTGCTCCTTTCTCTTGCAACATGTGGATTCAGTAACGTGGCCATAGCCTCCTCTTTTTCCCTCCAGTCTGCTTTTCTGGAACCTTTAAATATTAAAGCCTCAAAATCTTTGGAAACAGGCACAGCCCACATATCGCTCCTCCGGATTTGTGTTCCTTTTTCCAGGCATGTCCTTAACCTTGGCAAAATAAGCTTCTAAATTGACTGAGACCTGTCTCAGATATTTTTTGGTTTACAAAGCAGTTTTCATTTTTTAAAAATCAGATTACTTGTGTTTTTTAAGCCACTGAATTGTAGGAGATTCTCACATATTTTAGATATTAACCCCTTATCAGATACATGATTTGCAAATATTTTCCTCCATTCCACAGGTTGCCTTTTTACTCTGTTGATTACATCCTTTGCTGTGCAGAAGTTTTTAGTTTGATATAGTCCCATTTGTCTACATTGGCTTTGTTGCATGTGCTTTTGGTGTTAAATCCAAGAAATCATTACCAAGAACAATGCCAAGAATAATTGACAGATATTTTCATTAAGGAGTTCTACCATTTTAGGCCTTATATTTAAGTCTTTACTCCATTTTTGAGTTGATTTTTGTGTAGGGTCTAAGATAAAGGTCCAATTTCATTCTTTTGCATATGTATGTCCAATTTTCCAAACATTGTTAGACTATCGTTCCCCAATGTGTGTTTTTGACACCGTTATTGATCAGTTGACTATTCTTGTATTAGTTTATTTCTGAGCTCTCTATTCTGTTCCCTTGTTCTGTGTGTCTTTCTCCCAGCCCCATGATGTTTTAATTACTGAAAATTTGTAACATATTTTGAAATCAGGATTGTAATAACACCAGCTTAGTTCTTCTTTCTCAAGATTGCTTTGATTGGGGGTCTTTTGTAGTTCTATATGAATTTTAAGATTGTTTTTTGTATTTCTGAACATAATGCTATTGGAATTTTTATAGGGATTGCATTGAATTCTGTATGTCCGCTTCAGTAACATCACATGTAGGCAAGCCAGAATGGGCAGAGAAGCAAACCTGTAATCAAATCCTCAATCCCATGGGATGGTCACATAACCCAGGATAGGGCACCTACCTGACAGTCTCCTGGGGTCCTCTGAAGGGAACATCTGTTTGCATTGCCATCACGGGTTAATTAGGAGTATTATGGGTCTCCTGAGTTACTAGAGACAGCCATGCTTGAAGTCAGTTTTAGTTTTAGTTTTGAACTTTAAGTTTTAGTAAGAGTGCAAAAATGTGATGTTATTTACATTTCAATATATTAATTTAGAACTCATTCTCCCTAAGTCTGTCATGCCCTGATGATGTGTCATACCTTAGTGACAGGAGTTTTCCTCTGAAATGAACAGAAGGGCTATATGCCTTGATGTGAAGTACATGTTTTCTGTGTGGTTTTTAGACCAGTATTTCACATATTGTATTGTGCATACAAGTTGTGCGGGATCTTGTTAAGATACAAGGAGTCTTGGATGGGGCCTCAGATTCTGCATTTCTAACATGCTCCAAGTGTTCAATTATTGAGTCCATGGAAAGTACTTTGAATCACAAAGATTCAGGGGCTGTTGTAGGACTTTCTGCTCAGTTCAGCTAAAATCCGGGTTCTTGACACATGACCAGGAAAGATTAGGCTCATGGACATATAGAAGGGTGAGAAAACTGGAACTTATTGGGTGAGAAGGAAAAAAACTCCCAGCAAAATGATAGGGGCTCCTGTTAACACACCCTCATCTCACAGATTGAATCTCAGTTTACCACAAAGGAACAGGGGTGGTAAGGCTCCTCCCCACTGCAAAGGGCACCAGCTTCCCGAGGCCCTGCCCCATCCTCCCAGTGTGGACGTTGGTTGGAGATTCTCCAGGAACCCCTTTATCCTTGGCTACCTCAGGGCTACTTCTTTTTTTAAATTATTTTTTAAAATTATTATTATTATACATTAAGTTCTGGGGTACATGTGCAGAACGTCCAGGTTTGTTACATGGGTATACACGTGCCATGTGCCATGGTGGTTTGCTGCAAACATCAACCCATCATCTACATTAAGTATTTCTCTTAATGCTGTCCCTCCCCTAGTCCCCCCACCAACTCCCCAACAGGCCCCAGTGTGTGATGTTCCCCTCCCTGTGTCCATGTGTTCTCATTGTTCAACTCCCACTTATGAGTGAGAACAGGTGGTGTTTGGTTGTATTTTATGTTACATCAGGAGAAGATTGAAAATGAACAAATTTTTGGCCTTTGTAAATTACCTATTTTTTCTGTCTGGAAGTTTTCAGGATTTTTTATTGTGCGTGTGTACAGGTGGATTCTTCTGATGATTTTACAAATCAAGTATTAAGGGAATGATGTTAGTATGCGGCATTCTGCCTGCCTCATGGTACAACTCATGGAGTAGAAGAGAAAGCAGCTTCCATTGTTAACAGTACAGATTCCAGGCCTTTAATTGAAGGAACAGGTTGTTAAAGATGTACAATTTCCCTACTTGTTGTGTGTAATTTATTTTATTAAAGCAACATGGGAGTGTACAATTATCCTTGGATAATTTTTCCAAATTGCCTTGTAATGTATCTGGAAACTTCTCCAGATTTTCACAGTTGTCTGTGAACTTTAAGTTTTAGTAAGAGTGCAAATTTTTGTCTTTTGTGTTTTCTTTTAGGAAATTTGTTGAGAAGTTTGGTGGAGTTTGGTGTACTGCTAGGTGAATGCCAATTTGAGAAGGAAATGCATAGTGTTTGTCAATTGTCCTTTATTATTTAAAAGGAAAATAGTATTTAATTTATATGCATAAAAATTAGAAGTCATTTCTTCTCATACAGTAGAAACTATATGAGAAATTCCACTTTTAAGTTTTTTAAAGAAGTACAAGTTGTATTGCTCAGGACTTCTAGTTAAAAGTGAGAGAAGCCAAATTTAAACTAGTTTAAACAAACAAACAAAAATTATTTAACATAAACAACAACAAAGGAGAATTTGCTGTCTCATGTAATTAAATTACCCGTGGGTAAAACTGACTTCAAGCATGGCTGTCTTTAGCAACTCAGGAGACCCATAATACTCCTAATTAACCCGTGATGCCAATGCAAACAGATGTTCCCTTCAGAGGACCCCAGGAGACTGTCAGGTAGGTGCCCTATCCTGGGTTATGTGACCATCCCATGGGATTGAGGATTTGATTACAGGTTTGCTTCTCTGCCCATTCTGGCTTGCCTACATGTGATGTTACTGAAGCGGCTACCTCTACATTGTCTGAGGTGAACACACTGGGTTCATCATCTCGCACCAGGAAAATTTAGGACACAGACACACACGAGGATTTTAGCAGCGGGGTTTAATAGGCAAAAGAAAGAGAAAGGAAAACAGCTGTCTCTAGTGTGAGGAAAAGATTGGCCAGCAGGGAATGCCCTGGAGTTTGTAGTCAGATTTGAGGAGACGGTGTCTGATTTACATAGGGCTCACAGATTGGTTCCATTACCAATCTCTAACCATTAGAGAAATGCAAATCAAAACATTTACATAGTGCTGGGAAGCTGGCTGCTTCACCCTAATTTTATTATGTAAATGAACTTTCCCCTTGGCTGGGCACCATCTTGTCTCCTCCTTACTATACACGTGGCTGACAGAGGGAAGGTGAAGCTGCCATCTTGAACATGATTGGCATAACTCCCTACACGTGTGTCTGCAGGCCCATCTTACAAGCTGCTGTTTGTTAGAAAGCAAAATAATTTGAGGCTGCTTTTCATTAAAAGAAAAACTTTACCAAGGACTTCCATACCCTCACTACCTGCCTAAGTAATTTCTTCTTAACTCCTGTATCATTACCATGAATGTTGATTTTGTTATAGGATTTTTCAGGATGTATTAAAAAAAAAAATAGCCACAATGAGATACCACTTCACAGCTACTAGCATAGTTGTAATCAAAAGATAAATAATAACAAATACAGAGATATGGAGAAATTAGAACCCTCATACATTTTTGGTGGGAATATAAAATGGCACAGTCACTTGGAAAATATTTTGCCAGTTCCTAAAAAAGTTAAAGATAGAATTACCATATGAGCCAGCAATCCACTCCTAGGTATATATCCAAAAGGTCTGAAAACATGTCCTTGCAAAAACTTGTAGACAAATGTCCATAGCAGTATTATTAACAATAGCTGAAAGGTGAAAACAATCCAAATGTTCATCAATGGATAAATAGATAAATAAAATGGAATGTTATTCAACAATAAAAAGAAATAAAGTACCATACATGCTAGAACATGGATGAACCATAAAAGCTTAAGTGAAGTGAAAGAAGCCAGACTCAAAAGGCCACATGTTCTATGATTGTATTTACATGAAATGTCCAGAATAAACAAATCCATAGACTAGAAAGTTGGTTAGTATTCACCAGAGTCTGGGAAAAAGGAGGAATGGGGAGTGAATGCTAAGGATGGATATAGGGTTTCCTTTTGGGGTGATGGAAATATTCTGGAATTAGTGATGATGGGCTCACAATTTTGTGGATATACTAAAAACCACTGAATCATACACCTTGAAAGGATAAATTTTATGGTATATATATAATCCAGAAGGAAGAATTTGTCATTTGAATTTTAAATTAGTGCTTATGGGGCCAGGTGTGGTGGCTCATGCCTGTAATCCCAGCACTTTGGGAGGCTGAGGCAGGCGGATCACTTGAGGTCAGGAGTTCAAGACCAGCCTGGCCAACATGGTGAAACCCCGTCTCTACTAAAAATACAAAACTTAGCCAGGCGTGGTGACACACAGCTGTAATCCCAGTTACTTGGGTGGCTGAGGCAGGAGAATCGCTTGAGCCCACGAGGCAGAGGTTGCAGTGAGCCAAGAATATGCCACTGCATTCCAGCCTGGCCAACAGAGGAAGACTATATCTCAAAAACAACAAAACAAACAAAACAAAAATTCAGGGCATTCTCTAGAAATCTAATGGTAGGGAATATGGAACACCTTCAGCGATTCCAGAGCTCAAAGCACAAATTGTCAGAGAAGTAACTGCTCAAAGTCCTTTGTTTTTCTGTGTAACTGCCTCCTTCCTGTACAGCCAGAATGATTTATATTTGCATGCTTTAAATGCGATTAATAATAAACATTAATACAGAAAAAGATTCCAAATATTGCTGAATTAAGTGGCATTTAATGCCTGAAAGAATCTTAGGTCAATTACCATTTACTAAACAACAAAATTAATGTGCAGCTCAGGAAGCTTTCTTACTAACCACAGTATAATTTAAAAAATTGCTTTTGAAAACAAACTGGAAAGGCACATTCTGTATATGTAAAGAACACCAAAAAAGGATACATTTAGGTAAATAGTCAGCAGTCTTATTTTTTCTTTTTTCTTTTTCTTTTTTTGACTTAGGATTTTGCAGTCTCATTTTTTTTGTTTTTTATTATACTTTATGTTCTAGGGTACATGTGCACAACGTGGAGGTTTGTTACATATGTATACATGTGCCATATTGGTGTGCTGCACCCATTAACTCGTCATTTACATTAGGTATATCTCCTAATGCTATCCCTTCCTGCTCCCCCCCACCATACAACAGGCCCCGGTGTTCCCCTTCCTGTGTCCAAGTGATCTCATTGTCAGTTCCCATCTATGAGGGAGAACATGCAGTGTTTGGTTTTCTGTTCTTGCGATAGTTTGCTGAGAATGATGGTTTCCAGCTGCATCCATGTCCCTACAAAGGACATGAACTCATCTTTTTTTATGGCTGCATAGTATTCCATGGTGTATATGTGCCACATTTTCTTAATCCAGTCTGTTATTTGTGGACATTTGGGTTGGTTCCAAGTCTTTGCTGTTGTGAATAGTGCCGCAATAAACATATGTGTGCATGTGTCTTTATAGCAGCATGATTTATAATCCTTTGGGTATATCCCCAGTAATGGGATGGCTGGGTCAAATGGTATTTCTAGTTCTAGATCCTTGAGGAATCACCACACTGTCTTCCACAATGGTTGAACTAGTTTACAGTCCCACTGACAGTGTAAAAGCGTTCCTATTTCTCCACATCCTCTCCAGCACCTGTTGTTTCCTGACTTTTTACTGATTGTCATTCGAACAGGTGTGAGATGGTATCTCATTGTGGTTTTGATTTGCATTTCTCTAATGGTTAGTGATGATGAGCATTTGTTCATGTGTCTGTTGGCTGTAAAAATGTCTTCTTTTGAGAAGTGTCTGTTCATTTCCTTTGCCCACTTTTTGATGGGGCTGTTTGTTTTTTTCTTGTTAATTCGTTTGAGTTATTTGTAGGTTCTGGATATTAGCCCTTTGTCAGATGAGTAGATTGCAAAAAATTTTCTCCCATTCTGTAGGTTGCCTTTTCACTCTGATGGTAGTTTCTTTTGCTGTGCAGAAGCTCTTTAGTTTAATTAGATCCCATTTGCCAATTTTGACTTTTGTTGCCATTGCTTTTGGTGTTTTAGACATGAAGTCCTTGCCCATGCCTATGTCCTGAATGGTATTGCCTAAGTTTTCTTCTAGGGTTTTCATGGTTTTAGGTCTAACATTTAAGTCTCTAATCCATCTTGAATTAATTTTTATATATGGAGGAAGGAAGGGATCCAGTTTCAGCTTTCTACTTATGGCTAGCCAGTTTTCCCAGCACCATTTATTAAATAGGGAATCCTTTCCCCATTTCTTGTTTTTGTCAAGTTTGTCAAAAATCAGATAGTTGTAGATGTGTGGTATTATTTCTGAGGGCTCTGTTCTATTCCATTGGGCTATATCTCTGTTTTGGTACCAGTACCATGCTGTTTTGGTTACTGTAGCCTTGTAGTATAGTTTTAAATCAGGTAGCATGATGCCTCCAGCTTTGTTCTTTTGACTTAAGATTGTCTTGGCAATGTGGGCTCTTTTTTGGTTCCATATGAACTTTAAAGTAGTTTGTTCCAATTCTGTGAAGAAAGTCATTGGTAGCTTAATTGAGATGGCATTGAATCTATAAATTACCTTGGGCAGTATGGCCATTTTCATGATATTGATTCTTCCTATCCATGAGCATGGAATGTTCTTCCATTTGTTTGTGTCCTCTTTTATTTCTTTGAGGAGTGGTTTGTAGTTCTCCTTGAAGAGGTCCTTCACATCCCTTGTAAATTGGATTCCTAGGTGTTTTATTCTTTTTGAAGCAATTGTGAATGGGAGTACATTCATGATTTGGCTTTCTGTTTGTCTGTTATAGGTGTATGAGAATGCTTGTGATTTTTGCACATTGATTTTGTGTCCTGAGACTTTGCTGAAGTTGCTTATCAGCTTAAGGAGATTTTGGGCTGAGATGATGGGGTTTTCTAAATATACAATCATGTCATCTGCAAACAGGGACAATTTGACTTCTTCTTTTCCTAATTGAATACCCTTGATTTCTTTCTCTTGCCTGATTGCCCTGGCCAGAACTTCCAACACTATGTTGAATAGGAGCTGTGAGAGAGGGCATCCCTGTCTTGTGCCAGTTTTTAAGGGGAATGCTTCCAGTTTTTGCCCATTCAGTATGATATTGGCTGTGGGTTTGTCATAAATAGCTCTTATTATTTTGAGATACATTCCATCAATACCGAATTTATTGAGAGTTTTTAGCATGAAGGGCTGTTGAATTTTGTCAAAGGCTTGTTCTGCATCTGTTGAAATAATCATGTGATTTTTGTCTTTGGTTCTGTTTATATGCTGGATTATGTTTATTGATTTGTGTATGTTGAACCAGCCTCGTATCCCAGCGATGAAGCCAACTTGATTGTGGTGGATAAGCTTTTTGATGTGCTTCTGGATTCAGTTTACCAGTATTTTATTGAGGATTTTTGCATCAATGTTCATCAGGGATATTGGTCTAAAGTTCTCTTTTTTTTGTTGTGTCTCTGCCAGCCTTTGGTATCAGGATGATATTGGCCTCATAAAATGAGTTAGGGAGGATTCCCTCTTTTTCTATTGATTGGAATAGTTTCAGAAGGAATGGTACCAGCTCCTCCTTGTACCTCTGGTAGAATTCGGCCGTGAATCTGTCTGGTCCTGGACTTTTTTTGGTTGGCAGGCTATTAATTATTGCCTCAATTTCAGAGCCTGCTATTGGTCTATTCAGGGATTCAGCTTCTTCCTGGTTTAGTCTTGGGAGAGTGTATGTGTCCAGGAATTTATCCATTTCTTCTAGGCTTTCTAGTTTATTTGGGTAGAGGTGTTTATAGTATTCTCTGATGATAGTTTGTATTTCCATGGGATCAGTGGTGATATCCCCTTTATCATTTTTTATTGTATCTATTTGATTCTTCTCTCTTTTCTTCTTTATTAGTCTTGCTAGCAGTCTATCAGTTTTGTTGATCTTTTCAAAAAACCAGCTCCTGGATTCATTGATTTTTTGAAGGGGGTTTTGTGTCTCTATCTCCTTCAGTTCTGCTCTGAGCTTAGTTATTTCTTGCCTTCTGCTAGTTTTTTTTTTATGTGTTTGCTCTTGCTTCTCTAGTTCCTTTAATTATGATGTTAGGGTGTCAATTTTAGATCTCTCCTGCTTTCTCTTGTGGGCATTTAGTGCTGTAAATTTCCCTCTGCACACTGCTTTAAATGTGTCCCAGAGATTCTGGTATGTTGTATCTTTGTTCTCATTGGTTTCAAAGAACATCTTTATTTCTGCCTTCATTTCATTATGTACCCACTAGTCATTCAGGAGCAGGTTGTTCAGTTTCCATGTAGTTGAGCGGTTTTGATTGAGTTTCTTAGTCCTGAGTTCTAGTTTGATTTCACTGTGGTCTGAGAGACAGTTTGTTATAATTTCTGTTCTTTTACATTGGCTGAGTGCTTTACTTCCAACTATGTGATCAATTTTGGAATAAGTGTGATGTGGTGTTGAGAAGAATTTATATTCTGTTGATTTGGGGTGGAGAGTTCTATAGATGTCTATTAGGTCCGCTTGGTGCAGTGTTGAGTTCAATTCCTGGATATCCTTGTTAATTTTGTGTCTCGTTGATCTGTCTAATGTTGAAAGTGGGGTGTTAATGTCTCCATTATTATTGTGTGGGAGTCTAAGTCTCTTTGTAAGTCTCTAAAGACTTGCTTTATGAATCTGGGTGCTCCTGTATTGGGTGCATATATATTTAGGATAGTTAGCTCTTTTTGTTGAATTGATCCCTTTACCATTATGTAATGGCTTTCTTTGTCTCTTTTGATGTTTGTTGGTTTAAAGTCTGTTTTATCAGAGACTAGGATTGCAACCCCTGCCTTTTTTTGTTTTCCATTTGCTTGGTAGGTCTTCCTCCATCCCTTTATTTTGATCCTATGTGTGTCTCTGCACGTGAGATGGGTCCCCTGAATACAGCAAACTGATGGGTCTTAACTCTTTATCTAATTTGCCAGTCTGTGTCTTTTAATTGGACCATTTTGCCCATTTACATTTAAGGTTAATATTGTTATGTGTGAACTTGATCCTGTCATTATGATGTTAGCTGGTCATTTTGCTCATTAGTTGATGCAGTTTCTTCCTAGCATCGATGGTCTTTACATTTTGGCATGTTTTTGCAATGGCTGGTACCTGTTGTTCCTTTCCATGTTTAGTGCTTCCTTCAGGAGCTCTTGTAGGGCAGGCCTGGTGCTGACAAAATCTCTCCACATTTGCTTGTCTGTAAAGGATTTTATTTCTCCTTCACTTATGAAACTTAGTTTGGTTAGATATGAAATTCTGGGTTGAAAATTGTTTTCTTTAAGAATGTTGAATATTGGCCCCCACTCTCTCCTGGCTTGCAGAGTTTCTGCCGAGAGATCTGCTGTTAGTCTGATGGGCTTCCCTTTGTGGGTAACCCGACCTTTCTCTCTGGCTGCCCTTAACATTTTTTCCTTCATTTCGACTTTGGTGAATCTGACAATTATGTGTTTTGGAGTTGCTCTTCTCGAGGAATATCTTTGTGCCATTCCCTGTATTTCCTGAATTTGAATGTTGCCCTGCCTTGCTAGGTTGGGGAAGTTCTCCTGGATAATATCCTGCAGAATGTTTTCCAACTTGGTTCCATTCTCCCCGTCACTTTCATGTACACCAATCAGACGTAGATTTGGTCTTTTCACATAGTCTCATATTTCTTGGAGGCTTTGTTCATTTCCTTTTACTCTTTTTTCTCTGAACTTCTCTTCTCGCTTCATTTCATTCATTTGATCTTCAATCTCTGATACTCTTTCTTCCAGTTGCTCAAGTCGGTTACTGAAACTTGTGCATTTGTCACATGGTTCTCCTGTCATGGTTTTCATCTCTATCAGCTTGTTTATGGACTTCTCTACATTGGTTATTCTAGTTATCCATTTGTCAAGTCTTTTTTTAAGGTTTTTAGTTTCTTTGCACTGGGTTCGTAGTTCCTCCTTTAGCTCTGAGAAGTTTGATCAACCGAAGCCTTCTTCTCTGAACTAGTCAAAGTCATTCTCCGTCCAGCTTTGTTGCATTGCTGGTGAGGAGCTGCGTTCCTTTGGAGGGTGAGAAGCACCTGATTTTTTGAATTTTCAGGTTTTCTGCACTGTTTTTTCCCCATCTTTGTGGTATTATCTACCTTTGGTCTTTAATGATGGTGATGTACAGATGGGGTTTTGGTGTGGATGTCCTTTCTGTTTGTTAGTTTTCCTTCTAACAGTCAGGACCCTCAGCTGCACGTCTGTTGGAGTTTGCTTGAGGTCCACTCCAGACCCTGTTTACCTGGTTATCAGCAGCAGAGGCTGCAGAAAAGATAATATTGCTGAACTGCAAGTGTTGCTGTCTGATTGTTCCTCTGGAAGCATCGTCTCAAAGGTGTATCCGGCCCTGTGAGGTGTGAGGTGTCAGTCTGCCCCTAGTAGGGGATGTCTCCCAGTTAGGCTGCTCGGGGGATCAGGGACCCACTTGAGCAGGCAGTCTGTCCATTCTCAGATCTCAACCTCCGTGCTTGGAGAATCACTTCTCTCTTCAAAGCAGTCAGACAGGGACATTTACATCTGCAGAGGTTTCTGCTGCTTTTTGTTTAGCTATGCCCTGTCCCCAGAGGTGGAGTCTACAGAGGCAGGCAGGTCTCCTTGAGCTGAGGTGGGCTCCACCCAGTTCAAGCTTCCCGGCACTTTGTTTACCTACTTAAGCCTCAGCAATGGCAGGCACCCCCTCCCCCAGCCTCGCTGCCACCTTGCAGTTAGATCTCAGACTGCTGTGCTAGCAATGAGGGAGGCTCCATGGGTGTGGGACTCTCCGAACCAGGTGCAGGATATAATCTGGTGTGCTGTTAGCTAAGACCCTTGGTAAAGTGCAGTATTAGGGTGGGAGTGACCCAATTTTCCAGGTTTTGTGTGTCACAGTTTCCCTTGGCTAGGAAAAGGAATTCCCTTCCCCCTTGCGCTTCCTGGGTGAGGTGATTGCCTAGCCCTGCTTTGGCTCTCACTCGTTGGGCTGCACCCACTGTCCTGCACCGACTATCCGACACATCCCAATGAGATGAACCCAGTACCTCAGTTGGAAATGCAGAAATCACCTGTCTTCTGTGTCACTCACGCTGGTAGCTGGAGGCCGGAGCTGTTCCTATTCGGTCATCTTGGCATCCCTAGCAGTCTCATTTTCAACGAACAATAGGGAAGCTAAATTTTTTAAAAATAATTTTATTGTAAAACAAACACACATGCAGAAGCCCCTACCAAACAAATGCATAGCCTAATGAGTTACAAGTTACTTTTCTTACCAACACCCAGGTGAGGACATGTGGCCTGTGTCTCTCATGATCCCCTTGCTTCTCCTAAAAGTAACTAGTCTCCTTTTATACAGATCACTCCAATGTCCATTCCTAGAGACTATGTTTAATCTTGCTCATTTTTTTTAAAGTTAATATTTTATCCCTATTGTAATCCACAATTTTCTCCTTCATCTCTTTTTTTTTCTTACAATTTACTTTTGTTGTTGTTGTTGTTTTTGAGACAGAGTCTCTCTCTTGCCTCCCAGGCTGGACTACAATGGCACAATCTTGGCTCACTGCAATCTCCACCTTCCAGGTTCAAGTGATTCTCCTGCCTCAGCCTCCCAAGTAGCTGGGATTACAAGAGGCCGCCACCATGTGCGGCTAATTTTTTTTTTGTTTTTTGGTATTTTTAGTAGAGACACGGTTTCACCATGTTGGCCAGGCTTGTTTCAGACTGACCTCAAGTGATCTGCCCACTTTGTCCTCTGAAAGTGTTGGAACTACAGGTGTGAGCCACTGCCCCCAGCCACAATTTACTTTTTGAGAAATCCAGGACACTTGGAATATTCCACAGTTTCATTCTGTTAATTGCATACTCATAATGCAGTTCCCCTGTCCTCTGGATTTCCTGCAGATTGGCAGCTGAGTTCAGAGGCTGGATCCAGACTCAGGTTCAAGTCCTTTGGCAAGACCATGTGATGTTGTACATTTTCACCAGCATCCATCTGGTTGTCTCTCCTTCTGTGATCTTAGCAGCTGTTGGTGCCCCATGCTTAGATACATTCATCCATTGGTGGTTGCCAAACGGTGATTTCCAATTCCATCATTTCTTTTTCATTACTTAGATAAAACACATATAAAGAGATGCTTCCCCTCTTCTCCTATTTTGTTACCCAGTCATGCTGCTCACACGAAGAAGTCAAGATAAATGCTTGATTCTTTCCTTTTGGACATTTTTTCTGTTTCTGCATGGTGAGAGTGGAGAGATTTGCTATTTTTAAAAGTTTTCATATGCAGGAATAAAAATACAACCCCATGCTTTTATGAAAACAGAACAATTAATGATTTAATATTTGCATTTACTTTTAACTTTCTATTGAAACAAAATATATTTAAATAAAAGTATCCATTGTCATAAGGGTGCAGATCAATGAATTTTCACAAAATGAATATACCATATAGTGAGTAACCAGAACAAAACCCAGAAAATTACCAATACCCTGGAGCCACTGCTCACGTCCCTCACAGTCATAGCATCCTCTGAGGATAAATGCTCCTCTGAGGTCCATCAAGTCATTGTCCCTGTTTTGATACTTAGATGAGTGAAATCATACTTTTGATACTTAGATGGGTAAAACCCATACATTGTGCTTATGAGATCTTTTGCTCATCATTATGTCGTGATAGTCATTGTATCATTTATCCATTTTCTTTTGATAGGATTTGGGTTGTTTCCAGTTTAGAATGGTGCAATTATGAACATTTCAGAGCACACATTTTGGTGAACACAGATTTTCATTTCTATTGGGTATATGTGGCTTTCATTTTCATTTCTCTTTCAACTTTCATTTTAGATTCAGGGGGTACATGTGCCCCCCTGGGGATATTGTGTGATGCTGAGGTTTGGGATGTGAATGATCCTGTCGCCAAGGTAGTGAGCATAATATGCAACGGTTAGGTTTTAAACCCTTGCTCCGCTTCCTCCCTCCCCTTTCCAGTAGTCCCCAGTGTGTATTGTTGCCATCTTTGTGTTCATGTCCCACTGGTTACCTCCCACTTACAAGTAAGAACATGTGGTAATTGGTTTTTGGTTCTCGTATTAATTCACTTAATATAATGGCCTCCAGCTGCATTCATGTTGCTGCAAAGGGCATGATTTTAACCTTGTTTATGGCTAGGTAGTATTCCATGGTGTATATGTACCACACTTTCTTTATCCAATCCACCGTTGATGGGCACCTAGGTTAATTCTATGTCTTTGCTATTCGGCTTTCACTTTTAAATCTGATATTATGGCCAGATGGTTTCTCAGGAAAAATATTGAAATGTGAAAATTTATTTTACAAAGTACAAGGATTGTCATTAGTAAATAGCACGGCAACTTATTTAGTTTCAAAATGTTAGCTGATGTTGCCTTCAGTCTCGGGCACAAACCAATTATTACTCTGGGAGATAGTGGCGTTGTCCATAGTTAGATCCAATAACTTGCATATGCCTGCCACAAAGAAACAAAGGTAGAAGAGACAGACTGGCACTGGAAAGGAGTTTTGTTTGCTTGTTTGTTTGTTTTTAATGCTGTCTCAAAGTTCTATCTCTTCTGTCAGAACAGTACCAGGTTGCAGTCAGAACAGTACCAGGCTGCAGCTAGCTCATCAGTATCTTAGGAAGTTCTGAGTAGAAACCAAAGTTACCTTCAAACTGATTTTCAATGTATTCCTATGGGGACTTACCACTTGTTATGGGTTGAATTGTGTATGTTGAAAGTCCTAGCTCACAGAACTTCAGAAAATGACCTTACTCAGAAGTTGGATTGTTGCAAATTCAATTAGTTAAAATGAAGTCACTGGGGTGGGCCATGATCTGATATGACTGGTGGCTTTATTTTTAAAAGGGGGGGGGGTATTTGAACAGGCACACACAGGGGGGAATGCCATGTGAAGATGAAGGCAAAGATAATCCCTCTCTAAGTCAAGTGATACCAAAGACTGGTGGGAAGCAATCAGCAGCTGGGACACAGACATGGAAAAGATCCTTCCCTTGTAGCCTCAGAAGAAACCAAATCTGCTAATACCTTGATCTTGGATTTCCAGCCTCCGGAACTGTAAGATGATGCATTTCTGTTGTTTAAGCCACCCAGTTTGCAGCACTTTGCTATGGCAATCTTAGTTAACTATTACATCACACTTCGTAGCTTGGTGCCCTGGGTCACTGTTTATTTGTCTGATCTTTAATCTGGTTCTTAACTTGGGCTTACTATTCACTCTTAAAATTGTGCACTCTTGAATAAGTTAGTCAACCTCTCTAAATTTCAGTGACCTCGTTTGTATTATTAGGATAATAATCATATCTACATTATAGAATTGTTGTAAGAATTAAATAAAATTCACACATGAAGAACTTTAAAAAATATATCTAAATAGTACATTTTAAAAATAAATGCAAGGGCTGGGCGCGGTGGCTCAAGCCTGTAATCCCAGCACTTTGGGAGGCCGAGACGGGCGGATCACAAGGTCAGGAGATCAAGACCATCCTGGCTAACCTGGTGAAACCCCGTCTCTACTTAAAAAAAAAAAACTAGCCGGGTAAGGTGGTGGGCGCCTGTGGTCCCAGCTACTCGGGAGGCTGAGGCAGGAGAATGGCGTAAACTCGGGAGGTGGAGCTTGCAGTGAGCTGAGATCCGGCCACTGCACTCCAGCCTGGGTGACAGAGCGAGACTCTGTCTCAAAAAAAAAAAAAAAAAAAATTGCAATTATTATTATATAGTAAGTGACTGCCTCAAGAAATTCCCAAAACTAGAACTTGTACAAGCCACTTTCTCTGGGGTGCAAAAATATATGCAAAATAAGTAAATAAAAATAAAATCACCTTAATAACAAATATGAAAAAAACTGGTTACAGACTGTTAGAAAATAAAAGAAAAATTATGACATTAAATATTATGGGTGTAGTCACAAAATAGTTATTAGATAAAATGTATAGCTTTTTTTTTTTTAGATGGAGTTTCGCTCTTGTTGCCCAGGTTGGAGTGCAATGGCGTGATCTCGGCTCACTGCAACCTCCACATCCCAGGTTCAAGCAATTCTCCTGCCTCAGCCTCCCAAGTATAGCTTTTAAGTGCTATTTTAATCAAAGAATTTTAAAATAAGTAAGCAAATAAAGTAGTACAAGGAGCTAGAAAAAGCAACAAAGTAACACTAAGAAGGCAGGATGAAGAAAGTGATAATGATTGTGGAGGTTAATTTTATGGATTGATTTGACTGGACCACAGAGTGCCCAGATATTTGGTTACATATTATCTCTGGGTGTGTTGCTGGTGGTATTTCTGGATGAGATTAACATTGGAATCATTACATTGAGTAAAGCAGTAAAACATTCATCCAATTTGTTGAATGTCTGAATAAAATAAAAATCTGAGTAAGAAAGAATTCTTTTTCCCTGCCTGACTATCTTGGAGCGGTAACACTGGTCTTTGTCTTCAGACTTGGACTTGGACTAGAACCAGAGCTTATACTATTGACTGTCTTAGTTCTCGGGTCCTTGAACCTGGGACTGAACTATATCACCAGTTCTCCTGACTCTCCAGCATGAACTGCAGGTCTTGGAGTTCTTAGCCTCCAAGGAATTGCATGACCAATGCAATTTATTTATGTATATATAACTATATGTGTATATATATGTGTGTATATATATAACTATATATATATAAAACTATATATATATAGTTTCTGTAGAGAACTCAGACTAATACAAAAGCAGAACACTTTTTCTGACAAATGCAGAATATAAATAACACTAATAAAAATGTCATTATAGGAACTACCATTTTGGAAGCATTTTCTCCATGCCAAGCCATGTACTAAGTGTTTAATCAAGACTGTCATTGAATTCTCATTTCAATCACCATACATAGGTACTATGATTATTCCCATTTTACAGGTGAGGAAACAGGTTTTATGAGGTGGGGTAACTTGCCCAAGGTCACAACATAAGAGGCAGGATTTTGCCCCAAAAAGTGTGACTACAGACCCCAAGTTCTTAATAAAAGAACTGTACACTGCACAGTCTACGGTCTACTTCATCCAGGATACCACTGGTCAAATTTCAGAGAACACCTTACTGATCCTCATATTCTGTTTCTACCTGCATATCCTGTGGTATTTGAATTAAGTCATTTCTTCTACCCTCACCACCCACCTCCCCCACCCCCAGCAAGCATGCACACATGCACATATGCGCGCGCACACACACACACACACACCCCAGACACTTGCTTGACTCTCTCCACAATCTGGCAAGAGAGACAAAATAAGGATTAATTTTTTCTTCCTATGTTGGACCTCTAATGGTTGATGAATAAGTAGTCTCCTACCACTCAAATATGGGAAGGTTTACCCAGCCCAGCCTGTAATAGAACTGAACTGGGGTCCACTCACTCAGCACACTAAGACCAGATAGCCACACCAAGTTTGCAGTGGGAAAAAGGAAAGCATTTATTTGCAGGGTGCCAAGCAAGGAGCACCAGGTAGCTAATGATCAAACTCTGACCTCCCCATTGATTTGCAGGTAAGGGTTTTTAAAGGTAGGATTTAATTTCAGGAAAGCGGAAACTGCAGGCAAAATTGCAAACCAATACCTGGAGATTACACATCAGTTTTGGCCTAAAAGGGTGGGGTATCTTAAAGTGGGGGTGGGGAGTGGGGAGGGGGTGTAGGGGTGGCTTATAGGTAATAGGCAAATTCAGATTTTCTGATTTGCAATTGATCAAGGAAAAGAAGCTTTGTTTAAAATTTTGGGGTCAGGAGAAAATAATGTTAGCTCTGGCTTGTGGGCATGACCTTGCCCTTTGGGAAGAAGTTTAGAATGAAAACAGCCATCAGTGTTCAGTCTTTAATACCCCCTTATCTGAGGTCTATGTGCCAGCCAGTGGATTCATGTGGTAAGGGTCCAGGTTTCTAAAAAACAACCCAGAGTATGTTAAGACGTTACTTTAGTTTCCATAGGAAACAGAACATCTCCTGACTCTAACTTCCTCAGCTATTATTTTAAGTTACTATTACCTCCTTATTTATTAAGGTAGTCGTTTACTTTTCATGGCTAGCTAGATGCCTGGAATTTACCTTGAAGGAACTCAAGATTTTTCTTTATTTCCATGCTTCGTGGGGCACACACGTCCCTAAGATGGGTCCTTGTGCCATCTCCAGTCCTCTTCATGCCCACCTTGCCTACAGCCATGTTTGATCTCATGAAGCTCACCTCTGCATTCTCTGCCACCAATGGCCCTGTTGCCTCACTCTGCCCTTCTGAAAGCCTTTGTAATTTACAGTCTGTGGCTTCATTTGCCCATGAATTATTTAAGACCAAATCAAGAATAGTTTGTTTTCACTTCACTTAACATCCACAAATAAGAACAAGTTCCAAGGACAGAAAAAAAAATTCTTCATATTTGTAAATTTCTGGTCCCTATCAGTTCACCAGGCAGCAATAGTTGGAAAAAAAAATTAAATATCCAACCCAAGTGTTCATCAACAGGTGAATGGTTAAGGAAAATGTGGTACTTATACACAATGGAGTACTATTCAGTCATTTAAAAAGAATGAAATTCAGTTATTTGCAGCAACATGTATGGAACTAGAGATCATTTTGTTAAGTGAAATAAGCCAGGCACGGAAAGACAAGCATCGCATGGGCTCACAAAAATATAGTTAGAAAGAATGAATAAGGCCTAGTATTTGATAGCACAACAGGATGACTATTCAATAGTAATTTAATTGTACATTTTAAAATAAGTAAAATAGTATAATTAGGTTGTGTGTAACATCATGGATAAATGCTTGAGGGGCTAGAAATCCCATTTTCCATGATGTGATTATTATGTGTTGTATACCTGTATCAAAATATCTCATGCAACCCATAAATATATATATACCTACTATGTACCTACAAAAATTTTTAAAACATTAAATTTCCACTTTCAAGTCATGTTCTCACAGTAACAAATTAAGTGCAGTTAGCTAAAATATACCTTTATTTGGCCACTGCAAAATTTTCAGACGTGACAAAAGTGAATCTTACTTTTAAAGGATATTTATATAAATAAGAAATCAGTTGGCAGATACTAAGACAAATCCCACAAGTAGAACAAAGGTAAATTGCAATTAGTTGTTTTGTAAGCATTGTGCTCAGAAAGCCTAGTGTTTATTCCAGCTTTGTACTTACTGTATAATGATATAGTATATCTGAAACCATACACATTTAGAGACCCTAATTATAGCAATGTGATGCTTCACTCTCTTATTTTCTAGGCTTAGTTAAAAACTGAAGCTAAGTGGAGTCAGAGTGTACCAGTTTATTCTACAAGTTTAGCCCAGTTACAAATCACATTACAAAAACAATCATGCTTTAAGAAATAAACGACATTGCCGTATTTCTCATCCCTTTAGAATGTGATGACCACTGTGGTAGAAAGCAGAAAACAATAGAATGTTTAACTGGGTTTTCATTACCATTCAAGGAAGCAGATTGGGTCATGTCTTTGGTTTCTTTTCATGTTATTCTGGTTATAATTAAGGATGGATAGGCCTCAGTTTGGCTGTTTTTGTACATTTTATATTCTTTGTAAAAATATTTTTGGTTCAGAAGGACTCAGAATGTACTTTGTCCTAAACATTCTTTCTTTTCATTTTCAAGTGATCATGTAAACTTTTACAACATTTTCTGATTTATTTACACTTACTTCATCAAAACTTTTCACAGCATGATTTTGGATAAGCTAAAATAAAACCAAGCTCTCTTGTTTATAAGAGACCTGAATTCTAGAATCTCACTGTAGAGTCTACCAAGCACTTTTCTCTTAGAACCCATAAAGTCATGTTTACCAAATATAATTGAGTTTAAAAATCCACTGGGTTTTCATTCCATCTGAAATTCATTGGGCCATTCAAGTCCTGGGTATCTACTGGAACTAAAGCTTTCCATCCTGCATGGTTTTTCGTCCCATGATAATTCTATGGTGAAAGTGATACTGGTGGGCTGGGGGAGGTCCAAATGCTGGTGAGACCTCAAGTCCAACCAGTTTCCAGGGGCTCTTAACACCATTGTAAGAAATAATTCAAGGATGAATCTGAAAATAGTGAAAGTACAGAGATTTATTGTAATGGGAAAAGTACACACTCGAGCAAGGAGAGTGCAGGTGTACTCAAGACAGGGTCACGCAGTGGGGTTTAGGGTATCTATCTTTATGAATTTCTTTAAACAAGGGGTGGGATATTCGTGAAAATTCCTGGGCAAAGGTGGAGATTTCTTGGAATTGTGGAGCCACCCATTTTTACACCAAATATGGGTGTTCCTGGAAGTGTCATGGTACTGGCGGTTGGGTAATTACGTAAATGAGCATATAATGAGGTTCTAGGTGAAACCTAGATCAAATCCAGCACCATGTTGATCCCAGTCAGTCTTAGCCAGCTTGACCCACACCTGTTTTTCAGGGTCTTATCAGCCCATAGCATCTAATCATGTGAAACTGCTGTCTGGAAGTTTTATTCTCCTGTGACCACCCTCTATTATTCCTGTCCAAACAGCCCCATTGGCTGAAAACCCATCATCTTCCCTTCCAAATCTGTTTTTCTCTTCAAGCTTATTTTCTCAGAAAATGGTTCACCCAGAACCTGAGAGTCATCCTAGATCCTTGCTTCTCACTCACTCCCCTCCCCTCACCACACTCCACTGAATTTAGTTCATTCCACCTCCAAGTAACAGGGACAGGAGGCAGGGGAATTCTAGGCAGAAGAGGGTGGGTCCCCAGCAAGGGCCCCACCCTCAAGCCTGAAACTGCGGCCCAATGTGAGGACTTACATCTCTGTTTTCCTGCTTAAATATTGCCTTTTCCGAAACCAGCCATGCCCACCCTGCCCCACATCCTATGTCCGTAAAAACCTCAGGCTTAGCTGGCAGAAAGAGGAGAAGCAACTGGATGTTGGAGACTACAGTTGGATGTTGGAGAGAAGTGGATTGACTTCAGAGGGACAGCTTGATGGTGCAGCTTCAGAGAGAAATCTGGACAGAGACAGCTGGACTTCGGGGGAAGATGACCTTCCTACTCTATCTCCTTTTCAGTTCCCCTTCCAGCTGACATCCACCTTCACAGGCAATGAAATCTCCCACATTTACCATCTTCAATTCATTCGTGCAAATGGCAGAGCTAAAAGAATACTGTAACACTTCCTCTGGGGCTTCAGAGGTCACGGCCACCCCCTCCCCCCAGATACTGCCACAGGGCCAGTACAAAATTCACTCCTGCCGTTGCCCAAAAGCAGTCACCCCAGCTCCTGCATGCTCCTCATCCCAGTGCAGGAGGTCCCAGTGAGTGGAGTTCATCCTTGTCAGTGCCAAAGCAGCTAGCCTATGCAATTGTGCATTTTGTCCATATTTGTGCAATAACTTGCTGGAATGAGTTGATCCACCCCATCTTGTCCTTCCTCAGTCCATTGTTCATTTATAGCCAGAGGGACCTTCTACAGTGAAAATCTGAATCCCCTTCTCAAAGCCTTTCAGTCATCTCCCATCACTGTTAGAATAAAACTCAGAGTTCTTGGTAGGTTTTAGCAGGCACTTCTTTACTTGTGTCTGTGTTCCTCTTCAACCTCCTTCCTTAACCCCTCCTTGTGTCTCACTACACAAGACAAGGAACTTCATTCAGTGGGATGTTTCCTTCCTCCAGGTCTTTGCTTTAACTGTTCTTAGAACACCTCATACTCTCCACTCCCAGCAGCTCTCTCTGGGAAAGTCCTACACATCTTTTTGAACTTGGTTTTAAAGTCATTTTCTCTCTGAGCCTTCTTATGCTAGCTTAATTATTGCTGCAATGTACTCACTAGCAAAGCACCCCCGTATACTTTGCCTGGACACTTAGTTTGCTTGTTCAGTTGTTTGCCTCCTTGGCTAGACCTTCAGTTCTGTGAGGACAGTGACCGCATCTTTTTCCCCTGGTTTTGTATTCAGCCAATCCAGCCAGTCCAGGCACCTAGGAGGCAACCAGTAATTATTTGTTGAGTGAATATTAAGTGGTTGAATTCTATCCATGATTTAAAATATATTAGCATTCTTTCTTCTTTCATAATGAAACAGATTTAACATTTGGTCAAAAGAATTCTATCTGTTTAGCATAATAATAACAATTTGTTGAATGTTTTATTGTATACCAGGCACTGTTCTAAATATAGTCAGTTCTTTTATAATGAGATATTTGCATTGCAAAAAAATCACCATATTATGCAAAATCATGTGATAAAAAAAAAACCTATGGAAAAAATGGGGTTGAGATACAACACTCAAAAACTGCATCAGTGACACATAAAAAATTTAGAAAACCAATAAAAATATGGCAAGTTTTTACATATATTGGATGATTAAGAAACACATAAATTACTGGAATAAATGTGGAACTTTAACAAGGCCTGAAGTTTGCTTGTGGAATTGGGCTTCGGAAAGGCTGCTGGCCTGTGTTATTTTGAAGTGATGGAAGTAGTAGTATCTGAAATGGAAAGGAAAATGGAAACACTAGATGTGGCTCATGATACATGTAGTGAACTGGAGGAGAGGGTAGCTGCTTGAGGTGTGTGTGTGCATGTGTGCTGTATGTGTGTACAGGTGTGTGCATGCAAACATTTGGTATATTTCTACATTAGCCCTACTAAGCCACATGCAGGTTTCTATGCTCATCTAGCATTTCTCATGAATAAAATTATGCACACAACCATGCAAAATTCAAGTGAGTGCTCAAATTCTTCCTTAATATATTAATTAGATGGGGCCAGATTCCCATTTTCAAAACAAATGCTATGGCAGAACTGACAGTAAGTTAAATTTTTAAATTTATAATCCTGATTCAAAGCCAAAAATGTTGGTACTGTATTTATCTCCATTTTACAGATGAGGAGATTGAGGTATATAGAAAGTTGAACTAACTTGTTCAATATACACATTTAATAATTATCAAAGACCAGATAAGAGCACAGGCAATCTCTTCCACATCTCTGGCTTGTAACCAGTATGCTAGATCACTGTATCTTCTAATAGTCTTTGTTAGAATGTATATTTCATTGTTATTGGACAAAACTTTCCATGGCCTGCCTTCTTGACAAATAACATCCAAATAAAGAATGAAGAATCTAATAACTTATTTGCTTCTCTTCATATCTGAAACTCTGGGGTTATTTAGTCTCACCCACTGATGTCATAGGATGTAAAGAAAAAGAATAAGTTTTGAGTCAGGCAAGTGACAAATCCTGGTTCTTCTGATTTACGGTCTTTGAAGTCAGGACAAGTCAACTTCAATGAGTCTATCTTCTTATCTGTAAAATGGGGATGTTAATTCATATCTCAAGATGTTTGGGTATAATAGAAGAGATACTGGGAAAAGGGCTAGTAAAGTTTCCCCAGCCCTCCTCAATGCCTTGTTAATTGCTGAAATTCCACATGTAATGATTAGGATTTTTCAAATTAACTATTGCTTTCTTCATAAAGTAAGCATAATCTACCAGGTTTCTAGAAATTTCCTTTAAATAAATATTTCAGGAATGCACTCACTGACTGGCTTAAAAGGAAGAATGCAATAAAAGAGGAGAATCAATGCAGGGGGGTGACCAAGTTTTCTTCCTTCACAACTTTGCCTAGAGCTGGCTGTATCTGCAGTTTCAGTATGGTGCTAGATCATCCTCTCCCTGGCTCAAGCTTTGATGCAATGATAGCTTTCAGTTCACATGAAAGCTAAAGCAATATAGGGGGTGCAAATATAATGCCAACAAAATTATTTCCCAAACATTGAGTATTCTTAACTTTTTCAACACACAGTCATACACTAGTTACCTTATTTTACCCTGAAAAATATGGTGAGTGGATTGTATGATTCCAATTTAACAGATGGGGAATCTGAAGCAGAGAGCTTAGGTTTATGGAATTTTAGACAGCTTAGAACTCATTAGTGGCAGTGGGCATGTCCAGCAACTAGGTCTGCTGTCTCCAATTCCAATGGCAATATCAATTATTCTACAGTTTCTTCCTAAAAGAATAATTTACTATTAAATCTCTCATTGGTTCACAGTCCTTTGTAATTACCTAAAATGTACAAACATTGTAGTAACTGCAGGATTGCAAAGATGACTACTGGCCCAAATCCTATGAACCTACCACACAACATGAGGTCTGAAGGTATTTTTATCATCTCCTGAAACCAAATTTCGTATTTTGAATTGACTTAAGTACTGTGCCCCAAATTTATTTTTGTAAATTCCAAAATATTCTTGTCTCAAAACAAGAAAGTCAGCGTTAGAAAACCCATTAAGTAGGTGAAGGGGTATCAGGGGCGTGGAAGGAGTTTAAGAATTATGACAGTAATACCTTTGCACAATAAGTATAAAATAGAAAAGCTGATCGAAACAGAATTATTTTCCATGATAGTTGAAAAGATTAATGGTGAGCTTGACCCCAAATTAGCAGAGTAACTGTCAAAGAATGTGCTATACATTATTGAAGTTTTCTATTCAGCAAATAAAGGTTGGCAGAGGACAATATTTTCTAATATGTATTTTATCAAATATTGATTTCTTAAGATTTTGTGTGAAATGCTTGGAATAAAAATAGATGGATTTCTTTAATGTTGGATTTTTTTTAATGTCTTTATTATGAAGATACACATGGTAGATCTCTAAGAAGGGGATGACAATAAACTGTTTCCAGAATCTTTCTCTCTTTCTCTAGATTTGTGTTTAAAGAATATAGAAGACTTTTAGAAGTCTCAGCATAGCGGACTGAGGAAAATGAGAACCAATTAATTCCATCTTTCTTAAAATTGCTTCTATGTGTCCAAATGTTTGATAATACTCTGCCTGAGTTTATTTCTCTTGCCATGGAGTTGTGGACTTGAGCTTTTCATCTACATTTCAAGGTAACAAATATATATATATACTCCAACACAAATGAATAAGCTATTTATCCATGTGCAAACAACCAGCCTGTCTGCTACTGATGAAAATAACCCAAGCACTGTAATTGTGCACTCCTGGTCTTTAGACTCAGACGTATCTGGGATTATTGTGGCTGTCTGATGGGTGATTTTTTAGGGGCTCTTCATTATTATTTCACTGTGAAGTATGATACTTACCACCTCCAGTATGTGGTCTCCGTGCTTCCTCTCAGCTTTTGAGCAGGTGCGATGCAATTTAAAAGTCATCCTGAATAGTGAAATGGACAAAATGAGTTTTCTGTGAGCATGAAAGGCAAATTGGGTAAATGGACTAGCCTAGTCTGGAGCTAGAACTTCAATGAATTTTCCAGCTTCAAATAAAACTAATGCTATTTCACAGCAAGTTATTCTTCTCCGGTCCATTTTGGTAGTATGAATCCTGAATTTAAAATTAGCATGAAAAAGCACTTTCTTGTAGATAGATTCTTGCTTCAGGCTGCTTATGCTGCAGAAGCTTTGGTTCAGCGAGTGCCAACTGAATAAAAGTACCACGCTCGGGGTCAAAGAATGTTCCTTTTTTCCTTGCAATCATCTGACTGCTGGGTGCTCCTAAAAGTATCAGAAAAAAGAAATCTTTTCTCTTCTTTCCAGGGAAAAGGAAATTCTCGAATAAAGAGTAGCTATTTAAAAAATGACCTGTGAATCTCTTCATTAAAGTTGGAGGAGGGCAGACCTATCCAAGGCAAGGAAGTAATAATCCCTTCCAGCCAGACCAAGAGGCAGAAACGTGAGCATTTTCTTATTCTCAGGTGCTGTCCAGAATGCCACAATGCCTCTCAAGAAGCTGTAAAAGAAGAACTAAATAAATATACAAATAGAAACTAATGAAATAGAAAATAGAAAGCCAGTAGACCTGATAAATAAATCCAATGAAGAGACTAATAAAACACAAATAGCGAGGCTAATCACAGTCTCTGGTCAAAGGTCACATCCTCAGACAAACCTTTTTGAATTTCCTGAATTTGTTCTGCCTGCCTTCATCACTCACTTATTCCTTTCCCTTGCTTTATTTTCTTCTTAGAGTTAAAATTCCATTGTATAGCTACTTGTGACTTTTTCATCAAGCCCCCTCTTTTTGCACTATCATCTCCAAAATGAAAGAGACTTTTTCTTCCTGTTCACAAAGAAATCCTCTGCACCTATTAATTACTGTGTATAGAATATAATAGGAGCTCTATAATTATAGTTGATTAGATAAATAATAAAGAAAACATGTGTTTAGTAATAAACGTGAGAGAGGAGATAAATGATAGACAGAAATCTATGTAGTTCTTCCAAGATCACACATATGGAGACAGATATATAGAAGTATATATCAAAGGAGATATATATATATATATATGATATACATATGTATATCATATATATATAGTCTATATATGATCTTGGAAAAATTGGATAATATTTGATATATATACATATATAAATCTACATCTATTGCTCAGTCTCTATAAGATCTTGTATAAATTGAATAAATATATGAAAAATAATAAAGTCATAGGTTAGTTACACTTTATATTAGTAAGTTCCATGTAAATTAAATATGATTACATTAAACAAAATATTAAGGTAAATATATATGATATATGACTATATTATCTTAGGTGTTGATCTGGGAAGGTCTTTATAAAAATGATCCCAGAGCAAGCATAAAGGAAAAGATTGGTAGTTATAAATGTCTTAAAACAAAAAGAAAAGCAAAATTTTAGAAACAAATAAATGGAGAAAGTATTTGCAGTGTACTATACATATACTATAATGAACAAAGGGTTAACATTTTAGTATAAAAGAGCTTTTAAAATTCATGAAAAAGATGAGCACCTCTTTCAAAAGAAAATATATAAGCAGGTGCTATGGTTTGAATGTATCCTCTCCAAAATTCAGAAGTTGCCAATGTGCTAATATTAAGGAGTGGGGCCTCTCCAAGGTGATTACGTCCTGAAATCTCTTTCCACATTAATAGGATAAAGGCCTTTATAAAAGAGGTTTCACACAGTGTTCAGCTAGCTTGCTCTCTTGCCCTTCTGTGTGGTGCCATGTGAGGATGATGCAAGAAGGCCCTTACCAGATGCCAGCAACTTGATCTTGGACTTTCCGAGCTCCAGAACTGCGAGAAATAAATTTCGGTTATGTAAACATTACCGAGTCTCCTGTATTTGTTATAGCAGCATAAATGGACTAAGATAGTGGGCAATTTGCCAAAGAAGAAATGCAGATGGCCCGTAAACACACTAAAGTTGGCAAAGAAAAGCAAGCTCAATGCAATTCCATGTTCACCTATGATAATAGCCAAAAAGGTAGCCAGAAAAGGTAATACTCTGTTTTGGTGAAGACACGGAGAAAGAGCTATTAAATAGTTTCGATGGCTGGGAAATTAATTGAGTCTTTACAGAAAAGAGTCTCCCACTTATCTATCAGAAATCTTAAAATTGGCATCACCTGTGCAATAGCAGTTTTACTTCTAGACATTTACCATGAAAAAATATTAAGGAAATGTGCTAAGATTTAGTTACAAAGACAAAAGAACTATTCTGTTTATAATGGCCCTAAATTAGAAACAAATGAAATAGCTAGCCATTCTGAATTCATTAAATAAATCATGGTATGTCTGTATGATTTAATTTGAATTAGCCATTTATACAGGTGATTTATACAGCCACTAAAACATTGGGAACTATATAGCAAATACATGGAATCAGCCTAGATGTCCATCTACAGTGGACTGCATAAAGAAAATGTGGCACATATACATCATGGAATACTACACAGCCATGAAAAAAGAACAAAATCGTGCCCTTTGCTACAACATGGATGCAGCTGGAGGCCATTATCCTAAGAGAATTAATGTAGGAACAGAAAACCAAATACCATGTACTCTCACTTATAAGTGAAAGTTAAACATTGAGTACACATGGACATAAAGAGGGGAACAACAGACACTGAGGCTTACTTGAGATGAGAGGGTGGGAAGGGGCATGGGTTGAAAAACTACCAATTGTATACTATGCTCACTACCTGGGTGATGGGATCATTTGTAAAGCAAACCTCAGCATCATGAAATTTACCCATGTAACAAACCTGCTCATGTATCCCCTGGACCTAAAATAAAAGTTGAAAAAAATTGTGGGATAGTCATTAGATGATGTCAAGGAGCTACTACAGTAATTCACCCTTATTTGCTGTAAGAGTTGAATGAGACAATCCAGGTCCCAGGCTTCCCACAGTGTCTGGCACAAGCCATGTACCTCCCCAGAATCTAGAATTTTGCAAAGTCATAGCAGGAGCTCAGTGAGGCACTTGGAGAACTAGAGGCCCTCTGCCAGCATGACCACTTTGGCTCTGAAAGGTTAGCTCCTTTCTTCCAACAGAGGCCTGAATCTCGATGAGGCAGAGCTAGTGAGGCTTGGGTAGGACCTAACACAAGAGGGGAGAACCGTTAGCTGCAGGAAGAGAGCCAGATGCCAGCACAGGAAGCTGCTTAATGGATAAGAGTGTATTTAACAGAGGAGAAGAAAAATGCTTCCTTCAAAATTTTGTCTGTGACAACAGAGGAATAAGCTTCCCCTGTTGCATGTAATATCTCAAAAGGCTGATCAGTAGTTGGACTGAGTTCAGAGCCTGCTCTGTAAGCCACTAGCTCCTCTCTGGAAATCCCTACTCACTCTTGGTTTTCCTTTTTGAAAAATCATTTTCATTTAAATAGGACTTTACCGCTGAATGCAGAAAGTAGACTGATTTTAAAAATTAACTAAATAGGGGCTCTCTATCTTGTAGTTAACTCCTGGCTGAGAGCGTAGCCGTACTACACAGGTCCCTTCAGGCTCCTACAGGGAAATTTATCCTGCAGTTGTTTTCCAGCTCAAGTGAACATTCTGAGTCTCTGCTTCCTTTCTTTCCAATCAGATCCTCAGGGGGCATGGCTTAATCAATGAAAAGAATTATCAGGTGAAATAGGAGGATCAATGAAAGATAGAAAAAATATTATTGGTCTGCTTCAAAGTAGACTTAATAAAACCCAAAATGCTTCAGATATGCAGGAAAAAAAGGACTCCCATTTGTTCTTCTTTTATTAAAACATTGAAACCAATATCTACATGATTGGGTACTAGACAGACAGTTGTAGCTTCTAACATAGGCTTTAAAATAAGACATGTTGGGGGGAGAAAGATTTGGTTCTTTTAGTTCTAGGTGGTGATGCTATGTCTTCAGCATGAGATCACTATTTCTTTGGTGAATGAACTGCCAGTTGAACCCAGTTGCCAGTCATAGAAGCAATGCTGCACAACTTCCTGCTTTTAGCTATTTGCTCATTTAGGCACTTTTTCTAAAAAATAAGAGAGAAAGTTTAATTTTACAAATAATGTGGGAATGTGGAGTTCAAGTTTGTTATTCTGTTTCCAGTCCTCCACCCACATCCTCTGACATTTTAGCCACATCTTTAATCTGTAGGGATGAGGAGCAAGGACCCTGTGAATAACCTGTGAAAGGAAATTGGTACAGAATAACATGACCATCCAGACATACCCCTGTGCCTTGAACAACAGAACCAAGGGTAATGTGTTAGTCTGGTGGTTCCCAATCTTTTTGGCACCAGGGACCGGTTTTGTGGAAGATAATTTTTCCATGGATGGGTTTGGTGTGGGGGATGATGGTTTTGAGATGAAACTGTGATCATCAGGCATTAGTTAGATTCTCATAAGGAGTGTTCCTAGATTCCTTGCATGTGCAGTTCACAGTAGGGTTTGTGCTCCCATGAGAACCGAATGCTGCTGCTGATATGACAGGAGATCGAGCTAAGGCAGTAATGCTCTCTCGCACTCCACTCACCTGCTGTGCAGCCCGATTCCTAACAGGCCACGGACTGGTACTGGTCCATGGCCCAGGCATTGGGGAAAATTGTGTTGGTCTGTTTGAGTTGTTGTAGCAAAGTACCACAAACAGAAGTTTATTTCCTCATGGTTCTGGAGGCTGGAAGGTGTTGGCAGGGACGATTTCTTCTGAGACCTCTGTCCTTAGAGTGTAAAAGCCACCTTTTCCTTGAAGGACTCACTCCAGCTTAGCCTTTCCTCTGTACATGTGTGTACCCTAATTTCCTCTTCTTATAAAGACATCAGTTATATTGCATTAGGGCCCACCCATATGACATCATTTTACCTTTATTACCTCTTGAAAGGACTGAAGTGCAAATATAGTCTCATTCTGAGGTGCTAAGGTTAGGACCTAAATGTACGAATTTTGGAAGAACGCAAATCAGCCCATAATACTCCATTATCTGACTCTCAAATTCATGGCCTTCTCATATGCAAAATGCATTCACCCCATCCCAATAGCCTCAAAAGTCTTACCGTAGTACAGAATTAATTCTAAGTCCAAAATCTCATCTAAGCATTATCTAAATCAGTTACGATAAAGCAAAAACAAATGATTCATCCTGAGGCAAAATTCCTCCCAGGTGTGAACCTATGAAACAAAACAAGTTGTCTGCTTTCAAAATACAATGGTAGGACAGGCATAGGATAGACATTCCCATTCCACAAGGGAGAAATAGGAAAGAGAAATGGGACCCCAGGTTCCAAGCCCTTGTGGAACCTATCAGTAACCTCTTAGTAAACTAGGATACATTTTCTTCTTTAATATATTGAAGAATCTGTTTCAAGTTAACAACCAATATTTTATTAATATTGAGCCACAAGAGATTTTCTAATAAAAGTTAAAAATAAGAAAAAGCAACCACTGCAATATATAACATTATTCTGAAATACTAATTTCATGCAACTCAACAAGGGTGACAATTAGGAAGACAAAATTATCACTATTCTAGATTATGTGAGTATTAAACTGCAATAACTAGGAAAAACAGAAAATTGACTGGAATGAGAAAATAGACATTTCAGCCAGTTATAAAAGAAATATTTTATTCATCAACAGTAACCAGTTAGAAAATATAAAGAAAAAAGTCATTATCAATAGCTTTGTGAAATATAAAACACATGAAGTAAACTCAAAGAGTGTGTTAAACACTAAAAAACTTTACTATGGATATAAACAAAGACAAATAACTGGAAAGTAATCACATTTTTTAACAGGAAGATAACATTGTAAAGATATAAACTCTCCCCAAGTCAATCATTTAATAAAATTCTAAGAAAAATTTTCAGTTAGATTTTTGTAACTTAGAAAAATAACTCTAAAATTTCTTTGTATGAAAAATGGTAAAAGATAGCCAAGAAATATTTGTATTTGATTAACCTGAAATTTCAGCTCCTGAAAGGGATAGATTATTCAATATACTTTGATGTTATAATTAATGAATCATTTAGGGAAAAAGAATCTTTCTCAACTAGCCACGTAATTAATCCTAAATCGATTACACATGTAGACATAGAAGACATATAGTGAAAATCTGATAGATTTGGCTTCATACTGGTTAAAACCATCTATACATCCAAATATAATAGATAAAAGTTAAATGTACAAAAATATATTTGTAATATTTATGATTGATAAATTGTACCTTAATATATCAGAAATACATTAGAAGAAGAAAATTACCTTTAGGAAAATGAACAAAGGAGATGAACAGGGAATTCATAAACAATAAACACAAAAATTAAATACATTATTAAAAACCATTTATCTTAAAAATTATTATTTTGTCCATGAAATTGGTATATTTTAATCAATGAATAATGAGGATTAGAAAAATAGTTATTTGAACAATATTTCTGGAAGGCAATCTTAGACTTATACCCAAAGCACAATTACTTAAAAATCAATAAACTGGACTTCATCAAAATTAAAAACTTCTGATCTGTTAAGGAGATGAAAATATTTGAAAGCCACATATTTGACAAACGACTCATATCTAGAACATATGAAAAATGATCAGACCTCAAAGTTAAAAAAAATCCAATGAGAAAATGGGCAAAAGATAAAAGCAGACATTTTGGCGCGGAGAATATATGGATGGAAGTGAACTCGTGAAAAGAGTTTAACATCACTAGCCATTAGGAAAATGTGAGACCGTGATGAAATATCATGACACAGCTATCAAAATGTCTAAAATGAAAAATAATATAACACCAAATGCTGGTGAGTATGCAGAGAAATTGAATCATTCATATACTGCTGGTGGAAATGTAAAATGGTACAGTCACTCTGGAAAATAGTGTGGCAGTGTAGTTATAAAAACTCAACATGCTCCTACTATAGGATCCAGCATTGTGCTCTTGGGCACTTATCCCATAGAAATGAATGTCATGTTGTAAACCTCAAATATACACAATAAAATTTATTTTAAAATAATGTTCTCAGTGCTTTGGGAGGCCAGGGCAGGAGGATCACTTGAGGCCAGGGTTTAAGATCAGACTGGACAACATACTGAGATTTCATCTCTACAAAAAATAAAAACATTAGTAGTGCATGGTGGCATACACCTGTAGTCCTATTTACTTAAGAAACTGAGGTGAGAGGATCACTTAAGCCTAGGAGTTTGAAGTTACAGTGAACTATGGTTGCACCACTGCACTCCAGCCTGGGTGACAGAGTGAGACCCTGTCTCTTTAAAAACAAACAAAACAAAGTTATTTGTAATAGCCAAAGCTAGAAACAAACAAAGTATCCTTCAACAGGTGTACAGTTAGATAGATTCTAATACATCTCTTCCTTGGAATACTGATCAGCAATAAAAAGGAATGAACTATTGCACATAATGACTTTGATGAATCTCAAAGGAATCATGCTGAGTGAAAAAAGAACACAAACTGTATGATTCCATTTATGTCACATTCTGAAAATGACAACATTATAGAGATGGAAACCAAATTAGTGATTGCCTACGTTCGAGGATGGTTGGTGAAAGAGAAGTGGATGTAATGAACTAGAAAGGGGGACATGAGGGAATTGTATAGTGCTAGAATCATTTTGTATCTTGATTGTGGTGATGCTTCCGTAAACACAAGTGTGATGAAATAATGTGACCTACTGATTTGACTATTCTGACGCCCAGACTCATTGATCAGCTTAGTTGTTTCAAGTTCCTTTCATACTTAAGAAAATGCCATCCCAGACTTTGTTGGCAATGGCCTGTTGAAAAGACAACCTCCATACTTTACATATAACGTAAATTACAGAGCATTTATTATGTTTATAGCGAACACTGAATAAGATACAGATTGCAACTTTCAAGGAATAACCAATGTCAGGAAAGATCTGATCCTGAGTAAGTCAAACAATCACGGTGATTGAAAAAGTATGATTATTAAAACTGCCAACTGATTTGACTAAGCTCTTCATATACATGATTTTCTCTCTTGGCAGCTATTCCTTGGGCAACAAGGGGAGAAGCAGTAACTCTCTTATAGAATAATTATCTAAGCTACAGAGGGAGTTGGATGTAGAAACTCTCTTTAATTAACAAGTAAAAATTGCATATAGATAAGGTGTACAACTATGATGTTTTGATATATGTGTACATTGAAGAGTGGCTAAATCAAGCTATTTAACACACACATTACCTCACATACTTATCATTATTTTGTGGTGAGAACATTTAAAATGTACTCTTTTAGCATTTTCAGGTATACAGTATATTGTTATTAACTCTGTGATGAACAGTAGATCTCTTGAACTTCTCTTGAATTTATTCCTTCAGGTATTTTTTATCTAAAATTTTGTATGTTTTGACTAACATCCTCTCAAACCCCTCAACCCCCATTTCTGGTAACCACCATTTTACTCTCTGTTTCTATGAGTTTAACTACTGTAGATTCCACGTACAGAGGCTTCTTGACTTATGGTGGAGTTATGTCCTGATAAAACCATTATAAGTTGAAAGTATCATAAGCTGAAAATGCACTAAATACACCTAACCTACCAAACACCATAGCTTAGCCTTGCCTAACTTTTTTTTTTTTTTTTAGGTGGAGTCTGGCTCTGCTGCCCAGGCTGTGGCACGATCTTGGCTCACCGTAAGCTTCGCCTCCCAGGGTCACGTCATTCTCCTGCCTCAGCCTCCCGAGTAGCTGGGACTATAGGTGTCCGCCACCATGCATGGCTAATTTTTTGTTTTTTAGTAGAGATGGGATTTCACCGTGTTAGCCAGGATGGTCTCAATCTCCTGACCTCGCGATCCACCCGTCTCAGCCTCTCAAAATGCTGGGATTACAGGTGTGAGCCACCGTGTCCAGCTAGCGTTGCCAAACTGAAACATGCTCAGAACACTTACATCAGCCTACATACACTAGGGCAAAATCATCTAACACAAAGCCTATTTTATAATGAGGTGCCAAATATCTAAATGTGATTCATTAAATACTGTACTAAAGTACAGTTTCTAGTGAATGTGTATTGCTTTTGCACCATTGTGAAATCAAAAAAACCCTAAGTCGAACCATTATAAGTTGGGGGTTATCTGTGTGCGTGATATCACGAGTTATTTGTCCTTCTGTTCCTGGCTTATTTCACTGAAATTGTTGATGTCAATAAAATCATCTATAAAATAATTCTATAAATAGGCAACCAAAATAACCTATAATATAGACAACCATAGATACCCTTCACTGCTATTTGTACACAATTTTTCAGCTTATGCTTTCTCAAATATTGCCTCATTTCATTGCTCTACCAGTTCTCCAGTGTCAATATTCTTATCCTTGCCTTACAGATGAAAAATAAATGGCTCCAAGATTGAGGCTTAGTATCACACAATTAGCAAGTTGGAAAGTCAGGCAGGGCTCAGAGCCAGGCTTTAAAATTCCATCCAATGTTTGATCCACTAGACCAATGAAAGAAATTAAAATAAGATGATTAACTTTGGTAATGCCGGACAGGCCATGTGGTTTGGGGAGACAATCGCTAGACTGAAGAGGTACTAGATGTGGTTCTATGCAATAGCTGGCTTTGTGACCTTGAACATGACATTCAACTCTCCAGCATCGTGGTTTCATCGTCTGCAAAAATGAGATAACTAACATCTCTAAGATGCTTTTTTTAATCTCTAAAATTGTTTACTTTCATAGGGAATATTGGCCTTCTATTTTGACAATTTTCTATTCCTAAAAGAGGATAGATGGTCAATTTCTGAAATACAAAAGTGCAATAACATTTAGGGCATATTTATCTGTCTATAGAAATCACTAACACGATTTTTACAAAATAGTAAAGAAGAAATGGCCATTTAAAAATATTTCTTATCAGGCAATAAATCAATAAAACTTGAGACCAAAATTGAAGGCAGGCTTAACACAATAAAATGCAGTCTCTTAGGTTTTGAGCCAAGAATATAAAGTTCAGGTGCCTATTTAAAGACCTGGCAAGCACAATAGCTCAAATCACCAATGTGGAGAACACTCTGTAACCAAATCCTTTCCTGCAAATCTGGGGGAAATTATATTTCCAATGACAATTGGCACATCCTTCAGCAACTAACTGCCTACTCATTCAGTAATCCTCCAGTTCTCTAGTTAAAATTCCTAATCTTTAGTCCTTAAGATGCAGGCAGGATGTGTTTCAGCAGGGAAATTAGAAAAAAAAAAATGCAGAGGAGTTCCAATGAGACCTGATTCATGCCATTAGAAAAATGATTCAGCAGGAGGTAAAACTAAATTATAAGAACCCTGAGGTTAGCAAGTTCTCACAGGCTCAGTGCATCAGAGTGCTATCATCTCATTAGGTAGCAAATCATGCCAATAAATTAATTAGCATTTTTGTGCTTACTAATACTAAAAGAACCTCAAGAAGTTCCCTTCAGTGTCTTCAGAAATCTAAATCTTATAACGGTTTAGATTCACCTTCATTCCAAGTATTATACCAAATAGAGTTTAAGCCGCAGCTAATCCTGGTCACTCATAAAGTGGGGCATAGGGGTGAACTATCATCTGTACTTGGATGATGACTGTGCACACTGCAGGAGAGCCATAGGTGACTGTGATTCGTAAGTATTAGAGACTAGAAGACATTTAGAAGTTGCCCAACTCGATACTTCCATTCAACAGGCTAATCTCAGGGCCAGGTAAGTGAAGGTCCTTGCCCTTCGCCCAGAAGATTTATGCTGTCTTCTCCCTCCATGATCAGCATTCTCCCAGTTAAACTGACTCTGAGTATACCACAAAAGACATAGTATTTTCTCTTTTTGGTTTTTTTGGAGGAGTGGTTTTTGTTCATTATGAACAAAAAAACATATCAGAGAGTTCATCTCTATAGAAGCCAGAAGAAGAGCGTCACTATGAAGTACAAATAATGCCATATATAACTCATGCCTTCAGCATTACTTAGAGGGTATTATCAATTTCTAATTACCTGTAAACAGAGAAATAGGCACCAAATTTCAAAAGAGCATGAGCTCCAGCTGCTACTTCAAGCAGAGAAAGATCAGGGGACAGAGA